>NC_087220.1:50020185-50037746 GCF_015104395.2 Macrobrachium nipponense
CACAACTCAAGGGTAAAACAAAGCTGAATTATTCATTCCTTAATTAGTGTCCTTTCCCACCCTCAGGGATAAAAACTGAATTGATTCTTCCCTTTAATTATGTCTTCCCACCCTCAGGGATAAAAGCTGATTGATTCATTCCTTTAATTAGTGTCCTTCCCACCCTCAGAGATAAAAGCCTGAATTGTTCCTTCCCATCATTAAGTGTCTTTCCCACCCTCAGGGATAAAAGTGAATTTATTCATTCCTTTAATTAGTGTCCTTCCCACCCTCAGGGATAAAGCTGATTATTTCATTCCTTATTAGTGTCTTCCCACTCAATCAGGGAGGCTAAAATTGATTCATGCCTTTAATTAGTGTCTCCCCTCCCTCCCCCCCATCCATTCTGAATTGATCCATTCCCTTTATTTAGTGGTCTCCCCCACCCATCAGGGATAAAGCTGAATTGATCCATTCCTTAATTAGTCTCCCACCCTCAGGATAAAGCTGAATTGCCCATCCCCTTATTTAGTGTCTTACCCCTCAGGATAAAATCTTGGAATTGATCCATTCCCTTAATTAGTGTCTTCCCACCCTCAGGGATAAAAGCTGAATTGATTCATTCCTTTAATTAGTGTCTCCCCACCCTCAGGGATAAAAGCTGAATTGATTCATTCCCATAATTAGTGTCTCCCCACCCTCAGGGATAAAAGCTGAATTGATTCATTCCTTTAATTAGTGTCTCCCCACCCTCAGGGATAAAAGCTGAATTGATTCATTCCCTTAATTAGTGTCTTCCCACCCTCAGGGATAAAAGCTGAATTGATTCATTCCCTTAATTAGTGTCTCCCCACCCTCAGGGATAAAAGCTGAATTGATTCATTCCTTTAATTAGTGTCCCCCTCCCACCCTCAGGGGATAAAAGCTGAATTGAATCATTCCTTTAATTAGTGTCTTTCCACCTCAAGGATTAAAAGCTGAATTGGATTCCATTCCTTTAATTAGTGGTCTCCCCACACCCTCAGGGAAAAATAAAAGCTGAAATTGATTTCATTCCTTTAAATTAGTGTCTCCCCCCCACCTCAGGATTAAAAGCTGAATTGATTCATTCCTTTAATTAGGTGTCTCCCCACCCACCCTCAGGGAAAAATAAAAGCTGAATTGATTCATTCCTTTAATTAGTGTCTCCCCACCCTCAGGGATAAAAGCTGAATTGATTCATTCCTTTAATTAGTGTCTCCCCACCCTCAGGGATAAAAGCTGAATTGATTCATTCCCTTAATCGTGTCGTTTTCCCACCCTCTAGGGATAAAAGTTGAATTGATTCATTCCCTTAATTAGTGTCTTTCCACCCTCAGGGATAAAAGTGAATTGATTCATTCCCTCGGTACCACCTTGCACAGCTTTCAATACTAATTAGTGTCTTTGGCCACCCATCAGGGATAAAAGCTGGAATTAATTCATTCCTTTAATTATGTGTCTTCCCACCTTCAAGGGGATAAAAGCTGGAATTTGATTCATTCCCTTAAAGTTAGTGTTTTCCCTTTCCAATCCTCAGGGATAAAAGCTGAATTGATTCATTCCTTTAATTAGTGTCTTCCCACCCTCAGGGATAAAAGCTGAATTGATTCATTCCTTTAATTAGTGTCTCCCCACCCTCAGGGATAAAAGCTGAATTGATTCATTCCTTTAATTAGTGTCTTCCCACCCTCAGGGATAAAAGCTGAATTGATTCATTCCTTTAATTAGTGTCTTCCCACCCTCCAGGGATAAAACAAAGGGCTGAATTTGATTCATTCCTTTAATTAATTAGTGTCTTCCCACCTCAGGGAAAAAATAAAGCTGAATTGATTCATTCCCTTAATTAGTGTCTTCCACCCTCAGGGATTAAAAAACTGAATGATTCATTTTTCTGTAATTAGTGGTTCTTCCCCCCACCATCAGGGGATGAAAAACTGAATTGATTCATTCCTTTAATGTAGTGCTTCTTCCCACCGTCAGGGATAAAAGCTGAATGGGATTTCATTCCTTTCATTAATTAAGGTCTTTGTGTCTTCCCACCCATCAGGCTATTAAAGCTGAATTGAATTCATTCCTTTAATTAATTAGGTGTCTTCCCACCCATCAGGGATAAAAGCTGAATTGATTCATTCCTTTAATTAGTGTTCGTTTGCCACCCTCAGGGATAAAAGCTGAATGAGTTCATTCCTTTAATTAATTAGTGTCTCCCCCACCCTCAGGGTATAAAATGCTGAATTGATTCATTCCTTTTAATTAGGTGTCCCTTCCCTCCCCAGGGATAAAATGTGGAATTGAATTCATTCCACTTTTAATTAATTAGGTGTCTCCCCACCCACCCTCAGGCAAAATTAAAAAGCTGAACTTGATTCATTCCCTTAATTAGTGTCTCCCCACCGTCAGGGATAAAAGCTGAATTGATTCATTTCCAAAAACACTTTCATAGAGTGAAATTATTTCTAAGTGTAAATTTGATTTCGGTGTGAAATTTTAATCTCAAAATTTTGGTGCAGCATTATCTCCATTGTTCAGTAATTAATATATGGAATTATTATTTTTTTAATGTAAAATACTAAACAAAATCGCCCCGGGTATGCTGACGATATCATTTGTATATCGTCAGGGATCAAATTCTAAACAACTTCTTTGACAAGATAATTGAATTCGTCCCATTTGTTAAATAGACTATGGAAATCGCAAAAAAAAAAATTTTTGCCTACCCTGTATGGATTCTCTAATACATAGAACTAGTAATGGGTTGAAATACTACTCATATAATCTGCCTGTGTGCATCACGTTGAAGTAGTCCTGAACACAATGACGGTGAAACAGATAAGATTAGGAGTACAGACAAAAAACTTAAATATCCCGAATACGTACTGAACCAAAGGTCTTCAACCTGGGGTTATGTTTTAGCTTTTTTTTCAACTGCCGTTACACGAAGCCTATTTAACAGGAAAAGTTATAATCAATATTCTTTTAATGCAAGTAGTAAATTCATTAGAGTGCAGTGCTGTTATTTGTACAAGGCCATGACATAGGAATATTCTCGAATAAAAAAAATGTGTATGGGAGTCATTGGTCATACAGAGTTGCGAAAAAATGTTGAAAACCACTGAAACAGTGCAATGCAAGAAAAAAAAAATAACAGAAAAAAATAAAGAACTTCACAAAACACACACAAAATCCGAGTAACACCATATAATAATAATGAAAATGAAAGACTTCCCCCACCTTCTTGAGAATTTTGGAGTTCATGCAGCATTTAAGAACACTGAAGCATTTAAGAGAATTCTTCCTACAAGACTGAAGGACGTTTCCATCAAAATCCATGTGGGCCTCGTGATAACTTCTTTCATTCCTTTTACTGTATCTCCGTTCATATTCCACCCTCTCCAACGATTTTTTTTCATAGCGCAGCTGCGAGGCTTTCCACCAGCTATACACCTTTCAAACATTCTTACTGTCAATTTCTCTTTAGGTGCTAATGACCTCATGGGTCCCAGTGCTTGGCCTTAAGCCTAAATTCTATACTCAGCCTTTATATTGGTCAAACTGGGAGAGATAATGGCACAGGTGAACAGTGGAGTTTGGGGGAAACGAAACAATCATACAATCAACTGGACGAAGACAAAGCGGATATCTTATTCTAATAATAATGCTCCGAAAAGAAAGGATAATGATTCTTCTTACATAAAAGAAAGTTACTGTACGAATAGGAACGTCATGGAACGTCATTCCTAGCATGTATAAATCTGGTGATGGAATTTAAAAATATATGTAAAAGTATGTATGCACATGTAGAATATGCATACCTACACACAATGTATGTGTAGATTATCATATATATATATATATATATATTATATATTTATATATATATAATTATCTATATATATTATATAATATATATATTATTAATTATATTATGAATATATATATATATATATATATATATATATATAATATATATATATATATATATATATATATATATATATTTCACATACATACACATTCGGCAAACAGGAGTCCAAAACAAATGACAGTCAGCAGTACTGATAGGTATTCATTATCTGAAACATTTCGCGTTACTTAAACACATCATTGGTCTGTAAACAAAATGATAAATACAAAACAAATGATTAATTCAAAATACAGGCTAAATTAAAGACAGTCACTACAATCCTAAAAAAAAACACGCAAAAGAAGAAAACGCTAATGAATAACCTGATCTTAAGAAAGGGAAAAACGAAGCGAGACCACAAATTCGCGCATGCCCAGAAAACACTTGGGTCAAGTGCAAATGTTTTTTTTTTTTTTATCAGTCTTCTTTTTAATGATTTGTTTAACTGTTTTTTTTCAAATTAATTTAATTCCCATGAATCCACTTAAGATTGGCAGCTTTTTTTTTTTTTTACCTATAATGACAAGCTACAGACTTTTCTGAAGTCCAATATTATTTGTAAATTTCGAATGCCCAAGATGTCTTGGCAATTACATTGGTTCATCAAGGAGAACGTTGCTGGTCCGTTATTTCAGCTACTTAGTTTTGAGCTACAGAAGTGGCTCACGTATTGCTAATCCTGAATTTTCTAGTGTTGGAAATCAATGCTGCTAAATGCAAGATCAATATTGATAAAAAAAAAATATTTACCATTATTGGAACTACCAAACAATCTTCCTACTTAACGCCCCTCGAGTCTTTGTTTATCAAACGTTATTCAACCTCCCTCAACGCCAACGTGTCTTCTTCTCCTTTGCACTGCACTTGGCCCAGGGCCGTTTCTAGCTTTGTGGGCGCCCTAGGCAAGATGCTGTTTGGGGGCCCTATATAAATAGGTAGGTAGGTACTTCATTTATCCCCCGAGGGGTTTGTCAAACTGCGATGAAGCGATTCCTAGCTCTTGAGATGGTCTACAAAGATGCAAGAAACTACTCCACTTCACATTTATTTATTTCACATCTATTTCAAAGTGCAAAGATAATAAAAAAAAAACCAACACTTAAAATAATGCTCAATTAACATCACAACTACACACTTACCAGAAAAACAACTAATAATTCACATTATTCAGAGTAACAATGTATTGTCCTCAAAACGTCTTCTTCCTGGCTTATCTTACTCGCAAAGTCATCACTGATGTCCTCATATGACACCAGCCTGCCAACCTCATGGTTGATGCTGATTATTGCAAGACCAGTGAGTCGATCCTGGCCCATGGAAGGAAGACCTTAGATAGGTCTTGATATGTTTCAGCTTTGAGAAGCTCCTCTCTGCTGAGGAGGCCACAGTCACAGACAGAGTGCAGGCATGATTCTCAGGGCAGCCCACAGATTGGGATACAGTTCCTCCAGTCATGTGTTTTGTGGATAAAGTGAGGAGCTCAAGAGCAGTCATGTCATCTGAGGGTAAGCTTGGCGAGTTTTTGACTTCCACAGCCAGTTCCTTTCCATCAATGTCACTTTCATTTCCAGCACTTAATGTCATGCAGAGGTTGTCACACTGGTTGCTCTCAATACCTGGTCATCCAGTTCTTGGGAATTGAGCAGCACTCCAAATCTGTCTCACTTCACTCAGTGTATCAAACCTATCAATTAAGGATTCAATAGCTGTGTTAACAACAACATTATAGAATGTTGCTTCCAGCCTCTTCATGGTATCTGCAATGGGCTCATCTGGGGCTTCATAAGCAAAGAGCTTTTTTGTGCTTCTTAATCTTTTCTCTTTGAGTACAGCCTCTACATTCATTTCCTCACACGTCTTTAGCAGAGGCCTGAGCTGAAGCAAAGCCAGCTCTTCTGTAGCTAGTCAGAGATGTTTTTGCTTTAGTGAGGAGGTCAACTGCCACATCAAGCTGCATTTTGTGAGACTGCAGGAGCTTGCCGACATTGTTCAAAGGGAAATTTCAACTTTTCATCAGGGGTCCCGGGTGGCTTGGGAAATTAACATTTTCCAAGCTACCCGGGGGGCCACTTGTGGATTGAGGGCCCTAGGCAATCGCCTAATCCGCCTATAGCTAGAAACAGCCCTGAGGCCTAAGTGTTTTTAGGGCATGTGAGAGTTTGTGGTCTCACTTCGTCTTTCCTTTCTTAAGATCAGGTTATTTGTTAGGTTTTTCTTCTTTTGCATTGTTTTTAAGACTGTAATTGATAATTTATTTTTCATTTTTTACAGACCAATGATGTGTTTAAGTTACAGGAAACGTTTCAAATAATTAAAATCTATTAGTAATGCCGACTGTCGTTTGCTTTTGACTCCTGTTCATCTATCTATATATACATAGCATACATAGTTCTCCAGAAAATAAGAAACAACGGTCGCTACAATAACCATACTTTCATACTGATGAAACATGGATCAGGCCCCTGTATACCGATTAATCTACTACGACAGCAGAACCAACACTAAGAGGTTGGGGCCACCTTATCCTTTCATTTACTCCCCAAATCTATATACAAGCAGTCCCTGGGTTACATCAGGTTTGGGTTAAGTTGCTCCGGACTTAAGGCGCTTGCCTTATGACGCTGTTAACCAGCTTTACAGCGCTGTAATCCGGACTTACAGCGCTGTTGCTATTTATTCCCATTATAATGATGATGATGCGGGTTAAGGCGATTTCTGACCTACAGCACACTTTCAGGAACGGAACCCCCACCGTTACCCGGGGGCTGCCTGTATCCAGGTTACTGTTGATCCACAAACAAAAGTTGTTAATGGAAACTAGAAATACATAACAATGTTCCTATGAAGTGAACACATACCTTATGAGTGTAAAAAACAGTTTCCTTTCCATAAAATTAAATTTTTCATAATTGGTAATAGCAGCAGTCGCATGTTCTAGCTCAGTATGACTGAAAATTAATTCCATCCTTCTCATATTTAATAGAAAAAAAAAACTCCATAAACTTGAATTACTTGGGTATTTTCATTGACTCAGTCACTTTTCTTTTTCCTTCCAGGTACGGTGGCCCACCAAGCCCGAGATCACAAATGAATTTGCTAATGACCAAGAGATAGAAAACGGACTAGAATTCGAAGTGGTCGAGTTAATGGCTTCCTACATTCTGAGTGGTTCTGGGACCTCAGACGATCCGCTTGATTTGAACGACCTTTTGTCTGGGGATCCAGAAATTGATAGTCTTATAACCAGCATTCAACATGCTGCCAATGGTACAGGGCCCATGCAAAACAACACTCCATTAGACCACACTGTTGCAACACCATCGAGGACCAATGGAACCAGGAGAACCTCAGACTAATGCTATGTCTGCGCAGCAAGTACCTGGCATTGACAACTCTGAGGTCCAATCAACATCAGACGAAAACAGTGGTGCGGAGGAGAGAGATGCAAGTGGACCCATATCATCAGTTGATGGAAATGATGGACCATCAGCATCTTCAACCACGTCCCTAAAGCGAAAGAGGGAAGAAGAAGATTCTGACCATCAGGTGGAAGGTATGTCTGCTACAGCAGGCACCACAGGTGAGACATCATTTGACAATTGTCCCTCCCCACCTTACAGGGAATATCATGGCGATGGAAACACTAATCAAGGCGAAAGTCAAGGATTGATTCAAGGACACCGCCTTGATCAAGATACAAACAACCAAGTACCCAAGAGGCCCGCAGAGAGGGATCTCCTAAACCAAATTTCCATCCAAAAAAATCAAATTAGGTGACTTCGGTCACAAAATAAGGCGTAGGGAATTGGCGACCCCACCGCCCACTACTTGAGAGGTAGTGCAGTCAGCTAGGTGTTCCCTTCCACCTTGAATTGGGCCACTCTGGATTGCATGGACAGCGATGCCAAGGGTAGCAATGCTTCAGCTCATATACTGTACAATCATGGCATTACATTTACTGCAGCCATGTAACTCCTGGCATCTTTGTCCCTGCTCCTCTGGATACACAGAGATGCTCCGCTAATTGAAAGCGACCAGTCAGCCTAGCGTTTCCAAGTATCCAGAGGAACCTTAGGTCTTAAAAAAAAAAAGGGAGAACTTGTTGTGCGAGAGGACGTCATTCCGCTTCACAACACTCAAAAAAAAATAAACTGACAAACTTCCTTCCCTATGTTCAAATGCATTCAGAATATGTGATTCTTACGATCCTTACTGCTGTAAGTTTCTCACCGAAATTTACACAAATAGCAAGTACATTACTGTACATACATTATAAGGGTCATTCAGATTTATAAACTTATATTTTAAATATATGTCGACATTCATAACATTTCCCACCCAAATGTCACTTTACAAACTAAAAGTTGGTATGTTGAGGCAGCTTGGCTGTCAAATGCCAATTTTGATTTCAGCAACAATCACGACCAAACCAAGGATGAAATTACCAATTCATAATTAGACAAATAAACATAAGACTTTTTTTCATCACTGGCTGAAATAAAATAGCAAACTATCTTAGCACCCATGCCCAAGGAACAATGACAACCTATTCTGCAAAGTTTATTCTTTGTGAAATGTGTGTAATAATAATACTGCTATTTCTGATGCTACAAACAACCCTGGGGCAAAGTTGCTATTCTCAGCTATGCTTAAATACCACATCAGTGAGGGTAAGCGTTGAAAGCAACTTGACCACCCCCCCTCTGCATTCTTCATAAATAATTCACTATTTCCCCTTTAGCAAACCTGAGTTAACTTTGATAAACCATAATGATCCATGGTACTCTATTAAGTACACTTACAGTGAAGTCATTCTGATTGATTTAGGCGGTAATAGATACAGGTTTGTTAAGAATGGTCTGAAATAGCATCTGACAAAAAACCAAAATATAAGAGTAACACTACAAATGAATGACAAACTACGAAATGTCAACTTTCAAACAGCAAAACAAGATAAAATGCTGTACTTTGTCTCTTTGTAACTGCCCAACACACATAACACAAGTAACAGACTATGCAGCTTAGGATTTGTTATTCCTTGGGCTTGAGGCTTTGGGGATTGCTACACTATCTAGTTTTAAGGCTCACTCAAGGATCACTCGAATATCATATTACATACACTAGGCACAGTGTGTTCACACTGGTTCAGTTTTCAAAAGTTGGATTATCATGCTGCCACTATTCTCTGGTTTGAGAAACTGCTCTACCTCTGGAACTGAAGTTCCAATTAGAGATTGCATGTTTACTTTCACTTTGTGATCTTATTAGCGTCAAGGAGTACTGCCCAGCAAGGGGGCATCATCATTATTTTTTGGTGGGCCATTTTCAACAGAACCTTGTGAGACTTCATCCACGCATTTAGGTTCAAAGAAGTCATTCACTCCTCCATTTGAGCTGTGACACCTTTTGATGACGAAGTTCCATCTATCTATTAAAAAAAAAAAAAAAAACGAGTGAATCTGAACATCGAAGAGTGAGCCTTAACACATGTTCTGAATGCATTTGAACCTAGTGAAGGACCCTTCCGTAGGATTGTACCGTGACGTGGTGGAAGGGCTTGCGTGCCTTGTAAAACTCAGTGGCTTTACACCACCGGTGCCTTAACTAGCGACTCCAGTTGAAGAGAAAGACCGGAAGACCTTTGAGTGCTTTGAAAAATGTTTACTTTGTGTCAAAGGACACTGATGGCGTTACCAGTTAGACCTCTTTTCTGGCAACACTGAAATACAGTGAAGCAGTGATTAACCTAATTAATCTTACCCGGTCGCCTCATGAGTTAAGATTCTTCGAAAGCACCATTGGGGACACCTAAGGTGGCGAGGTCCTTTGTTCATAGGTCAGACTAAAACAATCCTCATCTTACCTGGAAAAGGGAAGAAAAATATTCCATGTTCATTTCTTTAAAGGTTAGGAAAACAATCCAATATTGTATTTTATTTTATATATAATGTAAGAAGTAGATAGATATATTTTTTTGCACTTCGTCTGAAATCAAAGGAAAAAACAAACGTTATATAGTTGTCTCTCTCGTGCCAATACATTATATTCTGTTAGTTGTAAGGACAAGACAACGAAAGTATAAATTCAGATATATATTCAATATAACTTAGAAGTTAAACAACATTTTCCAAACTGGTCACGAGACGAGAAAACTGCATGAAAGGGTTTGTAATGGGTATTTGAAAAATCGACTTGTGTACGATTTAATTTGAGAAATCTGTTCAGTGTGCTGAATTCTAGTTGTAAGCATTGATCGTGGCTACCTCATAATCAAACAAACGTACTATATTATTACGCTACTTGGCAACTATCTGTGATATTAGGCTGTGGTATCCTTCCGCAAGACAGTGATATTATGCTGTGGTATCCCTCCACATCAGACCGCGTCTGTGATATCACTGTGATCTCAGCTTCGCGTGCTCCAAGATTAAGTAAAACACTTATTCTAGGATTCGTTTTAGTATCATCCACTTGTATGGCTGTTTGCATACGGCCTAGTGTAATAGAATGTGATGTATGTAATATATTGTAATTTAATGCTATGTTTTCCACTGTTAGTACTTCATGTAGACAGTGCTTAGGCGCAAAAGCCATTTTCTGTGATAACAAGTGTTCCGTAATTTGTAATTACTAGTCCTTCAAATGATTGATTACAAAGCTTTCGTTACTGTAAACGAATTTGAACCTTTCAAAATGAAATGTATTTATTATTGGGATTATGTAGAAAGTGTAAGTACAGTTATACATTATTATTTTTTTTACTCTAGCAGGAAAAAATATATTAATTTTCATCAAAGGTGCTAAATATCAGTCTGTATATATATATGCCAGCAAATAGATGTACAAAACGCAACTTGTGTACAAAAAGATATCACAGAATATGTTGTTATTTTCATTCACCAATACATGCTAAGATTATTATTATTTATTTATTTTTATTACAGGTCGACTTTATATATGCTGTATATTTTATACAAGATTAGCTTTTTTTGGTGCAATAAACAATTGAGATTGACTGTCAATGTGTCTAGCTATAAAAGAAAAACGAAGCCATATGGTTCTTTTATTTATAACCTAGGTAATAGCAAGTGGTCTGCTGCAGAAACTCATACTGTTACAAATTCCTTCTGTGTAGAAGCTCTCTCTCTCTCTCAAGTCGAAGGCTCTATACTCCACGCTTCTTACATTGACATCCGCTGATCTCACACACGTCAAACCGAATTTCATGTCCTCTTTCCTTCGATGAAGCCAATCGACTTACACATAACTTCTTAAATGGCTCAGACTACGTTACACAAATCCCTCAACGGAGTTCCCTTCAGTCCAATCAAATATTCTTCTTTTGTCTCTCTGGTCTGACTTGAAGAAGTGGCAGGATGGCTTTTGGTGCGAGTTCAGAATTGATACTTACAACTCGAGTAGGCCTAACGTTCAACGTTTATTTTGCAACGGTGTCACTGGGTGGACGCCTCTCTCTCTCTTTTGCTTACCATCATGTTTTATGGATAACTTTCTAAGGAAATACATCCATTATCATCTTCCTATATTCTTTATTTCAATTTCACTTAGCTCCTGTTATCTATACATATAGGTCAAACCGTTGCCCCGATATTCTTTTTATTATTCTAGTCGCCTGTCATGTGGGTTGGTGATAAAGAGTTATTATTATCATTATTATTCAGAAGATAAACCCTATTCATAAGGAACAAGCCCACAAGGGCCACTGTCTTGAAATGAAAGCTTCAAGAGAATACGGTGCTCATTAGAAAGAGAGGGCAAAGAGAAAACAAGAGAGAGAGAGAGAGAGAGAAAGAGAGAATGCCTCTGGCAACACAGCCTGAGCGGCGCGCGGGCCGGTTCAAGCAGTGCAATGACAGTGTTGCCAGAGTCCTCGGGTCCCCTTTAATAGGATCAGTGGGATATATGACTCAGCAACTGTATACAATGCAACGACAGGAGCCTACCACAAGGAATTTTGTGAAGGAGCGAGCTGACGGGCGCGCGCGCGAGCGTACACAATCAAACACATATAAATGGGCATGCATGTATGTAAGTACGCAAGCACGTACATAAACATCCACACGTACTTCAGTACATTAGAAAAAAATAATAATAACTTGCTTGCCGCAGGAATGACTGTTTTAGATCCCATCATGCGCTGTACTTTGACTAAATAATTAAATGCGAGTGAATTTGAGGAAGGCGGATACTCTCTCTCTCAATATATATATATATATATATATATATATATAATATATATATATATATATATATATACTATATATAATATATCATCAAAATATGTATTATATAATAAGGACACCAATAGAGACACTGCCACACCTACATATGCTTTGTATATATACTCTTGTAAGACAATCCTATGTCCATATTTTACCAGTGATCAGGAGCACAGGGCGGGAGCTCGAAATATATGGTTGCAACGTTCAAACAGTGTTTTATGGGCCTTTTATCTTCATGTCATACTGTTGCATTACAGTAAAAAGACATTTATAATATATATATATATTATATATATATATATATATATATTATATATATATATATATATATATATTATATATATATTGTAATAAAATGTCTCGTTCCCTCAGTGAAAATGTATGGAGGTGACTTTCTGGCACCCCTAACATAGCCTTGTGTGGCGGGACGAGAATATTACAACCAAAATCTACGGCTGAAGGCCGATATTACTGAAGGGAGGAATTTACGTAAAACTCTGGAACTTAGTTTAAATGGACTATATTTACAACTAAAGTAGGTGAGCAGTAATTCACACCTTAAGGGTGTAGGGGACTCGAGTAGGTTTTGAAATGCCCCAGACACAGAGATATGGTTTGCACAGAGCAGGTCATTTAAATAAGAGTGTCGTACCCAAGGGTTCCCAAATTTCCTCTTACAACCAGGCCCGAAATGTATCCGGGAATCTGTGGTCTTGTCTTGTCATTTGCTGATCAATCTGTGCACTATGGATGGTAAAGGAACACGTGTGTGGGATCCCCAGAGGAAGCAGGGGAGCAAGAGGGGGGAAGTGGTATTCTGCAGGTGAGAGGCATCTGACTTCTGAGACCTCTCTGGTACTTCTGAGAGTTCTGGAACTTCTGAGAGCGAGCAGCAGTCGCCTTCTCCCTTTGAAAATCTCTGGTATCGAGATGCTCCTACCATTGCAGGTACCTGTGGAGATTAATTCCAAGGAGCCAATAGGAATGGAGGAGATGGTTTAGAGAGAATGAAGGCTTCTAGTTCAGAGGGGCAACTCGAGAATGAGAAATGTATGGATGTGTACATGCATACATTGATACAGATAAAGGGACAGAAAGATAAAAGAGGAAGCATTATGAGCCTGTAGAGAAAAAAATGTATATAATATTATGTATTATATATATAGATATTATATATAATATATATGTTATATATATATATATATATAATATATATTATATATATATATATATATATATATATATAATATATATATGTATGTATGTATGTATGTATGTTACAGTGTTGTTAAAGAATTAAGGGAAATCATTTCAAAGGCGTTAACTTATAATAACTTAAGAAAAAGACACGAATAATAAGAAAAGGAATGAAACGACAGTTACCCTCAACCACAAGGAAGTGTAAGGAAAACCTTTCTCATACAAAGGTGTCAAGCGATACTGCCCAGAAATTGGAACTCCAAAAACTTGGTCACACCTCATTTATGCCAACACCAACCCCTCGTCTCAGGATTAATTGTCGCTCCATTTTGTGAAAGGTCAGAGCGCCGAGGGTTAATTCCAACAGCCCATCTGGCAAATGTTAGAAAAGGAATTCTATGCTCCCTTGTTCAAAAGGAGGATCGTGTGAAAATCTGGACTCCACACTTTTCAAGGGTAGGCCTATGGTTTTAACCAATCAATTCAGCAGTGCCAGACTGTAAGGACGTCCCAAAATACGTCCCAACGAATACCCTACTAGGATACCCAAAGGACACACCCCCTACAGATGCTGGGCATGAACAAGAGGCGTTTCCAAATGAGAAGTCTACCAATTACTACAGAAAAGATGACAGGAAGGCGTTTCAAAGAAAAGGCAGCAGCCACTAAGACATAAGAATCCTTTCAGGAGATGCCACACCCAGAGTCAAAATCCAAAACCCAAAGGCGGTGCTAAAAAGATGATATCCGAATAAAAATGCCGGACAGAGAGAGAGAGAAGGCAGTGGAAAAGGAGAAAGAGAAAGGGAGAAGAAGAGACAGGGGGAAGCAAAGAAGCAGAGAACCAGAAGGGGGAAGAAGTGCGAAGTGTGTTTAAGTGACTATATTGAACTCGGGTAAAAATCCCTCGTGCCTAATAAATAGACTTAGAAAAGACAACTAAGTGCCTCTTCAGAATAGTTTGTCTCGGTCCAAGCGCCCAGAAACAGAAAGGTGGAAGTTATAAGTTTCCCTATCAAGATGAAATACATATACCTAAGGACGACATCAATTTAATTTTTCCCGAATAATAATAACTTTTAGGTAGACATGATAGCAACAATCTCGTGAATTGCAATTAATTTATATAATTACTCCTCACTGCCAAACATATTCCAGTTGTCCCCTCAGGCCGATCGCTACCTTAGAACTGTAGCCCCACTAAATATATATATATAAGACGCGTAGGTAATAGATCATGAAAGCATAGCTGTCGATATCAGTCGCCCACCTTAATATGGGCTTGCTTGCTCTCTCTCTCTCTCTCTCTCTCTCTCTCTCTCTCTCAAAGGGAATTTCCTTGGGGTGACAAGATTTATTGGTCGTTAGATCAATAGCCACTGGAATGCAGCTGGGCAAACGGCAAAGAACAAAGGGGGTGCCTGTTAACGAGAGAGAGAGAGAGAGAGAGAGAGAGAGAGAGAGAGAGAGAGAGAGAGAGAGAGAGAGACCTATGTACTCGTATGCCAAGAAAGAATTAGACCTATGTTTGGAGAGAGAGAGAGAGAGAGACCTATGTACTCGTATGCCAAGAAAGAATTAGACCTATGTTTGGAGAGAGAGAGAGAGAGAGAGAGAGAGAGAGAGAGAGAGAGAGAGAGAGAGAGAGAGAGAGAGAGAGAGAGAGAGAAACTAATCATATAAGGCAGTATAATAATTCAATGCTAGAATACTGAAAAGGTGCAATACAAAATCTGATCACGATTCATTTTAACATTTTCCTTCAACCAGAAAATCCTGAAAATTTTGAACTCATTTTTGCCAGGAAATTTGTCAAAGTTTGAACCAATTTTGTTTTTGGACAGGAAATGTGTAAAAACTTCAATTTGTCAGAAAATTCTGAAAAAATTTAACCCATTTTTGTCAGGAAAGTTGTAAAAGCTTGAACCAATTTTGTCAGAAAATGCTGAAAAAATCTAACCCATTTTTGTCAAGAAATTTGTAGAAACTTGAACCAATTTTGTCAGAAACTTCTGAAAAATGTTAACACATTTTTGTCAGGAAATTTGTAAAAACTTTAAACAAATGTCAGAAAATTCTGAAAAATTCTAACATATTTTTGTTAGAAAATTCTGAACAATTTTAACCACTTTATTGTCAGAAACTGTTTAAAAAGCTTTAACAATCTGTCAGAAGACTGAAAATTTTTAACCCTTTTTGAAAGAAAATTGTCATAAAGGAGTTAAAAGTTTAACCACTTTCGTCAGAAAATAGTTTTACCAATTTTTTTTCCATAAAGTTGTTATAAGTTTAATCACTTTCGTCAGAAAATTATTTTAGCCAAATTCCAAAATAAAAGTTTTGTTAATAAGGTTTAATCCACTTTGTCAGAAATTGTTAAAAAAAGTTTAAACCTTTTTTTTTGTCGGAAAATAGTTAAAAGTTTAACCAACTATGTCAGAAAATGGTTAAAAGTTTAACCACTTTCGTCAGAAAATGGTTAAAAGTTTAACCAATTTTGTCAGAAAGTAGTTAAAAGTTTAACCACTTTCGTCAGAAAATGGTTTAAAGTTTAACCAGACTTTTTCATAAAGTAGTTATAAGTAAAACCACTTTCGTCAGAAAATAGTTAATAGTTTAACCAAAATTTTTTTTTCAGAGAGTTGTTATAAGTTTAATCACTTTCGTCAGAAAATTGTTAAAAGTTTAACCATTTTTGTCGGAAAATAGTTAAAAGTTTAACCAACTTTGTCAGAAAATGGTTAAAAGTTTAACCACTTTTATTCAGAATGTAGTTAAAAGTTTAACCACTGTCGTCAGAAAATAGTTTAAAGTTTAACCAGATTTTTTTCAGAAAGTAGTTATAAGTAAAACCCCTTTCGTCCGAAAATGGTTAAAAAGTTAACCAATTTTGTCAGAGTATAGTTAAAAGTTTAACCACTGTCGTCAGAAAATGGTTAAAAGTGACAACCCTCTTGAAGTCGTATAAACCCAATTAAATTGCGCCTTGTTTTCCTTTTTCTGTTCTAGCTCTGCTTATCCTTCGAAAATCCATGAAAATTCCAGGCACTTCGAAAATCCATTAAAATTTCTTATAAATCCATGAAAATTCCAGGCACTTTGAAAATCCATTAAAAAAATCTTATAAATCCATAAAAAAATTCCACGAACTTCGAAAATATATTAAATAAATAAATCCATGACAATTCCAAGAACTTCGAAAATCCTTAACAATTTCTTATAAATCCATAAGAATTCCTTAAAATCCATAAAAATATCTTAAACCCCATTTGATCCCTAAAATCTGCTTAAAATGCAAAAGAATTTAGTTTAAAAACCCATAACATAGTTTTAAAAATCACTAAAAATTCTTGATAACCCTTTCAAGAATCCCCTTAAAAATGCATAAAAATGTTCCTAAATCCATAAAAATTCCTTAACATCCACCAGATCTCAATAATGTATAAAAAACTTTTTAAAATCCTTGAACTCGCTAAATCCATAAACCGTTTGAAAAAATCCTCAAGTTTACTAAGTCCATGAAAAACGTTTTAAAACCCAAAAGAATTCCGTAAAAATCCATAAAAAAATTTTAATCCTTAAACTTCCTAAATCTATAACAAACCCTCGATAACCCATTAAAATTCCCTTTAAGTCCATAGATTGTTTTAAATCGTAATACTTCCTAAATCCATTAAAAAAGCCTTAAACATATAAATCCTTAAATTCCATAAAATCTCAAACCCCCCCAATACGAAAGTCCATAAAAATCCACGACGACCCCCCCCCCCCACCCAACACCACAGAATACCCAATCACAACGCAATTCCCAACCGAAGAGACCACAAAGAAATCGCCTGTTGCAAGCCAAAGTTCCATTGATTTTCCGACCCACGCAATATGGATTTCTGGATGACGACGACGTTGGTACATGTGCCTTAGTGGAAGTGCACTCCACTAAGCACTGTTGCACGATTGCAAGAGCCTTCAAATTAATTGGTCATTGGGAGTGTGTATGTATGTATGTATGTGTATATATATATATATATATATATATATATATATATATATATATATATATACACTCCCAATGACCAATTAATTTGAAGGCTCAATATATATATATATATATACTATAATATATATATATATATATATATATATATAGAGAGAGAGAGAGAGAGAGAGAGAGAGAGAGAGAGAGAGAGAGAGAGCGAGAGAGAGAGAGAGTTTCT
>NC_087220.1:50038246-50070746 GCF_015104395.2 Macrobrachium nipponense
ACTGAGACGTCTCCATCTGTTCCCCTCTCCAGATGCCTGACACTTCCTCCTTTCCTAGTGTAGCTCCCCCAACCCGCCACGGACGCATCTGAGAACAATACTAGGTCGGGGTCAGAAGACGAGACAATCCTTCTGCTAGTTTTACGGATCGTGCCACCACAACAGATGATCCTTTGACCCGATCGAGAGATTGCTTAGAATCGCATCTAGGTCCCTTCTTCTTTTTCCAGTTCTCCGCTAGGAAAACTGAGTGGTCTGAGGTGCAGTCTTCCCAGAGAAACAAACTTCTCCAGCGAAGACATGGTCCCCAGCAGACTCATCCATTCCTTCCACCGAGCATGTTTCTTTCCCCAGGGAACGTCTGACATTTTTCCTAAGCAATTCCGCTGACGTTCCAGGGATGGAAAGGCTCGAAAAAGCCGCTGAATCCATCTGAATCCCCAGATACCGAGAATGGGACTGTGTAGGGTCAGATGGACTTTTCGAAGTTCACTAGCAGGCTGAGGGCCTTCGTCAGCTGCAACGTCGTATGAAGGTCCTCCAGACACCTTGGCTCCGACGATGATCAAATGAGCCAATCGTCTAGGTAGAGCGAAATCTCTTATCCTGAGAGGTGAAGCCACCTTGCTACATTTTCTCAGAGGAGCGTGAACACCATCGTGCAGTACTTAGCCCGAAGCAGAGAGCTCTGAATTGGAAGACCTGTCCCTTTGGTACAAACCTCAGTACTTCCTTGACTGAGGATGGATCGGGACGTGGAAGTAGGCGTCCTGGAGGTCCAAAGACACCATCCAGTCGCCTGGTCTTAATGCCCCTAAGACAGACTGAGACGTCTCCATCTTGAACTTGTCCTTTTTTATAAAAAGGTTTCAGTCTGCTGACGTCCCAGGACAGGTCTCCATCCCCCCGACTGCTTTGGAACCAGGAACAACCGTTGTAGAAGCCTGGGGAGTCTAATGTTTTAAAACTTTGTTCGACGGCTCTCTTTTCCATCATTTGCTCGAGCAAATCGAACAGGATCTGTTGCTTCGAAGGCTGGTCGTAGGAAAGGTGGAGTTGACAGATCTAAGGGTTTCAAGCTTAACGGAGGTGTTGCGAGAAAGGGGATCTTGTAGCCTTTCTCGATGATCTCGAGAGACCAGGTGTTTGCTCCTCTTACTCTCCATGCCTCTGCAAATAATAAAAGTCTCGCTCCGACCGGTGCCTGAAGGGCCGACACATCACTTCTTTCCCCTGGGTTTAGCAGGGGTCTTTCCTCTAGCGAATCCTCTTCCTCGAGGAGACGCCCTCGAGGAAGCTCCGCCACGCAAGGGTTTTCATCTTCTTAGAAGACTGCGCTAGCGTAGATGAGCGGGGGGCAGCAGGAGTCTAGAAGACTGAGCCAAGAGGTCCTGAGTTGCCCTTTCCTGAAGGCTAACCACAATGTCCTTCACCATTGATTGTGGAAGAGATGGTTCGAGAGAGGGGCGAACAACAACTCTGCCTTCTGTGCAGGAGATACCGATTTTGCCGCAAAATTGCAGTAAAATGCACGTTTCTTCAAAATCCCCATAGTAAAGTGAAAAGCCAACTCATCAGATCCATCCCTGACTGCCTTATCCATGCAAGATAGGACGATGGATAGTTCCTCGAAAGACAGAGAGTCAGGGCTCCGAGATTGTAGGTCGAGGGCTCCCAAACACCAATCTAGGAAGTTAAAAACCTCCAATGTCTTGAACAAGCCTTTCATATGGTGATCTAGCTCCGACAGTGTCCAGGAAACTTTAGCTGAAGAAAGGAGTGACCTCCTCGGAGCATCAACCAGGCTGGCAAAATCACCCCGGGAGGAGGAAGGAACTCTCAAACCCGCCTCCTCTCCTGTCTCATACCAGATGCCCGCTTTTCCACTCAACCTCTCTGGAGGAAGGGCGAAGGAAGTCTTACCTTGCGCCTTTCTGGACTCCATCCAATCATTGGATCCTCTCGAATGCCCTCTTTCGTAGAGAGCGAGGTGCCATCTTGACGAAGCCTGGCGCTTTCCTCGTTGCCGACGAAGCCAGCTGTGAAGGAGGAGAGCGAGGGGCCGAGGGCCTGAAACTTGTATCAAATCAAGCCTTGCAAAGGCGGGTCGGCACCTTGTAGTCGGAAGATGACGACACAACAGGTTCTTCTTCCTCCGCAGACTTCGAATCACCCGAAGATTCCCTCTCATCAACTAAAGCAGTAGAAGGGTCCTTAACATAGCGCCCTTAACATAGCGCGAAGTAATAATAGCAGGCTCTGAAGCTTTACGAGGGCACGGTAAAGGTGCGTCCTGCGAAGCGTCTTTGCGAACTTCTTAATGAACGTCGATCCATAAAGCGCCGAGCGTCCTGAAGAACAGGACGATGAGCGTCGAGAATAACGTCCTCGTCAACACGAGCTACGAGAGAGGCGTCTTGGTGAGCCGCGTGCCGCTCATGAAGAGAGCGTTCATCATAAGGAGGCGTACGGCGATCGTCGTCAACACGAGCCTTACGGACCTTCTCCCCGCTAGCGTCTCTTGCCTCCTGCCAAAGACGACGGCTGCCTGTGCAACATCTTGCGCCCTTGTAGGAGGGAGATGCCCGAGGAGAAGGCAAAGGAGACTGCCTGGTTCTCTTGACTGGCAGCCTCAAATCCTTCCTGCGACGACGAGGTTCTGCTTCTCTCTTAGCGAAAAACGAGGCCAACTGTTGGTGCATATTAAGAAGCATGTCCTCAGAAGGTGAAGGATCATGTTCAGGAGACGGGCTAATCCTGTAGAAGACGAGGGGCGAGGGGACGCCTTTTTCCTTCTCACAGGAACCATCTTATAGCGATTAGAGCGCTCAAAAACGTCCTCTTCCGATGAAGTTCTGGTCCTCTTCTGTGGCGGAATGTCTTCAAAGCATTCAGGAGACGACTGAAACGTAGGTCGAGAAAGAGGACGTGAAGCGTCCTCTTCTCTAAAACCTCTCTTAAGAGGGCGGCTAAGACGACAGCCGCCTGTGCGACATCTTGGGTCTCTGCCGCTCTCCTCGAGAGAGGCCCTCCAAGCGCTCCAACCCCTGCGCGGGGAGGACGCCTCGGAGGACGAAAAGCAATCTTTTAGGATCCGTGCACGTGCACGATCTTTAGCAGCCTGGGAAGCGTCTTCAGGTCCTGCCGAAGGGACGCCAGATCGGTGGGGAGTCCCCGTAACCCTCCTTCGGCTTTCGACTTGCCCACTCCCTGAGTCCTGGGAGTCCGACAGAGGTCCCGGCCTAGAGGCATTATAGGGCCGATCTGACACCCCCTCCACAACACTAGGGGCACTAACACGATCACCACACTTCACAACACTAGATTGTAGAGCCATCACTTTTGACTCCAGGGCACGTATCGACTCCATAATGGTTGAAAGGGTATTCCCTTCTGCAGACACAACCTCCGTGCCCGAAGGCAACAACACAGGGTTAGGTATATCAAAGTCTACAGGAGGGTTAGAAGGAGACAAAACACTACCCTTACTCTTGTTAAGTGAAGCACTCCTGGAGGAAGACCTCCTGATTCTATCGCGCTCTAATTTGCGAATATAAGAATCATATGTCTTCCATTCATGATCATTCAAATTCTCACACTCCTTACATCTATCATTCAGCAAACAAAACATGCCCCCCTACACTCGTGCATACCGAGTGAGGGTCTACGAAGCTTTCAGTAGCCCTCACCTTTCGGTAGCCTCACCTTACATCTTGCACACGACACACCCTGAAACTTGTAGAACTAGATCCAGACATCTTAATCCAAAGAACAGTCAAAGCCAAATCAAATCAAACACGATAGCGTATGCCAAGCCACAAATCCGAATCAATAACCAAAATCAATCAAGATACTCAAGTAGCAATGAAGTTTTCAAATCCAATGACGGAGTACTGAAAACAGGTGTTGACAGTACTGGCGACAGAGAAAATCTGAATAGAAAATGGAATGGTTCCTGATATCCGCCTCCAGCGGCGGAATGGGTACTAACCACCTGGCCGACCACTGCGTTTTGCCAGGAGTTTTGAAATTCTGTCGGGGACTTCGGAGAATACAGCTATTATATATATCTGACAGGTAAGTTTCATGAACAAATGTGGAAGCTTACCTTTCGAGTGAGGCTATCTCCGAAAGTGGCGAACAGAGGAGGAGGACAAACGGCAGATACGTACGTACACTTAACTTTACGAAACACAAAAAAACGTAAGGCAAACATGAACTAAACTTTACGAAACGCATTAACAAAACTGTAACACTTAACTTGAAATTTTGTTTAAAAAAATATATATATATATATATAATTTTAAGTTTTTTTTGTTAACTTTACAAAAAAAATGATATTGTTATGTTACAATAAAGTTTCATACATACTTACTTGGCAGATATATACATAGCTAAGACTCCGTCGTCCCCGACAGAAATTCAAATTTCGCGCCACTCGCTACAGGTAGGTCAGGTGATCACCGGCCTGCCCTGGGCGGCAGGACTAGGAACCATCCCCGTTTTCTATCATATTTTCTCTTCCACCTGTCTCTGCGGGAGGCTGGGTGGGCCTTTAATTGTATATATCTGCCAGGTAAGTATGTATGAAACTTTATTGTAACATAATATCATTTTCATACATCACTTACCTGTCAGATATATACATAGCTGATTGGCACCTTTCGGTGGAGGGTAAGAGACAGCTACTATATGGAATAGACAGGTAAAACAACATATGTTGTAGGTATAAATAAAACCTTGGTTCTACCTGATAGGTGGTAGACTTCGTGGGTGTTTGCCCAGTAGTCTGCATCACTCAAGAAAACTTTAGCGAGATATATGATCTATGGCCAAGAGTTCTTGTGGGTCTGCCGATGGGGGTCTTATCCGCTTACTCGGCAGAGCCTAAAAGGACTTTGTCAATGGGTGCTGATCCACTTATATGACAATACACCTTATGAAGGAGCCACAACCAATCCCGACCACCTGATCCTAACCATATGTTTAGAACTAAGGATTGTTCCGAGTTATCCCCGAACTCGTCACAACAACCGTACTCAAAACCACTACGCACACATACATAATTTCTAAAAAAATTATACTCATCTAATTAGATATGACAAGATTCTCTTACTGAACAACATAGACGGCCCGCCGTGCTAAACCAAGTCCTCCATTGTTCGAAGAGATTCCAGACCATATCTAAAAAGAAGAAAAGTATATACTTTTAAGGATTGGTGTCGGCTCCCGTACCCTAGAAATCGTATCCGCCGATACGAACGGACCTAGAGAAAACACTTCTCATATGGTCACACGAACGTCTTTCAAGTAATGAGATGCAAATACTGAGTTGCATCTCCAAAAATGTCGTATCTATGATGTTTTTAAAGCGACATATTCTTATGAAACGAGAGAGACGTCGCTACTGCTCTCACTTCATGAGCTTTAACTTTCAACAGTCGTAACTGTTCGTCAGAACAGACCTTATGCGCGTCTGTAATGACGTCCTCACAAAGAATGCCAGCGCATTCTTGGACTCAGTCTGTGGGGTCTTTTACCGCGCACCAAAGACCTTGTCTAGAGCCTCCCATCTGATGCTTTTCTCTGAATGTAAAACTTTAGAGCTCTTACAGGGCATAGAGATCTTTCTGCTTCTCTTCCTACGAGACTCGATATGCCTTTGACTTCAAATGACTTAGGCCAGGGATTCGAGGGATTCTCATTCTTAGCTAAAAACAGTGTCTTAAACGAGCAAATAGCTGAGTCTCCCTTGAAACCTACTTTATCTTGCAGAGCATGTAATTCACTAACTCTCTTTGCCGTAGCTAAAGATAATAGGAATAGGCATTTTCTGGTGATGTCTCGAAACGAAGCCAGATGAGGAGGTTCGAATCTTTCAGATGAAAGAAACTTGAGGACCACGTCTAGGTTCCAGTTCGGAGGGACCGGTTCCTTCGACTTTGAAGTCTCAAATGACCTTATGAGATCGTGGAGATCTTTTATTATCTGCCAGATCTAATCCTCTATTCCTGAAGACAGCCGAGAGCATACTTCTGTATCCCTTTATTGTGGATACAGCTAGATGAGATTGCTCTCTCAGGAAATAGAAGGAAATCAGCAATTTCCGCTATAGAGGTAGTGGAGGAGGACAACTTCTTAGATCTACACCACCTCTAAAAATCCTCCCACTTCGATTGATATACTTTCGTAGTGGAGGTTCTGCGTGCTCTCGCGATCGCGCTTGCAACTCCGCGAGAAAACCCTCTCGCTCTGACGAGTCCTTTCGATAGTCGAAAGGCAGTCAGAGCGAGAGCGGGGAGGTTTTGATGGTACCTCTTGAAGTGTGGTTGTCTGAGAAGATCCGTCCTTCCTTGGTAGGGATCTTGGAAAGTCTACGATCCACTCTACCACCTCCGTGAACCAATCTTGGGCCGGCCAAAAGGGGGTGGGGGTATCAATGTCATCCTCGTCTCCTTTGACGCCACAAACTTTTTTATTACTAATCCCAGGATTTTGAATGGAGGAAAAGCATATACGTCTACTCGAGACCAATCTAGCAGGAAGGCGTCTACCATAAGAGCTCTTGGATCTTCCACGACCGAGCAAAAGACGGCCAGCCTTTTGGAAATGAATGTGGCGAAGAGATCCACATGAGGTGTCCCCCACAGCGACCAGAGATCTTGACACATTTCCTCGTGTAGGGTCCACTCGTATGAAGGACCTGGTTCCTCCTGCTGAGTCTGTCCGCCCTCACATTCTTTACTCCCTGCACGAACCTTGTCAGAAGGGAGATGTTCCTGTGAGACGCCCAAAGCAAAAGGTCTCTCGCAGTTCGTAAAGGAACGAGGAGTGAGTCCCTCCCTGTTTTCGAATGTAGGCAAGTGCGGTGGTGTGTCCACGTTTTTTACTTGCACTACTTTGTTCGACACCAGAGGTTCTAGACTCTTCAAAGCCAGATGCACGGCGAAGAGCTCTTTGCAGTTTATGTGCCACGTCACCTGCGCTGGTTCCCAGGTGCCTGACACCTCCTTCGAGCCTAATGTTGCTCCCCAACCTTTCTCCGACGCGTCTGAGTACAACACTAGCCTGGGTTCTGTGTCCTTAGAGAGATCCCTTTGTTCTCTTCAGAGGGGGCAACCACCATTCCAGGTGCGATCTTATGTCCACTGGAATGGGAAAGACGTCCGAAAGTTGTCCAGTTTTCCAACTCCAAGACTTCTTGAGGAAGAATTGAAGCGGACGTAAATGAAGTCTTCCTAGCGGGAAGAACTGTTCGAGCGAGGAAAGGGTCCTAGAAGGCTCAACCCTTCCCTCGCCGACGTATGTTCCTTCCTTAAGAAGAGAGAGACTATCCGCAAACCTTTTGCGATTCTCTCTTGCGAAGGAAATACTCGAAAACCCCGAGAATCCATCCGAATCCCCAGATAGACTAAGTCCTGTCTGTGGGTCAGCTGCGACTTCTCGAGGTTCACGAGCAATCCCAACGCTTTGATCAGATCTAAAGTTAATTTCAGGTCCTCCAAGCACTGTCTCTCTGATCTGGCCCTGATGAGCCAGTCGTCCAGATACAGAGAGATATTTACTCCTTTGTGAGGTGAACCTCGCCACATTCTTCATCAGGCTTGTGAAGACCTGAGGAGCTGTGGACAGGCCGAAACACAAGGCTCTGAACTGAAAGATCCTTCCCCCCGTCATGAAACGGAGGTACTTCTTCGATGAAGGGTGGATCGGGACGTGAAAGTAGGCGTCCTGGAGATCTAGAGACACCATCCAATCTCCTTGTCGTAATGACGCCAGGACTGAAGCAGAAGTCTCCATGGAGAACTTTTCCTTCCGAACAAATTTGTTCAGAGAGCTGACGTCCAGTACTGGTCTCCAGCCTCCGAGGCTTTCGCAACCAGAAAAAGGCGATTGTAAAACCCCGGGGAGTTTTGATCTAGTACTAGTTCTATCGCTCTCTTGTCCCACATTGTTCCACCATCGATCGAAGAGTATCCCTCAGCACAGGATCCTAGTACTTGGCTGTTAGTTCCCTTGGTATTGACGTTAGGGGAGGAGTGTTCAGGAAAGGGATACGATATCCTTCCTTATTATAGCCAACGATGACGCGTCTGTGTTTATAACGTGTCCAGGCCTCCACAAATCCCAGGAGCCTGGCACCTACTGGTGGTTGGAGGAGAGAAGCTTCATTTTCCTTTTTTAAAGGGACGAAAGGCAGACCTACCTCTCTTCTCCGGAGCCTTCCTTCTTGCGGGAGGTCTGGAGGTCGGACCACCTCGAAAGGGCTGAACCGATGTACTCGGTCCTTTCTTGTCAGATGTAGAAGCAGGCTTCTTCTTCCTTGCTGACTGCGTCAGAAGATCCTGAGTCGCCTTCTCAGTTTATGAATGAGCAATGTCCTTCACCAACTGAGAAGGGAACAAAAAGTCAGACAAAGGCGAATACAGCAGCGCTGCCCTCTGAGCGTGGGAGACTGCCTTGGTTAAAAAGGCACCATATACCGTCCTCTTCTTTAGAAGACCTGCTCCAAACAAAGAGGAGATTTCAAAAGAGCCATCCTGTACCGCTTTGTCTATACAAGACAATATGCACAAAAGGGCTTCCGGTTCGATTCCTTCCGAATCATGGGCTTTCTTGGACATCACCCCAAGGGACCAATCTAAGAAGTTGAAAACTTCCAATACATGAAAGAGTCCCTTGAGGAGATGGTCCAGTTCAGAAATGCCCCACGTAATCCGTGCCGAGTTGAGACCTTGTCGACGTGAAGCGTCAACTAAGGTCGAAAGTCTGCTTCTGACGTAGACGGGAGAGCAATACCCATATTCTCTCCCGTCTGATACCAAATGCCTCTTTTTTTTACCAGCTAGTCTCGCTGGAGGCATGCAGAAGACCGTTCTTACTAAGTCCTTCTTAGACTTCATCCACGAGTCTAAGGATTGTAGAGCCCTCTTCATTGAAATGGTGGGCTTCATTTTGAGAAAAGACGAAGAACTTCTTCGTCTTAGCACTCGAAAACAGAGAGCGCGGAGAAGGAGGAGCGGCAGGAGTCAATTCGTCTCCATACTCCTCTAGAAGCAAGGCAGTCAAAACTTTATAGTTCGACAGTCCTTCTCTTCTTGATATTCTTCATCCGAGTTTCCTTCCAACTCGGGATCTAAATGAGTCTCCGCTCCCACCTTTGTACGTTCCTCCTCTGGAGGAGACAAACTCCTAATAGGAGAGGGGCTAAGGGAATGATATTCTTTCCTCTTCCCCTTGCTTTAATAGCCTTGGAAGGCGCCAAAAGCTCAGGCTTCTCCCGATAAATAGAAGACGCTTCCGCTTGGATGAACGCTTCTCGTCCGCCAAGCGTCCTGGCTGACGCCTCCCGCTTACTTGGCTGCTGACGTCCGGATGAAACGCCTCGCGCCTGGAAGACGCTCCGCTCTCAAAAGGCGTCCTACTTGGCGCCAAAATATTGGTTGGAGCTTCACGTCTACCAACAGCTTTCAAAGACGCTTCATGTCTAAAAGACGTCTCACGTCTCTCTGGCGTTACGTAACTTTCGTAAACAACCGATCTCGCTCTCGAACCCGAAGCTTCTGTAATATGTTTAGAAGCTTCACGTCTGCATGACGCTTCTCGCTTAGCAGGGGAGAGAGGACGAGACTTCTTGATTGGAAGCGCAACGTCCTTCCTACGAGGCGCTAAAACTCCCACTAGAGAGGCCAGTTGCTCTTGAACTGCCATAATAATTCTCCTTGAAGCTTCTCCCACGTCAACTGCATGACGCCTTTCGTCATCAATCGGGGAAGAAGTAGGAAAGGGTACTTCTGCGTACTCGTCGGGTGACGCTGACGCCACCTTCGCCTTCTTAATAGAAGAGGGAGCGTCATCTGAGAAACGCTCTGGGCTCGAATCAATTTCGGGTTCTTTCATATGACGCTTCAGAGGCCTCGATAAATTCGACTCCTTCCACCCTCGTTTAGGTGAGGGAGAGGGAGAGGATGAGAAACACTCACGAAGGACGCTTTTCCTAGAGCGCCCTTGAGCAGCCTGCCACGAAACAGAGCTAGCTGAAGGGTACGTCTGAACGTCTGACCGTTGGGGATTCCCCCACGACCTTAAGGCTTTCGACTTTCCTTCTCCTCTGGCATGGGATCTTGGAAGAGGTCTAGGCCTGGGAGCGTCGCAGGGACGATCAAACGCCCCCTCCACAACACTGGGGGAACTCACTTCACTGTAATGCTCACTTCACTAGCCTTACCTTGTAAGTCCGCCATTTGGACTTCATGTCTCGAATCGTAGCTTTCAGATCGGCGATTTCCGAGGCCGATTCCGAAAGTACACTTTGAATGAGAAACATAGGGAGAATCTAAATCAGTAGGATTAGAATTATCAGTAAAAGGCTCAATAGGCCTTGAACTCACACCTTTCAGACGTCTAACCCTATCCCTCTCTAACTTCTTCAAATAAGAAGTTTAAAGTCTTCCACTCTTCTGCATTTAATCCCTCGCATTCATTACAAGTATTATTAGCAGAACACTGAAACCCCTACATTTACGGCATACAGTGTGAGGATCAACCGAAGCTTTCGGTATCCTCACCCTGCAGCCTACATTCACACACATTCTCACACCCACATTTGAATCAGACATACTGAGAAAAATCCAAAAAGCAATTCCAAAAACAGTCCACAGTAGCGAATGCCAAAAACACGATCCAGATACGTCACCAAAAAGCCGAGAAACGATGATCAAAGGATGAAATATAATCTAAGTCAGGAGGTAATAGCAACATGTTGATACCACCGGCGACAGAGAAAATATGATAGAAAACGGGGATGGTTCCTAGTCCTGCCGCCCAGGGCAGGCCGGTAGATCACCTGACCTACCTGTAGCGAGTGGCGCGAAATTTGAATTTCTGTCGGGGACGACGGAGTCTTAGCTATGTATATATCTGACAGGTAAGTTGATTGTATGAAACTTGAAATTATATATATATATATATATATATATATATATATATATATATATATATATATAATATTATATATATATAATAATATATATATATATATATATATATATATATATATAATCTTTTTTTTTTAACAAAATTTCAACTTCTTTACCACTTTCAACTTTGTTTTTTTGTATCACTTGGTTCTTCCTTTTTTCTTACTACTCCTACTAAAGGCCTCTTTAAAAAATAACTATCCAAGGAAGATTGCTTCTGCCTACTTTTCACAATGTTCCTGAAACGACTCAAGCAAATGTCATCAAACTGTGCAAGCATACGACCTGTGTAAGCCTTTTTGGGGTGTCTCTTTTCTACGATGACTGCACTTACGAAAGTAGCTAGAGCATCCTGAATTTCTGCCGTCGTCATAGAGTCGTCATCCTCCTCCTCACTGCTGCTAGAGAACTCCTCTTGAACAACGTTATGTTGCATGGCCTCCAACTCCTTCAGGTCATCCGTCATAAGCTCCTCTTGGTGCTCCTCGAGAATGTCATTGATGTCCTCGTCGACGACCAGCCCCACCCCATGGACTTGCCGAGTGCAACGATTTTCGTCAAGATCTGGTTGCAAAACAGTTTCAGGATCATCAACCGTTTCTGAATCTGCACCAGCTTTGCCCATGTCGAATCCCTCAAAGTCTCGGGCCGATACGGCATCAGGCCAGAGTTTCCTCCACAAAGAATTCCAGGTTCACCTCGAAACCTCCTGCCAATCTTGATCGATGAGTCGGATGCATATCACAACATCGAAATGCTCCTTCCAAAATTCACGCAAAGTGAGGTTTGTGGTATCGGTGATGTCGAAACATCTCTTGAAAAGATGTTTCACATACAGCTTCTTGAAGTTCGATATCACTTGCTGGTCCATGGGCTGGAGGAGAGGGGTGGCGTTAAGATAAAGAACCTTGATGAAGGAATACTCCGCTAGGGTATCTTCCTCGAGGCCAGGAGGGTGAGCCAGGGCATTGTCCAACAACAGCAGACAAAAGTCTCGTTACCAGGCTTTTGCATTAGCCCTCCAAATCACTGGAAGCTTCTCCTTTAGCACTTTGTGGGCCTTGAAGGCTCGAGGAGTCTCGGAATGATAGACAAGTAGGGGCTTCACCTTGCAATTCCCACTGGCGTTGGAACAAAGTGCGAGCGTAAGCCTGTCTTTCATAGGCTTATGCCCGGGTATCTTCTTCTCTTCCTCCGTGATGTACGTTCGACGAGGCATTTTTTTTCCAAAAAAGGCCAGTCTCATTACAGTTGTAGACTTGCTGAGAACTGTAGCCTTCATTGATCGTCATCTCGTCGAACGTCTTAATAAAGGCTTCGGCCGCTTTCGTGTCCAAGCTGGCCGCCTCCCCATGCCGCACCATCAAATGATGCCAGTCCATTTCCGGAATTTTTCAATCCACTCATGAGAAGCCTTGAAGTCTGGGGTTGGCGTCAATGTCCCTTCTCCTCCATCGTCTTCGGCCTGGGCAATCAAATTGGCAAAAATAGGCCTGGCCTGGTGGCAGACTGCCGTCTCGGTTATCTCATCGCCAGCGATTTCTTTGTCTTTTATCCAGACAAGCAGCAGCCTCTCCATCTCGTCGTGCACGTGGCTCCTCATGTTGGACAAAATAGTCACGCCCTTGGAAGGTGTAGCTGCTTTGATGGCTTCCTTCTGCTTAAGGATGGTGCCTCGTCGATGGATTTCAGCCGTATTCCTTAGTGATCACACTCGACCGCATGATAGCTTCATACTTTTTAATTATCTCCATCTTCGTCTCCAAAAAAAGCATCCTCTTCTTTCCATGAACTTCAGCAACTTTCTTGGGACCCATGAACTACGTATACTGTACGTAATTAAGTTATGTAGTATATGTACTAAAGTTCTCTCACAACACGATAAAGTAGTACAACGAAATCACTAACACGAATTTATGTTAATAAATGAAATCGTATATGTGAAGGAATGAATTCTGCATGCATACACAAACGCTGGTGCGAAGCAGTGGGCGAAGGACGCCTTCACATATCGCATGATGGGGAGAGATGCTGACAAATAGGAGAGCAGGATCTTATGGCGGTGACTAGCATCAGGAACCAATGGGAGAGCGGGAGGATGGTGGCGAGTCTACTCAGTTGGCGGCGTGTGAGTTTTAAAATTGTTATCGGTGGTCCGGGTGAACCTCGGGACTTTACGGCAACAACCTTTCGTAACCTGAACTATTTTCATATGTAGAGCCAAAAAAATCTTCGTATTTGCTTTCGTAACTTGAATTTTTCGTAAGCTGGGACTTCGTATGTCGAGTACCACTGTGTGTGTATGTATATGTGTGTGTGTGTGTATATATATATATATATATATATATATATATATATATATATATATATATATATATATATATATATATGATTTATTTATTTACGTATTGGGCATGGCCTTGTGGTCTGAATCATAAAGGAAGGAAATATTTAGAGGAAAAATTTGAAAATGGAGCGCTTCTGACTTACCTTAGATACTGTAGAGGGGATTTGTTTAGTTTTACTCTAGAAGGTCGCCAATGAAAACCAGCTAATTAATCTACCTTAAGTTTATTTACAGAAAAAAACATGGACTGGCCTGGGATAAAGGCAAGGCAACTTGGCCACACGTGGTCAGAGCGCCGTATAATGTCTGGATCGCTCCTATCTTTCACAATAGGGGAAAGCTGGCCAAAATCAAATCTAATTCAATGCTGGTTTCCATAAATGCTAATAGGTATCTTGCGGTAAGGAAGCTCTTGTGTGCGAGGAGACATGACACATGACTCAGCACTTGGAAATTAGTCCCAGATTAACCGCAATCATAAAACTAAGACCTTGCACAATATTTCAGCTACAGGGAGTCACTTTTATTTAACACACATATGGGAACTCTAGTGTTTAAATGAAATATTCAATGAAGACTTTGTTTGTCTGGGACGATCCACAAAAGGTGGCATGAGACCACGAGGCAGAAAAGGAAACAAAGGGATTTGGGATGATTTGAGAATTAGGAGTCTGAATGGGAAAATGTGGAAGAGTTTACTTGACTCAGAGGAAAAGAACTGGCAATATGACTGTAACTCAATACATACCTGGAAGCCTTATGTAGTGGACCCTTGAAGAATATGGCGTCGGCTTTGTCCCAGTTCGGGGCGCCAGTTAGCCCCTTTGTAGGCCTATAGGCAGGCTGGCTTGGACGTCTGCTGGGTGGGTCAAGGACAGCTTCTCCCCCCAGTTGGCAGGTCATCCTGGACCAGAACATATTGCCAGCAAAGGTTCACAGGAATAGGGATCTTATATACAGGCTTAAGGAGTACCTAGCTAGCTACACACTCCCCTTGGGATACGTCCCAAATGGTTAAATGAATCATACTTACCTGGCGATATATATATAGCTGTATTCTCCGAAGTCCGACAGAATTTCAAAACTCTCGGCACACGCAGTGGTCGGCCATGTGGTAGTACCCATTCCCGCCGCTGGGAGGCGGGCGTCAGGAACCATTCCCATTTTCTGTCAGATTTTCTAGTGCCACTGTCTCCTGAGGGGAGGTGGGTGGGCCACTTTGATTATATATATCTGCCAGGTAAGTATGAACAAACTTTATGTATCATAACAATATCATTTTGTTCATGAACCTTACCTGCCAGATATATATATAGCTGAATCCACCTTTGGAGGAAGGGGGAGACAGACTCGTATTTTGGGAAACAATTCCATTTACATGATTGATATCTTGGTTCCTTACCTGTTAGCATAGCTGACTTCGTGAGTACCGTCACCCAAGTCTGCTTCTGCTTTACTAGAGACTCCAGCTAGGTAGTGACCTGTGAAGCTGTTGTTGAGTTCTAGAGGATCTGTCAACGCGGGCGTGACCACAAAGCTACTAGATCCTACATTATAGACCTCCAATTTTTGGTAATGCATTCTAGAGGTGCCAGCAAGGACGTGACCGTGTAGCTGGTGCGGTCCAGATGATTTGTCAATGGGGACGTGACCACAATGTGACAAAAAACATTTTACCTACTATGAGGGCGAAGCAAAAACATTACCACCTGACCTAGCCTATCTGGTTTAAACTTCGTATAACCAAGGCTAATGGAGGGAAGTCCGCCTAAGGCGGCCAACCCAAGACCGCAATAAACTAAACACCTAAATAAACATAATAAAAATAAAAAATAAAAAGAAATAAAATTAAAAAGTCCAAACTAACATATTATTTCCTAAATGATAGGAAGAGTGCTACTCTCTGTCCCCAATATAGTGTCTGGTGCGACATATGGGCCCAAAGAGTAACAGTTCTCGTATGTAGCCTCACCTCCCGAAGATAGTGAGAGGCAAACACTGAATTACTACGCCAAAATGTGGCATTCAAGATGTCATTGAGTGCCATGTTCTTTTGGAAGGCTAACCGACGTAGAAATAGCCCTCACTTCATGTGCATTCACCTTTAACATTTTCATATCACTGTCTTGACAGGATGAATGCGCTTCCTTGATGGTGTCCCTCAAGGAAAAAGCCAAAGCATTCTTTGACATTGGTAAATTTGGTCTTCCTTTCCGAAACACTACAAGTTATCAGAAAGACCTCTACAATCCTTAGTCTTCTTTAGGTAGAATTTGAGAGCCCTGACAGGGTGCAGAGCTCTCTCTGGCTCGCGCCCATCGATTTCGGCCATCCCTTTAATTTCGAAGGTCCTAGGCCAAGGGTTTGGACGGATTTTAATTTTTTGCCAGGAACGTTGGGCTCAAGGAACAGACCGCGTTATAACCTTTAAAGCCCACGTATTTGCTAATCGCTTGCACCTCGCTGACTCTCTTCGCCGTCGCCAGAGCAATCAGGAAGATAGCTTTTCTAGTAACATCCTTCAGGGAAGCCATATGCATAGGTTCGAATGGACTGGACATGAGGAACTTCAGAACTACATCCAAGTTCCAAGACGGCAACCTGGGTTGTTGAACCTTCATTGTTTCAAAAGATCTCAAGAGATCGTGAAGGTCTCTGTTGTCCGCCAAGTCCAGGCCTCTGTCCTAAAGACAACTGAAAGCACACTCCTATATCCTTGATTGTAGAGACTGCAAGTTTTAGATCCCTTCTCAGATATAAAAGGAAGTCAGCAATCTGGCTCACAGAGGTCGTGGTGGAGGAAATGCCGTTCTTCTGCACCAACTCCTGAGACTGCCCACTTCGATTGGTACACTGCGTTGGATGAAGCTCTTCTTGCACTGGCGATAGCTTTTGCCACTGACCCAGAAAAGCCTCTCGCTCTGGCCAACTTTTGGATAGTCTGAATGCAGTCAGACTCAGAGCGGAGAGGTTTTCTGAGGTCCCTCTCGAAGTGGGGCTATCTGAGTAGATCTGTCCTTACTGGAAGCGTCCCTCGGGAAGTCTACTACGAAGGCCATGACCTCTGTGAACCAGTCTCTCGCCGGCCAGAACGGGGCGATCAAAAGTCATTCTCGTCCCTTCCGACGCCGCAAACTTTCTCATGACTTCCCCTAAGATCTTGAACGGGGGAAAGGCATACAGGTCCATCCCCGTCCAGTCCCAGAGAAGTGCGTCTATTGCCACTGCCGCTGGGTCAAGTACTGGGGAGCAGTACAGTGGAAGCCTCTTCGTTCTGGACGTCACAAAGATGTCCACTAGCGGACGTCCCCATAACCCCCACAGCTCTTGGCATACCTCCTGATGCAGAGTCCACTTGGTTGGCAGAAGTTGACCTCGTCTGCTGAGGAGATCTGCCCGGACGTTCTCTACTCTGCTACGAACCTTGTAAGGATTGTTACGTCCAGTGCCCTTGCCCACAGCAAGATCTCCTTTGCCAGAGCAAAAAGGGACCGAGATGTGTTCCTCCCTGCTTCTTCAAGTACGCCAGAGCTGTGGTGTTGTCTGAGTTGACTTGGACTATTCGATGAGAGACTTTTTTCTTGGAAAAACTGGAGAGCTAAAATGATGGCTGCCATTTCCTTTAGGTTTATGTGCCAGGACACCTGTTCCCTCTCCAGGTGCCTGACACTTCTTCCCCCCCTAATGTTGCTCCCCACCCCCCCGTGGTGGACGCCTCGAGAACAACACTAGGTCGGGGCTCTGAAGCTTGAGAGACACGCCCTCCGACAACTTCACTGGATCTAGCCACCATTTTAAGTAATGTTTTACCTCTCCTGAAATTTTTAATATCATATCCAGATTCTTGTTTTCTTTCCAATTTTCCTTGAGAAAAAATTGTAGCAGTCTGAGGTGCAGTCTCCCCAAGGAAACAAACTTCTCCAGCGAGGAAATGGTCCCCAGCAGGCTCATCCATTCTCTCACCGAGCACGAATCTTTCCTTAGGAAGGCTGACACTTTGTCTAAACATTGCTGCTGATGTCCCTGGGATGGAAAAGCTCGAAAAGCTACTGAATCCATCTGAATCCCAGATACAGGATGGATTGGGTTGGAATCAGATGTGACTTTTCGAAATTCACCAGTAGTCCCAGGGACTTCACCAACGATAAGGTTGTTTGAAGATCCTTCAGACACCGCGTTTGAGTGGAGGCACGAATGAGCCAGTTCCAGGTATGTACAAAGAGACTCTGATATTTGCAGATGAGCCACCTCGCCACGTTCTTCATTAAAGTCGTGAAGACCATAGGGGCCGTGCTCAATCCGAAGCAAAGCGCCCTGAATTGATAAACTGTCCCTTTTAGGACAAACCGAAGATACTCATCGACTGTGGGATGGATGGGGACGTGAAATACGCGTCTTGAAGGTCTAATGAAACCATCCAATCGTTTTGGTCTTAAGGTCCCAAGAACTGACTGAGGTGTCCTCCATCTTGAATTTCTGCTTCTGTACGAACCGGTTCAGACTGCTCACATCTAAGACTGGTCGCCACCTCCCGACTGTTTCGGCACCAGGAAATATCCTGTTGTAGAAGCCTGGGGATTCCAGGTCTACGACCCTGTTCCACCGCTCTCTTTTCAACATCTGCTTGAGCAGATCGAAAAGGATTTGTTGCTTCTCCTGATGGTAAATAGGGGATAAATCCTTGGGTGTCGTGCACAGTGGGGGAGGTTTTTCAAGAAAGGAATCTTGTACCCCCGCTTGATGACGTTGAGCGACCAGCTGTCCGCCTTCCTCTCTATCCAAGCTTTTGAGAATAGTCGAAGCCTGGCTCCCTACTGGTGCTGAAGGATCTCTGGTTCATTTCTTTCCTCTGATCTTAGCCGAGACTCTGCCTCTGGAACGTGTACTTCCTCGAGACGATGTTCTCAAGGAAACTCCACCTCGAAGGGCTTCTGCTTCTTGAAAGGTTGCGTCCGTGCAGACGTAGAAGAAACAACCGTACGTTTTTGCCGACTGAGCTAGGAGGTCTTGGGTAGCCTTCTCTTGTAGACTGACAGCCAGATCTTTGACCATAGCCTGGGAAAGAGATGGCTCGAAAGAGGCGCATACAACAATTCTGCCTTTTGAGAGATAGAGACCGCCTTTGTAGTAAAACCACAATAGGCCGCTCTCTTCTTCAAATCGAAGTGCAGAAGTGCGAGGCCAACTCCTCCGAACCATCCCTGACGGCCTTGTCCATGCATGCAAGCACGCTGGACAGCTCCTCCAGGCTAAGCGAATCAGACTATGCGACCGGTTATCCAAGACCCTAAACACCAATCCAAAAAGTTGAAACTTCTATCTTATGGAAGAGTCCCTTCATATGATGGTCCATTTCAGAAAGGGTCCAGGACACTTTCGTCATCAACAAAAGAATCTCTTCGGTGCATTTACCAAGGTAGCGAAGTCACCTTGGGACGAAAGAGGGGGCTCTAAAACCTATCTCCTCCCGTCTCATACCAAAGACCTGCCTTGCCTGTCAGTCTTGAAGGGGTAGGGCGAAAGCATTCTTGTTTCGGGCTTTTCTTGACTCCATCCAATTCTGCATTTTCTTAAAAGCCGTTTTTGTTGATAATGAAGTAGCCATCTTCAAACAATCCTGGAGTCTTGATAGCCTTCGACGATAGCAATTGTGAAGGAGGCGACTACGGGGCTTCAGGTTTAAACTTCTCTTCAAAGGAGGTTCGAAGCAATTGAGCCAAAACCTGGTAATCTGAAGATACTGTTGATAATTGTTCTTCAGTTAATTCCTCTGACAAGTTTCCTTCTTGAGATTCATTTACTATCCTCCGAATCTCGCGGCGAATGTCTGAAGAAACATTACGTCATGCGTCCAGCTGCGCGCCATATGCCTGGCGTCAAGCCGAGCGTCCAGCCGAGCGTCCTGCCGAGCATCACGCTTGGCATCCAGCCGAGCGCCCAGCCGAGCATCAGGCCTGCATCAAGTCTCGCTGCCACCTTAACGTCGTGCTCTGCAGACCTTCGTGCACGAAATCTCGAAGGCGAGGTAACAGGAGAAAGAGCGAGGCGATGAGAAGGAGAAGGAGACTGCCTGGATCTCTTGACTGGCAGCTTATCATCCTTCCTCCTGTGACGTGACTTTTCCTCTTTCCTCTGCAACCAATAAGGCAATTTGATGTTGCAAATTCTCAATCTTCTTCGATTTAGGGCTGATCCTGTGGAGAAGACGATGGGTGTGGGGAAGCCCTCCTCCTTCTCACATGGACCGCCACAGGTATATCCTTAGCGCAACCAGGGCGCTCAAAAGCATTGTCGTCAAAAGACCATCCTCTCCGGCGACGATCGCAACACAGAAGAGGAGAAAGGACGTGAAGCGTCCTTCTCCCTAAGACCAAAGGTGACAGCCGCCTGTGCGACATCTTGCACCTTTTGCTCTCACTTGCGGTGGAGAGTCTTCGAATTGTTCTGGAGACGACCGCAAAACAGAAGGGGGCTAACGGATGATCAGCGTCCTCCTCTGAGGAATCAAAGGCGGCGGCGCCTGTGCGACATCTAGCGTCTTTGTCCTCTTCAAAGGGCGCGATCGCTTCCGAAAGCTCCAACCGCTTGCGCGGGGAGGACGTTTCTGATGACGAAAAACACTCTTTCAGATCCGTTTACGAACTTTGGAAGCCTAGGAAGCGCCCCCAGGTCTTACCGAAGGAACATCAGATCGGTTGTCCGACCCCCCTTCCGCAACACTCGGAGCATTATCACTACACACCACTGCACTATTAACACCTTCTAATGCTTGCACTTTTGATTCCAGGCTACGCAAAGATTCAAGAATCATCGATAGGGTATTACCCTCCACAGACACTAATGTAGGGCCCGAAGGCATCACAGGTTTAGGAGGGATAAATTCCACTGGATGTGTAACTGGCGTTACACTCCTCCTTACCCTATCTCTTTCTATTTTACACACATATGATTCATACGCTTTCCACGCAGAATCAGACATACTCTCACATTCATTGCAGCGATCATCAAACATACAAAACATGTTTCCGACAATTCGCGCACACTGTATGAGGGTCTACCAAAGATTCGGTAGAACTCACCTTGCATTCTTCCACACAACATACTCTGGCGCTAGTCGAACTAGATCCAGACATTCTCAAGTTTAAGGAAAAATCAAGCCAAATTCAAAACCAATCCACAATTAGCGTATGCCTAACCACCGATCCAAATCAAATAACCAAAAATCAATCGGGATACTCAAGTGACCAAAAGAGTTCCAAAATCCAATGACGGAGGTGCAGAAAACACTTGTTGGCTGCACCGCGACAGAAAATATCTGACAGAAAATGGGAATGGTTCCTGACGCCCGCCTCCCAGCGGCGGGAATGGGTACTACCACCTGGCCGACCACTGCGTGTGCCGGGAGTTTTGAAATTCTGTCAGACTTCGGAGAATACAGCTATATATATATCTGGCAGGTAAGGTTCATGAACAAATTGATGATATCCGGTAATAAAAGCGCTTGCAAGGAGACAGGGCACGGAGCTGGCAGTGGCAATCTGGAAATTAATTCCAAATTACACACAACATAAAAACAAACACTCCTTGCACAATATTACAGCTAATGCACTATGGAGGGTGTTTATTTTTAATGACACACAAGGGGAGGAATCTAGTGCTTAAATAAAATGCTCAATGAAGATCTTAATCTTGGACAGGGTCACAGGGTGGCACATGCTACGAGGGTTGACATAGGATGTTTGTTAGAGGAGTGAGAAAATGGAAATTTGAAAATGAAAATAGCAAGATTCATCTTGGAGAAATAGGGGCTGGTTGGAATTTGCACTTTCGAGACGTACCTTAGTGCATGTAGCGTGATGTCTGATGAGGGCTCCAACCAGTGATGATGAACAAAGGGCTGACAACAAGTCAGAGGCAAACACGTCTGTCTGCTATACAAACGGGAGTCAATTGAGCAGGACTGAGAGAGAGGTCAGGTGCGAATCCTGGGTGTTGGGGTAGCTTCCCCCCCCCCCCCCCCCCACCCCCCCCCCCCCCCCCCCCCTTGGCAGGTCATTCTGGAAACAAACATATGGCCAGCTGAAGAATCACAGTAAAAGGGATCTTATGAATAGGCCTATGAAGTACCTACCTAGTTGCACACTCCCCTTGGGATATGTCCCTAATACTTAACAAGTTTTTATTGCCCTGCTACTACGACTGGCACTGGAAATGACTGTGTGGCCAATTCTGAGTTTCCCTCCTAAAGTCAGCTGATGTTAGGAGTAAGATGGCTGCTGTTAATAACTGAATTAATTTTATAAATACTGGAGAGACGAGGCGATCTATAAATGTAACAATATATATATATATATATATATATATATATATATATATATATATATATATATATATATATATATATATATATATATATATATATATATATATACACACACACACACACACAGTCTAGTCCCGAATTATGCGTGTTTGAATTGTGCGATTCCCCTATTATGCAGTCGCTAATTCTCGAAACACCAGGGATTTTAGAAAGGAAACGTTTACCAGCCTGGGATCGAATTTTATAGCAACTGTTTTTATAATTTTAAACTATACTCCATGTCTACCCTCTTTCATAGGGCTTTTAACATAACGTCTGACTGGAACCATTTTCACAATGAAATAACCTATCTCCACCAATATTTCACTGACAATTGCTTTTCATCGAAACTTTTATAAACACCACCTGTACAAATTCCTTGAACAATATCTTCCATCCTAAATTAAAATACCAACAGTGCCAAATTTTACGATTACATACAAGTGTCACATTTATTCATGACAAAAATTTTAACTGGATTAAAACAGTTAATCAAAAATTTTTTTCTTCCTATTGAATTAAGACTAATACCATGCAACCAATAAATATTGGATCTTTATTTAAACACAAGAAGAAACTCGATCTACTGATGACCTAAGGAGTCGTATATCTATTTAATTGCCATAGATGCAATCTAGGGAAGTACGTACATCAGCTCCACACAGAGGTTACTCAAAGTGAGATTGGACTCTCATCGAGGCGTTAGTTATAGAACAGGTGTCAAATTAACTAATCCTGAGTTTTCATGTAAACGTGAACATACAAAGAAATGTAACCATAACAAGAATTACAAAGATTTTAAAATTATAGGCCAATCCCCTAAAGAACAGCACTTATATATTTTAGAATCACTCTTCATTAAACAACTCGTTCCGCAGTTTAACACCCAGTCTTCCTCAACACTCTGTAACTCTCAGGAGTTTAAGTCGAAGCTGACCCGGCCCAAATTGTCATTCGGTCTGTGTTTCAGCACCTTATGGTAATGACTCCTCCCTACTTGTGTAATTGATTTTTATATTTTTATCACTTTTTACACTTTTAATTTATATTCCCAGTTTGTGATTTTAACTTTTGTTTTATCTTCTTTAGCTTGAAATTGGGACAGTTATGTCTTGAAATGTCGCGAATACAAATAACGTACATATAATGGGAATAAAGGATTGTCTTCATCTAGCACCAGACATATATATATATCTATATACAGGCAGTCCCGGGTTACGACGGGGGTTCCGTTCTTGAGGCGCGTCGTAAGCCGAAAATCGTCGTAAGCCGGAACGACACTTGGAAATATGCCTTAAACTAAGAAAAAGTTAGAGAGACCTTACCTGTGTGACATGCAAGTATTGCATGATGTGTAGTGTGGTTATTTCAATGGCAAAGGATGGTTCTTGAAGGTATAATTCTTTATTAAACTCTTGTGACACTATAAAGCACAATGTACTACACTTAATCCTTAGGTTAGATTATACACTAAACACTATACTGTATTATGCAACGTGTACACTACGTAGTATGTATGTAGCAATCCTTTGGTAGATCCTGGAGTACACTAAAATCCCAGTCTGGTAGCTCTGGAAGGTAAAAGTATAACACAATTAGTACAAAATACTACACAAAGTCCTGAATGCAAAATGTAAATTTATAGATATCAAGAGTAAAAGAGTTAATGTATGTTAATTAATTCCTTACTTTTAGTTTATAATTCCTTACTTTGAGTTATATCAAGAGTAAAAAAGTTAATGTATGTGAATTAATTCCTTACTTTTAGTTTAAAGTTGTCATGCTATGTAACCCTGGATGCACAAAGTCTTATGTGGCCCCATAGCCTACATCATTCAGGGGGTTCTGGAATGATACAAAAAATAATTAGTATGTCAGTAAGTACTCTATGCATAGTAAGTTACATTACAGTAATATGCACCATACAGTGGTTTTAATATCACTATATAACATGTATAAAACTTAGTTAATGTATGTTAATTAATTCCTTACCTTTAGTTTAAAGTTGTCGTGCTATGTAACCCTGGATGCACAAAGTCTTATGTGGCCCCATAGCCTACATCATTCAGGGGGTTCTGGAATGTACAAAAAATAATTTTGTCAGTAAGTACTCTATGCATAGTAAGTTACATACAGTAATATGCACCATACAGTGGTTTAATATCAACTGGTATGCATAGTAAATGATTGGTCTACACCCCTGTTCAGCAGGGAGTGTACAGTATGTACGTAATTCCATGAGGGACCTTGATCACTTATCCCATGTGAGAGATCTTGGTCACTTTTTTTTAGTATGTACGTATAAAAACTTACTTAATGTATGTTTACTACTATGTATAATTCCTTACCTTTATGTTATGTAGTAACCCTGGACAAAGTTTTATGTGGCCCCATAGCCTGATCATGGAGGGGGGTCCTGGTTTTCTGGAATGTACCAAAAAAGTATCAAAGTTAAGTCATGTTATGTATGTTAGTAAGTTACATACAGTAACCATACGTACAGTGGTTTATAACATGTATGTACATTAATAACTTGGTTGGAAATTCCTGTAAAAAAAACAAAAAGTTATGTAAGTATGTAATAACTACTGTTAAGTAAAAAACCTTACTGTTCATACTTTGTTACATACATGTTACATGTGATACGTATACTTTCCTGAAGGTTTTTTCCATCCAAAAATGGTGCTTCTACTTGTAGTTATCCCTTGATGACACTTGTAGTAGTAATTTGTTAGTAACAACCTGGAGTTGTGTGAAAAATGTTGGTTCTGGAAGGAAAAAGTAACAAAATTAGTGTACAAAATATACACTACAGAAAGTTGTGAATGCAATATGTTAATTACTGTAGATATATCAAGAGTAGTAAAAGAGTTAATGTATGTTAATTAATTCCTTACTTTTAGTTTAAAGTTGTCGTTCAATGTAACCCTGGATGGACAAAGTCTTATGTGGCCCCATAGCCTACATCATTCAGGGACTCTGGAATGTACAAAAAATAATTTTGTCAGTAAGTCCTCTATGCAGAGTAAGTTACATACAGTAATATGCACCATACAGTGGTTAATATCACATATAACATGTAGTATAAAACTTAATTTAGAAATTCCTTACATAACTTACCAACTTTTAGTGAGTCTCAAAGCTGTTACCTAGGTTGTGGGAGATGGAGGTGGAGGTGTAGAGCATTCATGATAAGGATGCATTCCAAACCTAACTTCAGTGTGCTTTATCACAGATAACAGCTAGGATGATGGGCAGTCTGGAATGAAGAAATTAATATTAAAGGACAGTATGTAACCACTTAGGTGTACAAAATTTATTGTACGTATGCAAACATTAAACACAACTGAGAATTCCTTACCTTCAGCAAAATGAAGACATGTAGGCTATGTATAGGTCTGGTTTATGTAAGTCACAGGTGCATGCCAGTCTGGAATGATAATGTAATAGTACATATGATTATATAGTATGTATGTACATACATAACATGGTTATTACATATGTAATAAATAAAACATTAATAAAAAAATGTCCTTACCAAATTCTAGTGGTTGGCTTGCTTACTGGGATGGCCATATGGTACATGAGAGTGGGTGGCTGGGCTATGGAGTGGGATGGCAGGTGCTTGGGAGTCTGGAATGATAAAAAATATATAAAATGATAGTTACTACTACTGTAACTACTGCACATGTTATTACTGTTTGACATATGTAGTGTGTAATACGTATGTTCAATATAAAAAATGAAGATTCTTTTACCTGAAGGATGGAGAGGTGATACTACTCGTATCAACTGATTTGGGCTCTGGAGAGGTGATACTCGTATCAACTGATGAGGGAACATCTAGATCTGGAAAGAAATTGATAGGGTACATAAATATATTATAAAGGTGGATGTAATTGTAGCATATGTACACTTTTAATAAAATTTCTATTAGCAATTTATAAAACATTTTTATACAAATTTGTTAAGGATTCCTTACCTGATGTATAGGGCGAGGCATCAAACCATGGAAAGGCTCAGGGGTCATCTGGGTACTGATTGTACACGTACAGGTGGGCGGGCTGATACAGAGGGTCCAGGTACAGGGGGATCTGGAACTGTCACAGGTAGTACAGGGAGATCTGGAACTGTCACAGGTAGTACAGGGAGATCTGGAACTGTCACAGGTAGTACAGGGGGATCTGGAACTGTCACCACTTCTGCAATAAAATTACAAATGATGAAAATTAATGAAGTTACAATTTACTCTTACATTTAGTTGTTACATTAAAAAATTAACACATTTTAACCCTCTTACGCCGATTGGACGGTATTAAACGGTCGAGTCAAAATGTCTCCCGTATGCCGATTTGGACGTCTCATACGTTCGGCTCAAAAAAGTTTTTTTTTAAAAATTCGCGGAAAATAATACTTATAGCCTACCAGCCGAAAACTTTTGTATCACGCGCCTTGGGGGATGCTGGGAGTTCACGGATCAAGGCGTTGTTTTGTTTACAATCGCTACGCAGGCGCGCAAGCGCGAATTTCTTTCTTATCGCACTAAAAAGTATCAGTGACACATCTCGGAAATTATTTCGTCACTTTGACATAATTATTGCACCATTTTAAATTATCCTTTACATGAAGTATTATATATGAAAATGTGCGCGATTTGCATGCACAATACAACTAAAAAACGAATACTCATGATTTGTAGCTTTTATCAATTTTGAAATATTTTCATATAAATAACGATAAGTGCAAAATTTCACCTTCGGTCAACTTTGGACTCTACAGAAATGGTCGAGAAACGCAATTGTAAGCTAAAATTCTTATATTATAGTAATATTCAATCATTTGCCTTCATTTTGCAACAAATTGGACGTCTCTAGCACATATTTCGATTTATGGTGAATTTATGAAAAAACTTTTTCCTTACGTTCGTGCGATAACTCTTCCGATAAATTTTTTCGTGCGATTGTCCTAATGTTTGCACCCTTTTAAATTTGCCGTTACATAAAGTTTTATATATGGAAATTTGCGCAATTTCATGCACAATACAACAAAAGACAACCCATGGGTTGTAGCTTTTATCAGTTTTGAAATATTTTCATATAAATAACGTTAAGTGCAAAAATTTCAACTTTCGGTCAGCTTTGACTCTACCGAAATGGTCGAAAAAACGCAATTGTAAGCTAAAACTCTTATATTCTAGTAATATTCAATCATTTACTTCATTTAGCAACGACTTGGAAGTCTCTAGCACAATATTTTGATTTATGGTGAATTTATGAAAAAAAAAAAAAAATTACGTTCGCGCGGTAACTCTTCCGAAAAAATCAGAATTTTTTTGTGCGATTGTCGAAATGTTTGCACCATTTAAAATTAGCTCATAAAGTTTTATATATGAAAATGTGCGCAATTTCATGTAGAATACAACTAAAAATGACTTGAAGGTTGTAGCTTTTCTCTTTTTTTCCCCTTTTCGAAATATTTGCATATAAATCACGATAAATCACAAAAAAAAAACCACGTTCGGTCAAATTTTGACTCTACCGAAATAGTTGAAAAACGCAATTGTAAGCTAAAACCTCTTACGGCCTAGTATATTCCGTCATGTTTCTTCATTTTGAACAAATTTGAAGTCTCTAACAATATTGTGATTTATGGTGAATTTTTGAAAATATATTTACCTTCACTCCGCGCGCCGATTCGCGGCGCAAAGTCTCCGAAATACGTACATGGCATTATCCTAATATTTGCTCCTTTTCATATTAGCCTTTTTATAGAGTTTCATATATCAAAATGTGCGCAAATTCATGAAGAATACAATAAAAAATAATTGAAGGTTGTAGCTTTTTTCCATCTTCGAAATATGTGCATATGAAAATATATATATATTAAATTTCGACATTTGGTCAAATTTAACTCGTCCTAAATGGGTCGAAATCTGCAATTCTAATCTAAAACTCTTACAGTATCGTAATATTCAATCATTTTGTCTTAATTTTGAAACAAATTGGAAGTCTCTAGAACATTATTTAGAATTACGGTGAATTTTTGAAAAAAATATTTTTTTGCGTCCGCGCATTACGAATTCGTACATCATTTTGTGATAATATTTTTCCGGTGTTTACTTTAGTTGTTTTACAATGTATTATATATCAAATGATCGCAATTTAGTGTACAATACAACGCAAAAAAAAGTAACTGGTTAGCTCTGACTGTTTTTTTGCACAGCGTGATTTGAATACAATTATGTATGAATTTTTTTTTTTTCGCTACATATATCGCATTATTTACATATGATAATGATATTATTTTTCATTTCTGATGGTTGCATTGTAAACTTCAGGCAATGACAAAAAAAGGAGCCAAAAATGAACTCTTAATCTTCAAAAGTACGCGCGCTGTAATTTTTTTGAAAAAATTATTTTTTCCACTTCCGCGCTCACTCCAAACCAGGCCCGGCATACGGGAGACGTTTTGATTTTTAGGGCTCCGGCTTAAGAGGTTAATATGTACACTATGTAAACACATAAATTAGTAAAAACAGTTCAGAATTCCTTACCAGGACTAGGATGGGAGGTGATGGTACTGGAGACTTGTGAAGAAAGTGTCAAGCCTGGACTGCACACTTCTCTTCATCTGCTTCTCCTTCAGGGTCTCCTTGTAGAAAAGTCACCAAATCCATGCTTCCTCTCTTGATTTTGTCAAACCTAGAAACGTTAGGGTCTTCTGCCTCAAAAAGAAGCCAAGGCTCTCTCCAGATGAGTAAAACCCTCTGACAAGCCTTTCACAGTTAATGACCTGGGTTTTGGCTCTGGTGCCGCCTCCTCTTCCTCAATCATTTGTTGTTTCAAGTTCAAGTAAGTCCTCTGCAGACAATTCCCTCTCCATGGGAAGCCAGCAGCTCTGTTACATCATCAGGTTCAAGATCTAGTTTCAGCCTCTTGCTTAGCCCTACGATCTTCCTCGTCACAGTCTCGACGTCTTCTGCCTGGTCAAAGCCTTCAAAACTGTGCACAAACTGTGGACACAGTTTCTTCCAGGCCCCATTTAAAGTGGTCGTCTTCACCTCGTCCCAAGCACTTGCAATATTTTTCACTGCATCAGCAATGTTGTAGCCCTTCCAGAATTGCTTCAGTGTCAACTCCTTGTTAGCTTCTATGGCCCGTCAAGCAAAAACGTATGGTCCTTCTAAGGTAGTAAGCCTTGAAATTAGCTATTACTCCCTGGTCCATTGGCTGTATCAGCAATGTGGTATTGGGTGGGAGGTACACCACCTTCACATTAGGATGCATGTCGCTCAAATTTGAAGGGTGACCAGGGGCATTGTCCAGGACTAAGAGGGCCTTAAAAGGCAGACCCTTCGAAGTCAAATACCGCTCCACTGCTGGCGCAAATGGTCATTGAACCAATCTTCGAAGACCATTATTAAGGTAACCCAAGCCTTCTTGTTTGATTTCCAAATCAACAGGGAGTTGACTCTGAAAATGAAATGCCCTTGAAAGCCCTGGGATTCTCGGCCAAATACACCAGCAAGGGCTTCAGTTTCAAAATCACCAACTTGCATTGGCCCCAAACAGCAAAGTCAGTCGCTCCTTTCCAGCTTTATGGCCAGGTGCTGACTTCTCTTCCTTGGAAAGGTACGTTCGATTTGGCATTCTTTTCCAAAATAATCCAGTCTCATCCACATTAAAGACTTGGTCAGCCGTGTAACCACCATCCTTAATTATCTCAGCCAAACCACCTGGAAAACTTTCTGCTGCTTCGCTATCAGCACTAGCAGCTTCACCTTGCAGCTTCACATTATGCAAATTTGCACGAGCCTTAAAACGGTTAAACCAACCTCTACTCGCGGAAATTCACCACCAGCACTGCCGTCGCCAAACTTTTTCACTACTGCCTCATGCAGCGCTCTAGCCTTCTCCTGGATCACACTTAAGCTCACCGGAACACGTCGCTGGTTCTGGTCCTCCAGCCAGATCATGAGCAATTTCTCCATTTCAACAATGCTCTGGCTACGTTGCTTCTCGTTTATCACCGTTGACTTCATCGGTGCAGCATCCTTAACATGCTTCAGAATACGTTCCTTGTCCTTCACAATGGTTACCACCGTGGTCCTGCTCAAGCCTAAAGAACGGCCTATTTCGGTGTTAGTTTCTCCCTTCTCCGAACGCTTTATCACGTCATATTTGACCTCCATCGTGATGACCTTCCTCTTCTTGGATGAACTATCATCGGAGGAAGTACTTTGGCGTTAGGAGCCATTGTAAAATTTGCGAAAATGGCAAGGAATTTCAGCAACGTCTTAGCACACAAACAGACCTGAACTTCAGGCAGACACGCGATTGAAGTGGCGTCCTTTCGTATTGTTACGCTTGGCGTCCTCGACCGTCCGAGGTCGTTGTTCGGTCAATTTACCATACAGTTTAATAGCGTTAATTAATTTATGCACCTCCGCTCAAAAACTAGTTCTGCATATGAGGTATCGTTAAAAAGCATAACAAAACGTCGTAACCTTGGAATTTGCGTTGTAATCTAACCAGAAACTTAGTTTTTTTTAATTATGTACTGGAAACAAGCAATGATTTTTCATTATATTTGCGCTTTTGGACTGTTTTAAACTGCGCATCCCAAGCTAGTGTAATTCATTCGCCCGCAAACTAGTTCCGCATATGCGGCGTCACTAAAAAAATTCAAAAAAATACGAAAAAAAAAAGTGTCAAAAAATCATCATAACTCAAATTTTTGTTGTAATGTAACCAAAAACATATTTTTATTATATACTGTGCTAAACTATAAAGGATTTTTATCATAGCATGCGTTTTTTAAAAGCGTCGTTAACTCGGAGCGTCGGAAGCGTCAGCGTCGAATATTCCTCGGAACAAGCGTCTCGTAAAAACCCAGGACGGAATTTCCATTGAATATTTAAGAAAAAGCGTCGTAACCTCGGAACGTCGTAACCCGGAACCGTCGTAACCCGGGGACCGCCTGTATGTGTGTATGTGAGTATGTATGTGTGTATGTGTGTATGTATATATATATGTATATATATACATGTATATAGCTATACATGTTATATATACATTTGATATTTATACATGTATATATACCTGTATATATATACTTATATATTATCATACATGTTACTATATTACTATATATACATGTAGTATATACCATATATAGATATATATATATAATATATATATAGCCCTATATATATATATAATATATATAGAAATTATATATCTATATATATATATATATATATATATATATATATATATATATATATACAAGATATATATATACATATATATATATTACATGTATATATATACATGTATATATATATTACATATATATATATATATATATATAATACATATATATATATATTATATAGATATATATATCATATATATATATACATATATATAACCATATAACTACATATATATATATATAATATTATTATAATATTGATATAATATACATATATTATATACATATATATATATATATACATATATATATATACATATATATAATATAAGTATATATATATACATATATATATTAATCTACATATATATATATATACTATATATATTATAACAACCTATTACATATACATATCATATACTATCATATATATATATATATATATATATAGTATATATATTATATATATATATATATATCATATATATATATTATAAAAGGGATTTTGACGAAGGAAAAATCTATTTCTGGGTGATTGGCTCGTGTCGCCCTATGAAAGGATCCTTAATATCATTCTTTCTAGGCAAAATTAATCTAAAATTACAGAGAAAAACAAAATTAAGAAAATGTCAGTAAAACTGACTCGCTCACTCTTTAAAAGAAGTGTCGGTATGAGAATTGGGGCGAGTGAGAACACTACCACGAGACATTCACCAATTAGACCTTCCAATCAGAACGTCCCCCACAAGAGAGAGCTGATACTACAGGCATTCCACTCAACCCAGATTCACGGTTTTGATGTATGTTCCTTATTCACTAGTTCCCATTGACTCGGTATTGGAATGCCTTAAAGATGAATTGCATAAACTTGATTTGCCACTAACAATTAGTCATACGATGGAAATGGAAGTGCGGGGTAGAAGGAAGAGGGGAAGACCAAGAAAGAGATGGCGCGGTTGTGTAGGGGGAGATATGTTATAGAAAGGTATTAACGAGAACGAGGCACAGGACAGAAATCGATGGAGACAACTCATTCACAACGGCGACCCCACATAAAAATGGGTTAAAGCTGGGAAGAAGAAGAAGAAGAATTAGCAAGGTCATAGAATTAATCAGATTATTCATGTGCTACTGTAAACTTATTTATTTTCAAATGGGGAATATTTTTTAAACAAACTTTTGGTGGTTGGTAATGGCTAAATGAAACCCCTTTCGCCTTGTTCTGTCAAATTCTATAGGTATATGGAATATTTTGAACGCCTGTACATCCCCAAGATTTTCCCATTTCCTGTGACATGGTACCGTTATGTTGGTGATATTTCAGCCATCATACCTAAAGGTTCGAATGTAAACAATATGTTGGCTCAACTAAATGATCAAGTCCCTTCTATTAAATTTACACATCGAGTTCGAGAAAGATGATTGTTACCCTTTTCTTGACATTCATATTAAAAAGGAACCTTTTACGTAATTTTATATTTAGTATTTTACAAGAAAAAGACAAACAATTTTATATATGTACACTATCATTCAGGACATCTTAAAATATCAAAACGTTAGTTTTTTCATCAATGTTTCTTCGAGCCTTGCGACCCT
>NC_087220.1:50072702-50075202 GCF_015104395.2 Macrobrachium nipponense
CTAAATATTAAAAGATATATTTGGCTTTGTGTGTGTGTATATATATATATATATATATATATATATATATATATATATATATATATATATATATATTATATAATTATATATATCTATATAGTATATATCTATATATATATAATATATATAAATATATATTATATATATATATATATAATATATATATATATATATATATATATATTATATATATATATCATATATATATTCTATATATATATATATAGTATATTTATATATATATAATATATGTATATATATATATATATAATATATATAAATATATATTTAATAATATAGATATATATATATCTTTATTAATATATATAAATATATATTATATATATTATATAATGTAATTTAATCAAGATTATTGTTTTCGTTTGGCCCGGTCATATAACAGATGTTCCAGAAGGAATTGAAACATTGAATGAATAAAGAGGATGACCAATAAGTAGATTTCGATGTTAATCTGTTGACCGTTCTGTGACCTTCCAACGAAGGAAAATTGAAACACTGGAGATGTTAAGTACTTTCGTCTTATTACCGAGACATGGTCACAGCAACTAAGATATACAAGCGCCTCGGTGGCGTGTTTGGTATGGTGTTTGCGTCTCACCTCGGTGATCGCGGGTTCGATCCTCGGCCATTCCATTGAGGAGTGAGAGATGTGTATTTCTGGTGATAGAAGTTCACTCTCGACGTGGTTCGGAAGTCACGTAGAGCCGTTGGTCCCGTTGCTGAATAACCACTGGTTCCATGCAACGTAAAAACACCACACACACAAACAAACTAAGATATACGGAAGCAAGGGCCTATATAAATGGTGGGTGCGAGTCATAAGGGAATACACAAAGGTCGGGAGGTCACAGAACGGTCAACAGATTGATTAAAACTGAAATGAGTTATTGACAATCCTCTTTATTCTGTCTTTCACTTTCTTCTGGGACATACGTTTTATGACCGGGTCAAAAGGAAATAATCCTTGACTTACATTGAAATTATCATTCAGCTAGGTTGAAACTGAATCAAAACAGATTCTAACAAGTTCCTTGAAGTAGTTTCGTTACAACGTGACAATATTTGGCTTTGCGTCCAATGTATTCTGTGGGACTTTTCACTCCAATGAAGTTCTCGCTTCTCACGAGTATTTGTGTCGTTTTAGTGTGGCGTTCAATTCTTTACTGGTCTCTCCTAAGCACAATTAATCACAACCCATACATGGAATTTTGTAGACAATATTTTTATCTTTTCTTGGGGCCATTTTTGTTGTTGTTGTTGTTGTATAAGCACGTATATTGCGTTATTAAATGTGAAAGATTCATTAGAATGAAACAATTTAGCTTTCACACCCTCACATCCAATGAAATGTGGCAAACAAAGGGTGTTTTGAGAGCACTTTTTTAAATTGTCTTTCCGATTTTTCATTGTAACTAATATCCATGATATGGGATGAATAGCACAAATCTGTTCCTATTTTTCTGATTTTTTGAATTCTTGATCTAAATACTCAGGATCGCAAGGCTCGAAGAAACATTGATGAAAAAACTAACGTTTTGATATTTTAAGATGTCCTGAATGATAGTGTACATATATAAAATTGTTTGTCTTTTTCTTGTAAAATACTAAATATAAAATCACGTAAAAGGTTCCTTTTTAATATGAATGTCAAGAAAAGGGTAACAATCATCTTTCTCGAACTCGATGTGTAAATTTAATAGAAGGGACTTGATCATTTAGTTGAGCCAACATATTGTTTACATTCGAACCTTTAGGTATGATGGCTGAAATATCACCAACATAACGGTACCATGTCACAGGAAATGGGAAAATCTTGGGGATGTATAGGCGTTCAAAATATTCCATATACCTATAGATTTGACAGAACAGGCGAAAGTGGGTTTCCCATTGCCATACCAAAAGTTTGTTTAAAATATTCCCCTTTGAAAATAAGTTTACAGTAGCACATGAATAATCTGATTAATTTATGACCTTGCTAATTCTTCTTCTTCTTCTTCCCAGCTTTAACCCGTTTTTATGTGGGGTCGCCGTTGTGAATGAGTTGTCTCCATCGATTTCTGTCCTGTGCATCGTTCTCGTTAATACCTTTCTATAACATATCTCCCCCTACACAACAGCGCCATCTCTTTCTTGGTCTTCCCCTCTTCCTTCTACCCCGCACTTCCATTTCCATCGTATGACTAATTGTTAGTGGCAAATCAAGTTTATGCAATTCATCTTTAAGGTATTCCAATACCGAGTCAATGGGAACTAGTGAATAAGGAACATACATCAAAACCGTAAATCTGGGTTGAGTGGAATGCCGTTGATTTTGTCAGTCAAATCTAAAGAATTAATATGATTAAAGATGGGTACTCTCAAGACTTATTAACCGTGAATCTGGATTGATTGTAATGCCGTTGATTTTGTCAGTCAAATCTAAGAAATTCATAAGATGAGTACCAGAAATAGCTCCTAT
>NC_087220.1:50080202-50082702 GCF_015104395.2 Macrobrachium nipponense
TCCAAGTTAACTTAGGTCAGTGAGTTGAAGAAATGAAGTTCGAGTTTTTCCCTCAGCACATTTTTTTTATTTCTATGGAAGTAAACTTGAGCAGTTTAGTATTAGTTTTGTTTTGCAACTTTTCCTTCTATCTAAGGTTGCCAAGACCTTGTTTGTCTTGGCGTAAATGCTGTACTGGAGTTCTAGACGATGGCCTTGACACCCAGTATACCTATATTTATACAGAGTATACTATTTAGATCAAAGGCCAAGGGCTGGGACCTATGAGGTCATTCAACACTGAAAGGAAAAGTGAAGAGAAAGATTACAGGAGGAAAACCTTTTAGTTGCACTATGAAATAAGCGTTAGAAGAGGGTGGAAGGTAAGATGAGAGAGAGAGAGAGAATATGAATGGAGGTACAGTAAGAGGAATAGGAGTGGAAGGGGCTGCAGTTAGGGGGCGAAGGGACGCTGCAAAGAAGCTTAATTAAGTAAATCCTACAGTGCACCGCATATGAGGTGCACTGATGGCCATGGCTCTCACTTTTAGGGAATTATCCCTAGACTTGGGACTTTCGAGGAGTTTGGATATGTACGTTGAAAGACATTTGGGGGAATTTTGAACGATTGACTTAATTAGGTTCTAGCCAGGTGACCTGGGCGATAAGAGGGTCTGAAGGACTAGACTCTACAACTCTGTGGAGGGATTGAGGAAACAAGGTTTACAGTTTTACACACTTTTATTACAAAAAATAAACTATAATACACTCAAAACATTGTCACACATATGTACAAGTTAATTACACCAGAAAAGGTCACAGGAAACATAATTACACCAGAAAAGGTCACAGGAAACATTTAATACAACTCAATGAATTAAAGTGGCATGTGGCCGTTGCAATTCTGTGTCCGTGAGCCGGACCAAGAGATATTAAAAAAATCAAGAAATCTGACACAAATACCCAAATAATCGGATTGTTCACTTTACGTTTGTCAATATTAACTCGAATTAGGCTTCATTATTCATAGAATGCGTGGAATACCAAACTTACACTATAGCATGTTAATCGAATCAAAGTAATGACTCTGTCTGTGTGGGGAGGATAAGACAATCCGCCTTACCTTCTTTTCTTTTCGGTACCTGGGAAGTGAATGCATGCTGTGCGTGGCGTTGCCCTCAAGCACAACTTTTGTGACTTCATGGTGTAACAATCCTTGACGCTTTACTCTATTGCGTCTCATCTTTATGCGTCAACTACAAGATATGGTAATTCGTATTAAGGTAGATGACGAACTCTAGTTTTACATTATGTGTTGTAACTTTGGTAAACTCGAGGCCCGAGGGATTCCCCCGTAGACGAAGGTTTTCGCTAGGCTCGCTGCCTTTGTTTTTATCTTATATACATGGTTAATTCTGTTTCAGAGCTATATAAGAAATATAAAGTTTATAGCAAGTTATTTCGCTTTCCTTCCACACACAGTTTCATAATGATTAGTTACGTTTTTCACATACCCGTGACATAAGTCACGTAGTCGCTTGCACTCATCATTGATTCTTGTTCTTATTCATGTTAACCTGACGTTGCGGCGGGTTTGTCGCTAAAGGGGGGATCCGTCCCATTTCACGAGCCTCTTTAGGGATACCAATATTTTGATGCCCATTTAAACCTAGCTACTTGTACATACATCCAGTGCAACCATTATAGTGGCATCTCTGACATGGCTTCTTATAATTTATACCTAGAAACTATTCACTGTAAAACCATCTGATGTCCTTCCTGATGCTTAGAAGTTAAACACTGTCCTGATTTTAAAATATCCTTAATAAAAGCTGAAACATCAACTTCCCATCCAATCCATCATTGTCTTGCCTTTTAGGAATTCAACTTATGTTTTATGAATGCTGCATGCTTATGCAATTCTAGTTATTTTTGTGCGTATGTCTACTGTTATTTTATTGTCCATTTTGGACACCATTGTGTTTTGTCAGATCTTGCTTTGACATTGAAATTATTTATATATATATATATATATATATATATATATATATATATATATATATATATATATATATATATATATATATATATATAAAGGGTCCAGGAATCCACCAAACATTGTGAAGAATATTTTATTAGAACGTTTCATACTACTCCAGAGTACATCTTCAGCCTGTAATTATAAATTGTGACAATTTAAGTAATAGTAAAATAATACATTAAGACTAAAATATCCAGATAATAAGTTAATTAAAAACCTTAGAGAACATTTAAAACAAACAATAGACTAAAACTTTAAGAAATGTGTTAATAAATATTTATAGAAACATTTAAAACAAATAATGAGAGGACAAGTACCCTAAGTACAAGTAGAGAAGGGAATGATTTGAAAACACAGTTCTTTATGTATTTTTGGTTTTCCCATTCGCCCTATAGTGTCATCCATTAAAAGTCCTAACTTTAACATCTCTAAATATGTGGCCAAATTGTTGTCTGAATTTGCACATCCTGTTAACACAGT
>NC_087220.1:50087702-50108650 GCF_015104395.2 Macrobrachium nipponense
TTGAAAGAGTGTTTTTCGTCATCAGAAACGTCCTCCCCACGCAGCGGTTGGAGCTTTCGGAAGCGATCACGCCCTTTGAAGAGGACAAAGACGCTAGATGTCGCACAGGCGGCCACCGCCTTTGATTCCTCAGAGGAGGACGCTGATCATCCGTTAGCCCCTTCTGTTTTGCGGTCGTCTCCAGAACAATTCGAAGACTCTCCACCGCAAAAGAGAGCAAAGGTGCAAGATGTCGCACAGGCGGCTGTCACCTTTGGTCTTAGGGAGAAGGACGCTTCACGTCCTTTCTCTTCTTCTGTGTTGTGATCGTCGCCGGAGAGGATGTCTTTTGACAACAATGCTTTTGAGCGCCCTGGTTGCGCTAAGGATATACCTGTGGCGGTCCATGTGAGAAGGAGGAGGGCTTCCCCTCGCCCCTCATCTTCTCACAGGATCAGCCCTAAATCGGAGAAGATTGAGAATTTGCAACATCAAATTGCCTTATTGGTTGCAGAGAAAGAGGAAAAGTCACGTCACAGGAGGAAGGATGATAAGCTGCCAGTCAAGAGATCCAGGCAGTCTCCTTCTCCTTCTCATCGCCTCGCTCTTTCTCCTGTTACCTCGCCTTCGAGATTTCGTGCACGAAGGTCTGCAGAGCACGACATTAAGGCGGCAGTGAGACTTGATGCCAGGCCTGACGCTCGGCTGGGCGCTCGGCTGGATGCCAAGCGTGACGCTCGGCAGGACGCTCGGCTTGACGCCAGACATGGCGCGCAGCTGGACGCACGACGTAATGTTTCTTCAGACATTCGCCATGATTCGGAGGATAGTAATGAATCTCAAGAAGGAAACTTGTCGGAGGAATTAACTGAAGAACAATCAACAGTATCTTCAGATTACCAGGTTTTGGCTCAATTGCTTCGAACCTCCTTTGAAGAGAAGTTTAAACCTGAAGCCCCGCAGTCGCCTCCTTCACAATTGCTATCGTCGAAGGCTATCAAGACTCCAGGATTGTTGAAGATGGCTACTTCATTATCAACAAAAAGGGCTTTTAAGAAAATGCAGAATTGGATGGAGTCAAGAAAAGCCCGAAACAAGAACGCTTTCGCCCTACCCCCTTCAAGACTGACAGGCAAGGCAGGTCTTTGGTATGAGACAGGGGAGGAGATAGGTTTTAGAGCCCCCTCTTTGTCCCAAGGTGACTTCGCTACCTTGGTAGATGCACCGAAGAGATCCCTTTTGTCGACGACGAAATTGCCCTGGACCCTTTCTGAAATGGACCATCATATGAAGGGACTCTTCCGTACGATATGTTAAATGTATGTTTGTTGTCCAAGAGAATGCTCTTGATTTGTGTTTACGTTTTGTTTAAATGTATGTTGTAGCATCCAAAAGAACGCTCCCTATTTGTTTACATTGGATATATACATTTGAAATTTACGTATTTTCATTACTAAATCTAAAACATTTCTAATATGACAATTGTAGTGTGTGTTTAATCAAGTAAATTATGGTTTTGTTGTAAAACTAATGTTGTTTTCCCCTTTGTTGAGATGAGGCCTTTGAAAATTGCCCATTCCCTGTTCCTTTTTCACCCACACCCGTGCTGTGTTCGTATTTATGCCCTTCCCTTTCAGAGTTTATTGCTATTTTTATGTAAAGACTGTAAATTGTTGTACCAATTTGTCTATGTATCTTGTCTGTACCATTTCTGTGAATTTTGGGTGAACTGAGATTTATCAAAAAAGAACTGTGGAACCTGTTGGTATCTCCCTGAGCTGTTTGAAATTTGAATTGTTGAGAAGGAGGAATAAAGTCTTGAAGTTCGGTACGAGTTTCCTTCGCTCCCGTGAGAAATTTGAGGATTCGCGGATATGATGTCTCACGTAGACGGGCCAATGGACCAAACTAATCTACACGATAGAAGTTTTCAACTTTTTGGATTGGTGGTTAGGGGTCTTGGATAACCGGTCACGTAGTCCTGATTCGCTTAGCCTGGAGGAGCTGTCCAGCGTGCTTGCATGCATGGACAAGGCCGTCAGGGATGGTTCGGAGGGGTTGGCCTCGCACTTCTGCACTCCGATTTTGAAGAAGAGAGCGGCCTATTGTGGTTTTACTGCAATGGCGGTCTCTATCTCTCAAAAGGCAGAATTGTTGTATGCGCCTCTTTTGAGCCATCTCTTTCCCCAGGCTATGGTCAAAGATCTGGCTTTCAGTCTACAAGAGAAGGCTACCCAAGACCTCCTAGCTCAGTCGGCAAAATGTACAGTTGTTTCTTCTACGTCTGCATGGACGCAACCTTTCAAGAAGCATAAGCCCTTTCGAGGTGGAATTTCCTCGAGAACATCTCGAGAAGTACACGTTCCAGAGGCAGGACTTCGGCTAAGGATCAGAGGGAAAGAAAATGAACCAGAGATCCTTCAGCTGCCAGTAGGAGCCAGGCTTCGACTATTCTCAAAAGCTTGGATAGAGAGGAAGGCGGACAGCTGGTCGCTCAACGTCATCAAGCGGGGGTACAAGATTCCTTTCTTGAAACCTCCCCCACTGTGCACGACACCCAAGGATTTATCCCCTATTTACCATCAGGAAAAGCAACAAATCCTTTTCGATCTGCTCGAGCAGATGTTAGAAAAGAGAGTGGTGGAACAGGTCGTAGACCTGGAATCCCCAGGCTTCTACAACAGTATATTCCTGGTGCCGAAACAGTCGGGAGGTTGGCGACCAGTCTTAGATGTGAGCAGTCTGAACCGGTTCGTACAGAAGCAGAAATTCAAGATGGAGACACCTCGGTCAGTTTCTGGGACCTTAAGACAAAAACGATTGGATGGTTTCACTAGACCTTCAAGACGCGTATTTCCATGTCCCCATCCATCCACAGTCGATGAAGTATCTTCGGTTTGTCCTAAAAGGACAGTTTTATCAATTCAGGGCGCTTTGCGTTCGGATTGAGCACGGCCCCTATGGTCCTTCACGACTTTAATGAAGAACGTGGCGAGGTGGCTTCATCTTGCAAATATCAGAGTCTCTATGTACCTGGACGACTGGCTCATTTGTGCCTCCACTCAAATGCGGTGTCTGAAGGATCTTCAAACAACCTTATCGTTGGTGAAGTCCCCTGGGACTACTGGGGTGAATTTCGAAAAGTCACATCTGATTCCAACCCAATCCATCCTGTATCTGGGGATTCAGACGGATTCAGTGGCTTTTGGTTTTTCGAGCTTTTCCGTCCCAGGGAACGTAGCAGCAATGTTTAGACAAAGTGTCAGCCTTCCTAAGGAAAGATTTCGTGCTCGGAGAGGGAATGGATGAGCCTGCTGGGAACCATTCCTCGCTGGAGAAGTTTTTGTTTCCTTGGGGAGACTGCACCTCAGACTGCTACAATTTTTTTCTCAAGGAAAATTGGAAAGAAAACAAGAATCTGGATATGATATTAAAAACTTTTTTTTTTTTTTTTTTTCAGGAGAGGTAAAAACATCACTTAAAATGGTGGCTAGATCCAGTGAAGTTGTCGGAGGGCGTGTCTCTCAAGCTTCAGAGCCCCGACCTAGTGTTGTTCTCCGACGCGTCCACCACGGGGTGGGGAGCAACATTAGGGGGGAAGAAGTGTCAGGCACCTGGAGAGGGGACAGGTGTCCTGCACATAAACCTAAAGGAAATGGCAGCCATCTTTTAGCTCTCCAGTTTTTCCAAGAAAAAGTCTCTCATACAAATAGTCCAAGTCAACTCAGACAACACCACAGCTCTGGCGTACTTGAAGAAGCAGGGAGGAACACAGTCTCGGTCCCTTTTTGCTCTGGCAAAGGAGATCTTGCTGTGGGCAAGGGCACTGGACGTCACGATCCTTACAAGGTTCGTAGCAGGAGTAGAGAAACGTCCGGGCAGATCTCCTCAGCAGACGAGGTCAACTTCTGCCAACCGAGTGGACTCTGCATCAGGAGGTATGCCAAGAGCTGTGGGGGTTATGGGGACGTCCGCTAGTGGACATCTTTGCGACGTCCAGGAACGAAGAGGCTTCCACTGTACTGCTCCCCAGTACTCGACCCAGCGGCAGTGGCAATAGACACACTCTCTGGGACTGGACGGGGATGGACCTGTATGCCTTTCTTTCCCCCGTTCAAGATCTTAGGGGAAGTCATGAGAAAGTTTGCGGCGTCGGAAGGGACGAGAATGACTTTGATCGCCCCGTTCTGGCCGGCGAGAGACTGGTTCACAGAGGTCATGGCCTTGGCGTAGTAGTTACTTACCGAGGACGCTTTCAGTAAGGACAGATCTACTCAGACAGCCCCACTTCGAGAGGTACCACAGAAACCTCTCCGCTCTGAGTCTGACTGCATTCAGACTATCCAAAGTTGGCCAGAGCAAGAGGCTTTTTCTAGGTTAGTGGCGAAAGCTATCGCCAGTGCAAGAGGAGCTTCATCCAACGCAGTGTACCAATCGAAGTGGGCAGTCTTCAGGAGTTGGTGCAAGAAGAACGGCATTTCCCTCCACCACGACCTCTGTGAGCCAGATTGCTGACTTCCTTTTATATCTGAGAAGGGATCTAAAACTTGCAGTCTCTACAATCAAGGGATATAGGAGTGTGCTTTCAGTTGTCTTAGGCACAGAGGCCTGGACTTGGCGGACAACAGAGACCTCACGATCTCTTGAGATCTTTTGAAACAACGAAGGTTCAACAACCCAGGTTTGCCGTCTTGGAACTTGGATGTAGTCTGAAGTTCCTCATGTCCAGTCCATTCGAACCTATGCATACGGCTTCCCTGAAGGATGTTACTAGAAAAGCTATCTTCCTGATTGCTCTGGCGATGGCGAAGAGAGTCAGCGAGGTGCAAGCAATTAGCCAAGCAATTAGCAAATATGTGGGCTTTAAAGGTTATCACGCGGTCTGTTCCTTGAGCCAACGTCCTGGCAAAAAATGAAAATCCGTCCAACCCTTGGCCTAGACCTTCGAAATTAAAGGGATGGCCGAAATCGTTGGGCGCGAGCCAGAGAGAGTTCTGTGCCCCTGTCAGGGCTCTCAAATTCTACCTAAAGAAGACTAAGGATTTGTAGAGGGTCTTTCTGATAACTTGTGTGTTCGGTAAGGAAGCCAAATTTACCAATGTCAAAGAATGCTTTGGCTTTTTCCTTGAGGGACACCATCAAGGAAGCGCATTCATCCTGTCAAGCCAGTGATATAAAAATGTTGAAGGTGAATGCGCATGAAGTGAGGGCTATTTCTACGTCGGTAGCCTTCCAAAAGAACATGGCACTCAATGACATCTTGAATGCCACATTTTGGCGTAGTAATTCAGTGTTGCCTCTCACTACCTTCGGGAGGTGAGGACTACATACGAGAACTGTTACTCTTTGGGCCCATATGTCGCAGCAGTACACTATATTGGGGACAGAGAGTAGCACTCTTCCTATCATTTAGGAAATAATATGTTAGTTTGGACTTTTTAATTTTATTTCTTTTTATTTTTTTATTTTTATTATGTTTATTTAGGTGTTTAGTTTATTGTGGTCTTGGGTCAGCCGCCTTAGGCGGACTTCCCTCCATTAGCCTTGGTTATATGAAGTTTAACCAGATAGGCTAGGTCAGGTGGTAATGTTTTTGCTTCGCCCTCATAGTAGGGTAAAATGTTTTTGTCACATTGTGGTCACGTCCCCGTTGACAAATCATCTGGAGCGCACCAGCTACACAGGTCACGTCCTTGCTGGCACCTCTAGGAATGCATTACCCAAAAATTGGAGGTCTATAATGTAGGATCTAGTAGCTTTGTGGTCACGCCCCCGTTGACAGATCCTCTAGAACTCAACAGCTTCACAGGTCACTACCTAGCTGGAGTCTCTGGTAAAGCAGAAGCAGACTTGGGTGACGGTACTCACGAAGTCAGCTATGCTAACAGGTAAGGAACCAAGATATCAATCATGTAAATGGAATTGTTTTCCCAAAATCCGAGTCTGTCTCCCCTTCCTCCAAAGGTGGGATTCAGCTATATATATATCTGGCAGGTAAAGTTCATGAACAAAATGATATTGTTATGATACAATAAAGTTTGTTCATACTTACCTGGCAGATATATATAATCAAAGTGCCCACCCACCTCCCCTCAGGAGACAGTGGCACTAGAAAATCTGACAGAAAATGGGAATGGTTCCTGACGCCCGCCTCCCAGCGGCGGGAATGGGTACTACCACATGGCCGACCACTGCTTGTGCCGGGATTTTTGAAATTCTGTCGGACTTCGGAGAATACAGCTATATATATATCTGCCAGGTAAGTATGAACAAACTTTATTGTATCATAACAATATCATTTTGGAAACCAGCGTTGCAGTAAATGTTGAATTTGGCCATTTTATCATGTTGGGAATGATAAGAGTAATCCAGACAGTACACGGCGCTCTTTCCACGTGGCCTATATGCCTTGCCTTTATCTCAGGCCATTCAATTTTTTTTTTTTTTTTTTTTTTTTTTTTTTTTTGTAAAACTAAATTTAGATTATCAGCTGAGTTTTCTGGCGACCTTCCAAGCAGAAAAACAATCTCAAAATTCCAGGTAAGACATAAGCGCTCCATTTTTTCCTCTTTCCCCTTATGTTTTGACTACTGTGCTCTAAAATGTATATTATACATATATAATATATATTATTATATATATATATATATATATATATATATATATATATATATATATATATATATATATATATATATATATATATATAGTTTTTACAGATTTTGATCGCCTCGTCTTCACAGCATCATTCATTTTTATTTAGTTCTAGAAGAGCAGCAATTTTTCTCCTATCCGCTGACTTTAGGAGGGAAAACCAGGCATGTCCAGCGCCCAGCCGTTAGTAGCGGGGGGGGGGGGGGGGGGGGGGGATAAAGATTCATTTAACCATTAGGGACGTATCCCAAGGGGAGTGTGTAGCTAGCTAGGTACTCCTTAGGCCTATATATAAGATCCCTATTCCTGTGAACCTTTGCTGGCAATATGTTCTGGTCCCAGGATGACCTGCCAACTGGGGGAAGTTTCGCACCCGACGATGCTCTCAGTCCACCTGAGTCCTTGACCAGGACAGACGTCCAAAGCCAGCTGCCTATAGGCCTACAAAGGGGCTAACTGGCGCCCCGAACTGGGACAAAGCCGACGCCATATTCTTCAAGGGTCCACTACATAAGGCTTCCAGGTATGTATTGAGTTACAGTCATATTGCCAGTTCTTTTCCTCTGAGTCAAGTAAACTCTTCCACATTTTCCCATTCAGACTCCTAATTCTCAAATGAACATCCCTTTGTTCCTTTTCTGCCTCGTGGTCTCATGCCACCTTTTGTGATCGTCCCAGACAAACAAAGTCTTCATTGAATATTTCATTTAAACACTAGAGTTCCCCCATAGTGTGTGTTAAATAAAAGTGACTCCCTTGTAGCTGAAATATTGTGCAAGGTCTTTATTTTATGATTGCGGTCAATCTGGGACTAATTTCCAGGTGCTGAGTCACGTGTCATGTCTCCTCGCATACAAGAGCTTCCTTACCGCAAGATACCTATTAGCATTTATGGAAACCAGCATTGAATTAGATTTGATTTTGGCCAGCTTTCCCCTATTGTGAAAGATAGGAGCGATCCAGACATTATACGGCGCTCTGACCATGTGTGGCCAAGTTGCCTTGCCTTTATCCCAGGCTAGTCTATGTTTTTTTCTGTAAATAAACTTAAGGTAGATTAATTAGCTGGTTGTCATTGGCGACCTTCTAGAGTAAAACTAAACAAATCCCCTCTACAGTATCTAAGGTAAGTCAGAAGCGCTCCATTTTCAAATTTTCCCTCTTAAATATTTCCTTCCTTTATGATTCGGACCATAAGGCCATGCCCAATACGTAAATATATATTATATATACAATAAATAATAATATATAATTATATATTATATATATATATAATATATATATATAGATATATATTATATATATATATATATATCTATATATATATATTATTATATATTATATAATAATATATATAATAATATATATAATATATATATATAAATATTATAATTATATATATATTATATATATTAATAATATTATATTATATATATATATATATATTATATAAATAATTATATTAATATATATAGTATATGATATATATATATATTATATATAATATATATATATATATATATATATATATATATATATATATAGATATATATATATATATATATATAATATATATATATATAGTATATACATATATATAAATATATATATATATATCTATATATATATATAATATATAACATATATATATATATCTATATATATATATATATCTATATATATATGATACATAATATATATATATATATACACACCACACACATACACACACAGTGGTACCTCAACATACGAAAGTCCCAGCTTACAAAAAGTTCAAGTTACGAAAGCAAATACGAAGATTTTTTTGGCTCTACATATGAAAATAGTTCAGGTTACGAAAGGTTGTTGCCGTAAAGTCCCGAGGTTCACCCGGACCACCGATAACAATTTTAAAACTCACACGCCGCCAACTGAGTAGACTCGCCACCATCCTCCCGCTCTCCCATTGGTTCTTGATGCTAGTCACCACCATAAGATCCTGCTCTCCTATGGTCAGGCATCTTCTCCCCATCGTGCGATCAAGTGAAGACGTCCTTCGCCCACTGCTTCGCACCAGCGTTTGTGTACGCATGCAGAATTCATTCCTTCACATATACGATTTCATTTATTAACATAAATTCGTGTTAGTGATTTCGTTGTACTACTTTATCGTGTTGTGAGAGAACTTTAGTACATATACTACATAACTTGATTACGTACAGTATACGTAGTTCATGGGTCCCAAGAAAGTTGCTGAAGTTCATGGAAAGAAGAGGATGCTTTTTTTGGAGACGAAGATGGAGATAATTAAAAAGTATGAAGCTATCATGCGGTCGAGAGTGATCACTAAGGGATACAGCTGAAATCCGTCGACGATAGGCACCATCCTTAAGCAGAAGGAAGCCATCAAAGCAGCTGCACCTTCCAAGGGCGTGACTATTTTGTCCAACATGAGCCACGTGCACTACGAGATGGAGAGGCTGCTGCTTGTCTGGATAAAAGACAAAGAAATCGCTGGCGATAAGATAACCGAGACAGCAATCTGCCACCAGGCCAGGCCTATTTTTGCCAATTTGATTGCCCAGGCCGAAGACGATGGAGGAGAAGGGACATCGACGCCAACCCCAGACTTCAAGGCTTCTCATGAGTGGATTGAAAAATTCCGGAAACGGACTGGCATCCATTCGATGGTGCGGCATGAGGAGCCGGCCAGCTTGGACACGAAAGCGGCCAAAGCCTTTATTAAGATGTTCGACGAGATGACGATCAATGAAGGCTGCAGTTCTCAGCAAGTCTTCAACTGTAATGAGACTGGCCTTTTTTAGAAAAAAAATGTCTCGTCGGACGTACATCACGGAGGAAGAGAAGAAGCTACCCGGGCATAAGCCTATGAAAGACAGGCTTACGCTCGCACTTTGTTCTAACGCCAGTGGGAATTGCAAGGTGAAGCCCCTACTGGTTTATCATTCCGAGACTCCTCGAGCCTTCAAGGCCCACAAAGTGCTAAAGGAGAAGCTTCCAGTGATGTGGAGGGCTAATGCGAAAGCCTGGGTAACGAGACTTTTGTTCAACGAGTGGGTAAATCTGTTTTTCAGCCCGACAGTGAAGAAATTCTTGGAAGAGAAGCGCCTCCCTCTGAAATGTCTGCTGTTGTTGGACAATGCCCTGGTTCACCCTCCTGGCCTCGAGGAAGATACCCTAGCGGAGTATTCGTTCATCAAGGTTCTTTATCTTCCGGCTAACGCCACCCCTCTCCTCCAGCCCATGGACCAGCAAGTGATATCGAACTTCAAGAAGCTGTATATGAAACATCTTTTCAAGAGATGTTTCGACATCACCGATACCACAAACCTCACTTTGCGTAAATTTTGGAAGGAGCATTTCGATGTTGTGATATGCATCCGACTCATTGATCAAGCTTGGCAGGAGGTTTCGAGGTGAACCTTGAATTCTTCATGGAGGAAACTCTGGCCTGATGCCGTATCCGCCCGAGACTTTGAGGGATTCGACATGGGCAAAGCTGGTGCAGATCTTGACGATCCTGAAACTGTTTCACAACCAGATCTTGACGAAATCGTTGCACTCGGCAAGTCCATGGTGCTGGTCGTCGACGAGGACGACATCAATGACCTTCTCGAGGAGCACCAAGAGGAGCTTACGACGGATGACCTGAAGGAGTTGGAGGCCATGCAACATAACATCGTTCAAGAGGAGTTCTCTAGCAGCAGCGAGGAGGAGGATGACGACTCTATGACGACGGCAGAAATTAAGGATGCTCTGGCTGCTTTTCGTAAGTGCAGTCATTTGTAGAAAAGAGACACCCCGAAAAGGCTTACACAGGTCGTATGCTTGCACAGTTTGATGACGTTTGCTTGAGTCGTTTCAGGAACATTGTGAAAAGTAGGCAGAAGCAATCTTCGGATAGTTATTTTTTAAAGAGGCCTTTAGTAGGAGTAGTAAGAAAAAAGGAAGAACCAAGTGATACAAAAAAACAGAAAGTTGAAAGTGGTAAAGAAGTTGAAATTTTGTTTAAAAAAAATATATATATATAATTTTTAAACATCTAACTTACCTGGTAGTTATATATATATAGCTTAAGTCCCTGTGACGTCACGGCAGAATTCAAAACTCGCGGCAATCGCCGATTGGGTAGTCAGGTGTACCACCTGTGCGCCCTCTATCCAGGTACCTGGAACCATTCCAACTATTCCTCAGATCTTCCCTGCCGCCGTTTCGGCTAACATCGTGGAATTTTACTCGCTTTCGCACGTGTTTTTCGCAATTGATTTGGTGAAGTACACTTTGGCTTTGGCTTTCGCTTGTTGTTGGGTGTATGTAGATCATCTTGATAATGATAATGAATCATGATGAATGATGATGATAAGAGAATGTTTACATTACTATTGTGACTCTTGCTCATTCTTGATTTCTCTTTCGCATTTTCTAAATATGGCTGACTCTGCTTCGAGTGTAAGAATGTGAGTGAGAGGATGTATTTCTTGGTTTGTTAAACCTCGATAGATTCTCGTTAATATTATGTAAATTGAGAAGCAAGAGTGATCATTTGCATGATACAAGGAGAAAATGACTGGATAGATATTATTGCTATGTGCGAAATCTTGAAAATAATAACATCAGGAGAGCGAAGAGTATTATGTCTCGCTCTTCTAGAGATAGTCAGGGAATTAACAATTCTCCTTCCCTTGCTAGTGATCCTATTGACCCTGCTTTCATAGTAATAGTTTCTATTCCCCCTACTGATATAAGTGTTGGTCCAACTTTATAGGACATAATAGCGACCATTCAAGCCTTTGGTAAAGGTATAATCCCCTGTGGAAACAGGGAGAAATCGTGGTCGAATGTGAGAGATTTTAGAATCACAAGTTACATTGTTAAAATCAGTGCAAGTGCAAGTGCAGTGGAGGGTGCGACTGCTCAGACCTGTCGTGCTCCTAGTCCTAGACCTCTTCCAAGCTCACCAACCCCTGTGAGAAGGAATGTCGACCGACAAAGGGAGGCGAGAGGCTTTAGCTACCGAGTGGCCGTCCCCTCGAGCGTACCTGTTGACGATCCCCAGGACGTTCACCCTCGCCATAGGAAAGGCGAGGTGAAAATTATTATGTTTTTTCGATTGATACGGCTCGAATCTATCGTACTTTCCTGGTCCTAGACCTCTTCCAAGCTCACCAACCCCTGTGAGAAGGAAAGTCGACCGACGAAGGGAGACGAGAGATTTTAGCTCCCGAGTAGCCGTCCCCAGGACACTCATACTCGGCATTGGATAGACGAAGCTAAAGTATTTTCTTTGTCGTCTGACGATGCAGTACCCAGACAGGGCTGGCGTTAAACTTCGAAATCTAGATCCTTCATAAGAAGAAGATCATGAGTGACGCAAAGCGTCAAGAACTGCCAGGATGTAGCATTGCAGCAGTCCGAACAGATTTTAGTCCGATTACGAAGACAAAAGGAGGTTGGAAAATGTCAGTTTCCCCCACCAAAAGCAGTAAGATGTTGCACAGGCGGCCATCTGCTTCGGTGGCAGACGGAAAGACGTCGGACACGGTTGGTCCTTTTGTCGAAAGCAGTAAGATGTTGCACAGGCGGCCATCTGTTTCGGTAAAGGACAGACAGATGTCAGACACTTTTATGCCTTCTGTACATTCCTCTTCCTTCTTCGCTTTGGTCTTCGTCTCCAGATGTTTCATTGTTTGATGTAGATAGATACTCCGTATCTGTTTATATTCAGCATATACAGAAAAAACTATCTTCATACATGAAGATCTGCCAGATGGCTCTACATGACGCCCAGCGTCAAATACATAAGCATAGTGACGACGGAAGTCAAAGAACCGAACGTCAATATGATCATGGCATCAAACGTCAAGTGCTTGAACGTCAAAGTCATATACATCATGACGTCGGTATCCGACATGACGCCGAGCGCCAAGAGTTGGAGCGTCAAGAGACAGACGAGCGTCAAGAGACAGACGAGCGTCAAGAGGATCATGACGCTAAGCGTCAAGATCCTAAACGTCAGGATGGTGCAGAGCGTCAAGATCCTAAGCGTCAAGATCATAAACATGATGAAGGATCATATACAGCACGATCTTGACACTAAAGATCCCAACGTCAAGGGGATCATGGCTTCGTACAAGTATATCTTGAACGTCAGGATCATAAACAGCATGATCCCGGGCACTTGAGCATCAGGATCATAAACATCATGACGCTGTTCACCAAGTATCCAATCCATGGGTGTCAGGATCATATACAACCGCCAAGGGGATCATGGATCCGACCTTCTAGATCTTGTACATCTGGATCATAAATGATCGTCAGGATCATAACATCAAGACGCTAGACACCAAAGATCCATGGGTGTCAGGATCATATACAAATGTCAAGAACATCATAGAGCAAAGCGTCAATAGCTTGACTGTCAGGATCATATACATCATGGTGCCGGACGTCAGCAAGACATCGCTACTTATATTTGATTACATTCAGGAGAAAGGAAACTTGATAACGTCCTTTCTCCTGTGAGTACCTTAGAGCCTGTTTCAGATGAAGAGCATTCAAAGGAACAACATGCTTCATCAGATTTGAAAAGACTTATAAAGGTCTGTAATGAGATTTTCCAGAGAGCTTTATTCCAGCTACTCCTTGTTCCCCTCCTTCAGAGTTTACGCTTGGGAAAATCGTTCAAATATGACAAACTTTACAAAGAGGGGTTTTGTCTCCCTCTTCCAAGAGAACTCTAAAGGTGATGGATAACTGGAGGCAAACGAAGAAAGAACAAATTTCGACAGTTTTCTCGTTTTCCCCCAGCAAAGTTAGCATCCAGCTCGAGTGTATAGTATTAGCATCCAGCTCGAGTGTATAGTATGAGACAAGAGAAGCTCTTGGCCTTGGAATTCTTTCTTCGACCCAAGGGGACTTCTCGAGTGTGGTGGGTTCTTTTCGACAAACAGCTATGAACAGAACCAAAGTGCTTCAGTCGACTTCAGAATTAGATCAACTCGTCAGAGAAGTGTTCAGAGCTTTCGAGTTTTAACTTTTTGGGAACGTAGAGCGTCAAGGTTTTCACACCTAGATGACAGACGTCAATATTCTGAGCAACAGGACGTATGGACTCCAGGACGCCAGGCGTCAAGATTCTGGACGCCAAGACGCTAGGCGTCAAGAAACTAAAAGTCAGGAAGCCGATCGTCAGATTCTCGACGACAGAGCTCCAAAAGTCAAACTGGACACCAGACGCCAGGTGTCAAGAGGCTGGACGCCAAGACGCCGGACGTCAAGTATTTGAAAAGCAGGATGCCAAATGTCATGAATTATTCTTTCCTTACTTATGAGGTCATACACATCCATCGGGCTTGTTTTATGCGCCTCTCTCAGCACAAAAGTTAGTGAATGAAGTCTCCTCTGCCTCAACCCAGACGGCCACACAGGACTTAATATCGAGAATTTTCGATAATTGTTTTTACGATAATCGGGAACCTCGCAGAATGCTCGAATTCCTGGGATTTCTAGCATTTGCAAGAATATCTACTACTGGAGGAAGAATATCTCTCAGTAGATGACCAACCCTGGAATACACAAGAACGAACCCGAACATCCAGTTTAGCTTGAACTTTTGTCGGGGTTTTTCAATGTTTACTATTGAAGCTTTCCTTCGGGGAAGACTTCTCCTTTAATCTCTTGACTAGAGAAGGAAAGGTGTAGATTTCCAATCCGTATTTTCATTTTTCGAAGGGAAAAGAATTAGGATGGAAGTCGTTTGTACAGAAGCCTACAAATATACGACGGATATTACCCTCGAGACATAATTCTGTTAAGCAGTTGAATTGTCCAGGGGGCAGTCGCATACCGTAGTCAATTCTACGGTTTGTGACCGAGACGACTTAGGTCTTAATAGAACTGCAACTCGGGACTGTCTATCTTCCCAGGAGTTACCAGTTTCGATTTTAAAATACTATGGTATGGTCACGACAAAACCACCTCAGTTTTTTGTATTTACTGAAATCCGTTTCGTTTAAATATAATTGCTCGAGCATAATAGATTCCTTTTCCTTTTAACGCTCGATTATTCTAGCTGAACGCATTCCTTAGAGGAATGAATTACCTGGCAACTCGGATAGCGAGTGAGCAAGAACTGGGTAGACTGAGACTACAGAAAGAGAATTTTTGAGAAAGGCAACCCAGTACCAGCTGGTTCTCCGAGACGTACGGTCTTATTATGTCTCTCTCCCCTACAATGATTGACTACCGAACCTGTTCTCTGTACAACAATATCAGACTTACGTCTCTATTTAACGGGGATTCTCGCATACATGTATGACATCTTCGGCATCCCCTTGGATATTGCGAGAATTTTCAACAGATATATATATTCTGGACTTTTTCATCTTGGCGTTTACCGCACAGTAACAGAAGTCTTTACTACTCTCCCGCTGTATCGCATTGCGATAATGCAGGTCTCTTCAGACTTCTGAGTTTGTCTGCAAATTATCTCGTATTCGAAGGGGTGCAATTGTTCGTTGTTCACCCCGAATTGACAGATATATACAGAAGACATCGCCTTCTCCCCGAACTGCCAGCTCTATTTCCAATTGATCAGCCCATGAGAAGTAGTACTTCCCTGTATTTCCATTGCTGGAAACTGCCCTGCTTTCATTGCAACTACAACCCCTCACCTTACAGCAATGAAATAGCTGTTAGCGTTATCAGTCCTTTGTAAGCGGAGCTATGGAACCTTGAGAATCCTTCTCTCGATTCGGCTGTAAAGACGTAGGTTGCATTCACTCTCCACCTTCGTCTTCAATGAAACATAGTGTTGTTTACTTCTTAGCTGAGATTCATCTACTAGGGGAATGTCTTGCCATAAAGGACCTCGGTCTCTAAAGGGCAATTGACTTGGCCCTATTGGGCACATGACTTAAGAGAATCATCACCTCGTTAAGGGATTCACTACCTCACTGTCCAGCACCAGTGACAAACAAATAGATAATTTGTATTGTCTCTCGACAGAACCTTTTTAAAAGGCAAAAAATCACCTGACTTGCTCGGATGCTTGGACTCTACGCCATCGAACGCAGTCAATAAACAGATCTCAGAGCGCCTGAGTCAGTTACGATCTACGCTGTAGACTTAGTAGGTTGTTCCAGATCAATCATTACTTCATCCTAATAGATTGTCCCAGCAACCATACCATGGACATCAGCCATGGAGTGTCGCTGTCCTATCCATTGCCGAGAAGAATCATCTTCGCTGCAAAGGGATAGCACAATAAGAGACTCTTCGCTGCAGACTGTAAGAGAAGTCGTATCATTTCGACATCGACCATTAAGCGATACGTAAACATGTTCGGAGAGGTCTTCATTGACAGGAACTTAGACGTGTCTGAATATAAAGATCTCCAAGACCTTCTCAGACCTTTCGACACGACTAAAGAAAGACTACAGTCCCCTCCAACATAGAATCTGGACGTAGTCCTGAAGTTTATCATGAGTAAAAGGTTCAAACCTTTACAGGAAACATCATTTAAGAACCTCACCGTATAAAACTCTCTTCTTAGTTGGTCTAGCTACAGCGAAAAGAGTCAGTGAAATCCATGCCTTCAGCAAAGCTGTAGGGTTCAGACAGGGCAATGCTATCTGCTCTCTATAGCTGGAATTTCTAGCGAAGAACGAACGCCCTTTTCTGCCCTGGCCCAAATCGTTCGAAATTCCAAACCTGTCGGAGCTCACAGGTAAGGAATTAGAGAGAGTTCTTTGTCAGGTAAGGGTACTGAAGCATTACCTGAAAAGAACGAAGCAATTATGTGCCAATTCAGAGGGGCTTGAGTGTTTTGTCAGAAAGCCCTCTCTGCAAATGTCAAAGAATGCGCTTTCCTTTTTCATTAAGAACCTTATAAGGGAAGCTCATTCACAATATTGTGAGGCGGATCTCAAACTGTTGAAGGTCAAAGCACATGAAGTTAGAACAGTGACAACATCTGTAGCTTTCAGACAGATCAGGTCTTTACAGAGTATAATGGACTCTACTTTCTGCAGAAGTAAGTCAGTGTTTGCCTCACACTATTTGAAACGTGCAGACTCTTTACGAAGACTGTTGCACTTTGGGACCATTCGTAACAGCGAATGCAGTAGTGGGAGAAGGAGCTACCCCTACAATCCCATAACCTAATACCTTTTTCCTTCCTTGGAACTGTTGAATTTTTATGGTTGTTTGTGGAGACTGGACGCAGGCTTCCACAACCATTGATTTTCAGTCAGGTGGTCATTTTGTTCCTTGGTAGCGCCCGGAACAAAGGTATTAGATGAGGTCCTGTCACATAGAGGTTATGCACTGGTTGACAGCTCCTTGAGGTCTTCAGCCCCCTAGGTGGATCGCTGGATCTCTTAAGGAAAGCAGACATAATGAGGCACGAGATTATTAAAGTCAGCTTCCTTAAACAGGTACGAACCCATAAGTTTGTTTATTAACTCTTATGTCAATTCCAACGATGTTGGCTGTCTCTGACCCTCCACCAAAGGTGTCAATCAGCTATATATATATAACTACCAGGTAAGTTAGATGTTTAAAAATGATATTTTCATATTAAAATAAATTTTTGAACATACTTACCTGGTAGTTATATATATAATTTAATTCCCACCCTCCTCCCCTCTAGAGACTAGGGGCATGGAAGATCTGAGGAATAGTTGGAATGGTTCCAGGTACCTGGATAGAGGGCACACAGGTGGTACACCTGACTACCCAATCGGCGATTGCCGCGAGTTTTGAATTCTGCCGTGACGTCACAGGGACTTAAGCTATATATATATATAACTACCAGGTAAGTATGTTCAAAAATTTATTTTAATATGAAAATATCATTTTAAGTTTTTTTGTAAAGTTAAGTGTTACAGTTTTGTTAATGCGTTTCAAGTTTAGTTCATGTTTGCCTTACGTTTTTTTATGTGTTTCATAAAGTTAAGTGTACGTACGTATCTGCTGTTTGTCCTCCTCCTCTGTTTGCCACTTTCGGAGATAGCCTCACTCGAAAGGTAAGCTTCCACATTAGTTCATGAAACTTACTTGTCAGATATATATATAGCTGTATTCTCCGAAGTCCGACAGAATTTCAAAACTCCTGGCAAACGCAGTGGTCGGCCAGGTGGTTAGTACCCATTCCCGCCGCTGGGAGGCGGATATCAGGAACCATTCCCATTTTCTATTCAGATTTTCTCTGTCGCCGGTACTGTCAACACCTGTTTTCAGTACCTCCGTCATTGGATTTTGAAAACTTCATTGCTACTTGAGTATCTTGATTGATTTTGGTTATTGATTTGGATTTGTGGCTTGGCATACGCTATCGTGGTTTGATTTTGATTTTGGCTTTGACTGTTCTTTGGATTAAGATGTCTGGATCTAGTTCTACTAGTTTCAGGGTGTGTTGTGTGCAAGATTGTAAGGTGAGGCTACCGAAAGCTTCGGTAGACCCTCACTCGGTATGCACGAGGTGTAGGGGGCATGTTTGTTTGCTGAATGATAGATGTAAGGAGTGTGAGAATTTGAATGATCATGAATGGAAGACATATGATTCTTATATTCGCAAATTAGAGCGTGATAGAATCAGGAGGTCTTCCTCCAGGAGTGCTTCACTTAACAAGAGTAAGAGTAGTGTTTTGTCTCCTTCTAACCCTCCTGTAGATTTTGATATACCTAACCCTGTGTTGTTGCCTTCGGGCATGGAGGTTGTGTCTGCAGAAGGGAATGCCCTTTCAACCATTATGGAGTCGATACGTGCCCTGGAGTCGAAAGTGATGGCTCTACAATCTAGTGTTGTGAAGTGTGGTGATCGTGTTAGTGCCCCTAGTGTTGTGGAGGGGGCGTCAGATCGGCCCTATAATGCCTCTAGGCCGGGACCTCTGTCGGACTCTCAGGACTCAGGGAGTGGGCAAGTTGAAAGCCGAAGGAGGGTTACGGGGACTCCCCACCTATCTGGCGTCCCTTCGGCAGGACCTGAAGATGCTTCCCAGGCTGCTAAAGATCGTGCACGTGCACGGATCCTAAAGGATTGCTTTTCGTCCTCTGAGGCGTCCTCCCCGTGCAGGGGTTGGAGCGCTTGGAGGGCCTCTCTCGAGGAGAGCGGCAGAGACGCAAGATGTCGCACAGGCGGCCGTCATCTTAGCCACCCTCTTAAGAGAGGTTTTAGAGAAGAGGACGCTTCACGTCCTCTTTCTCGACCTACGTTTCAGTTGTCTCCTGAATGCTTTGAAGACATTCCGCCACAGAAGAGGACCAGAACTTCATCGGAAGAGGACGCTTTTGAGCGCTCTGATCGCTATAAGATGGTTCCTGTGAAAAGGAAGAAAGCGTCCCCTCGCCCCTCGTCTTCTCACAGGATTAGCCCGTCTCCTGAACGTGATCCTTCACCTTCTAAGGACATGCTTCTTAATATGCACCAACAGTTGGCCTCGTTTTTTGCTGAGAGAGAGGCAGAACCTCGTCGTCGCAGGAAGGATTTGAGGCTGCCTGTCAAGAGAACCAGCAGTCTCCTTTGCCTTCTCCTCAGGCGTCTCCCTCCTACAAGGAAGCAAGATGTCGCACAGGCGGCCGTCGTCTTTGGCAGGAGGCAAGAGACGCTAGCGGGGAGAAGGTCCGTAAGGCTCATGTTGATGATGATCGCCGTACGCCTCCTTATGATGAACACTGTCTTCATGATCAGCACGCAGCTCGCCAAGACGCCTCTCTCGTAGCTCGTGTTGACGAGGACGTTTTTCTCGACACTCATCGTCCTGTTCTTCAGGACGCTTCTCATGACGCGCGTGAGGACGCTCTTCAGGACGCTCGGCACTTTATGGATCAAGACGTTCATCAAGAAGTTCGCAAAGACGCTCGCAAGGACGCTTGGCAGGACGCACCTTTACCGCGCCCTCGTAAAGCTTCAGAGCCTGCTATTATTACTTCGCGCTATGTTAAGGACCCTTCTACTGCTTTAGTTGATGAGGGGGAATCTTCGGGTGATTCGAAGCCTGCGGAGGAAGAAGAACCTGTTGCGTCGTCATCTTCCTACTACAAGGTGCTGACCCGCTTTTTGCAAGGCTTGTTTGATGACAAGTTTCAGCCCTCGGCCCCTCGCTCTCCTCCTTCGCAGCTCGCTTCGTCGAAAACGAGGAAAGCGCCAGGCTTCGTCAAGATGGCAACCTTGCTCTCTACGAAGAGGGCATTCAAAAGGATCCATGATTGGATGGAGTCCAGAAAGGCGCAAGGTAAGACTTCCTTCGCCCTTCCTCCAGCGAGGTTGAGTGGAAAAGCGGGCATCTGGTATGAGACGGGAGAGGAGGCGGGTTTGAGAGTTCCTTCCTCCTCCCAGGGTGATTTTGCCAGCCTGGTTGATGCTCCGAGGAGGTCACTCCTTTCTTCAGCTAAAGTTTCCTGGATACTGTCGGAGCTAGATCACCATATGAAAGGCTTGTTCAAGACATTGGAGGTTTTTAACTTCCTAGATTGGTGTTTGGGAGCCCTCGACCTACAATCTCGGAGCCCTGACTCTCTGTCTTTCGAGGAACTATCCAGCGTCCTATCTTGCATGGATAAGGCAGTCAGGGATGGATCTGATGAGTTGGCTTTTCACTTTACCATGGGGATTTTGAAGAAACGTGCACTTTACTGCAATTTTGCGGCAAAATCGGTATCTCCTGCACAGAAGGCAGAGTTGTTGTTCGCCCCTCTCTCGAACCATCTCTTCCCACAATCAATGGTGAAGGACATTGTGGTTAGCCTTCAGGAAAGGGCAACTCAGGACCTCTTGGCTCAGTCTTCTAGACATCCTGCTGCCCCCGCTTCATCTACGCTAGCGCAGTCTTCTAAGAAGATGAAGCCCTTGCGTGGCGGAGCTTCCTCGAGGGCGTCTCCTCGAGGAAGAGGATTCGCTAGAGGAAAGACCCCTGCTAAACCCAGGGGAAAGAAGTGATGTGTCGGCCCTTCAGGCACCGGTCGGAGCGAGACTTTTATTATTTGTAGAGGCATGGAGAGTAAGAGGAGCAAACACCTGGTCTCTCGAGATCATCGAGAAAGGCTACAAGATCCCCTTTCTCGCAACACCTCCGTTAAGCTTGAAACCCTTAGATCTGTCACCTTCCTACCAGCCTTCGAAGCAACAGATCCTGTTCGATTTGCTCGAGCAAATGATGGAAAAGAGAGCCGTCGAACAAGTTTTAACATTAGACTCCCCAGGCTTCTACAACAGGTTGTTCCTGGTTCCGAAGCAGTCGGGGGGATGGAGACCTGTCCTGGACGTCAGCAGACTGAACCTTTTAGGAACAAGTTCAAGATGGAGACGTCTCAGT
>NC_087220.1:50109150-50164975 GCF_015104395.2 Macrobrachium nipponense
ACGTCTCAGTCTGTCTTAGGGGCATTAAGACCAGGCGACTGGATGGTGTCTTTGGACCTCCAGGATGCCTACTTCCACGTCCCGATCCATCCTCAGTCAAGGAAGTACCTGAGGTTTGTACCAAAGGGACAGGTCTTCCAATTCAGAGCTCTCTGCTTCAGGCTAAGTACTGCACCGATGGTGTTCACGCTCCTCATGAGAAATGTAGCAAGGTGGCTTCACCTCTCAGGGATAAGAGTTTCGCTCTACCTAGACGATTGGCTCATTTGATCATCGTCGGAGCCAAGGTGTCTGGAGGACCTTCATACGATGTTGCAGCTGACGAAGGCCCTCAGCCTGCTAGTGAACTTCGAAAAGTCCCATCTGACCCCTACACAGTCCATCGTGTATCTGGGGATTCAGATGGATTCAGCGGCTTTTCGAGCCTTTCCATCCCTGGAACGTCAGCGGAATTGCTTAGGAAAAATGTCAGACTTCCTGGGGAAAGAAACATGCTCGGTGAAGGAATGGATGAGTCTGCTGGGGACCATGTCTTCGTTGGAGAAGTTTGTTCCTCTGGGAAGACTGCACCTCAGACCACTCCAGTTTTTCCTAGCGGAGAACTGGAAAAACAAGAAGGACCTAGATGCGATTCTAAGCATCTCTCGATCGGTCAAGGATCATCTGTTGTGGTGGCACGATCCTGTAAAACTAGCAGAAGGATTGTCTCTCAGTCTTCTGAGCCCCGACCTAGTATTGTTCTCAGATGCGTCCGCGGCGGGTTGGGGAGCTACACTAGGAAAGGAGGAAGTGTCAGGCATCTGGAGAGGGGAACAGATGTCCTGGCACATCAACCTCAAAGAATTGGAAGCGATTCGGTTGGCTCTCCAGTTATTCGAAGGACGAGTTATTGGCCGAGTTGTCCAGATCAACTCGGACAATACCACGGCGCTTGCTTATGTCAAGAAGCAGGGAGGAACACACTCTCGGTCCTTGTTCGAGATAGCGAGAGATATCCTCCTTTGGGCGAAGGACGGAACGTGACGATCCTGACAAGGTTCGTTTCGGGAGTTCAGAACGTCCGTGCGGATCTTCTCAGCCGTCGGCAGCAGATACTGGCGACCGAATGGACTCTTCATCGAGAAGTGTGTCAAGAGTTGTGGAGACTGTGGGGGCGTCCCTTAGTAGACCTCTTCGCAACATCGAAGACGAAGAGGCTTCCTCTTTACTGCTCCTCTGTTCTCGACCCGGGAGCAATAGCAATAGACGCCATCCTTTGGGATTGGATGGGGATGGATGTCTACGCCTTTCCCCTGTTCAGATTTCTGGGAGAGGTGATCAGGAAGTTCGAGGCGTCGCAAGGAGCGAGAATGACGTTAATTGCCCCGTTTTGGCCTTCGAGAGACTGGTTCACAGAGGTCATGTCCTTCCTAGTGGACTTTCCAAGGACCCTGCCAGAGAGAATAGATCTACTCAGACAGCCCCACTTTGAGAGGTACCACAGAAACCTCTCCGCTCTGAGTCTGACTGCGTTCAGACTATCGAGAAGTTGGCCAGAGCGAGAGGGTTTTCAAGACCGGTGGCGAGAGCTATTGCCAACGCAAGAAGAGCTTCCTCTCGTGCAGTTTACCAATCGAAGTGGGCTGTCTTCAGGAGATAGTGTAGGAAGAAAGGTATTTCCTCCTCCACGACCTCTGTGAACCAGATTGCTGATTTCCTCCTTCATCTAAGGAATGTTGACAAGCTAGCGGTTCCTACGATAAGAGGTTATAAGAGCATGTTGTCGACGGTCTTTCGACATAGAGGTTTAGACCTGTATGAGAACAAAGACCTTCACGATCTTTTGAGGTCTTTTGAAACCTCGAAAGTGCCGAAACCTAAGGTTCCGGCATGGAACTTAGATGTGGTTCTAAAGTTCCTGATGTCGACTCCTTTTGAACCTTTGCATGCTACTTCTTTAAAGGACGTGACAAGAAAAACTATTTTCGTAACCGCTCTGGCTACGGCAAAGAGGGTTAGTGAAATTCAAGCCATAAGTAAACATGTGGGCTTTAGAGGGCATAATGCAGTATGTTCTTTAAGCCCTTCATTCTTAGCGAAGAATGAAAATCCATCCAACCCTTGGCCCAAGAGCTTCGAGATCAAAGGGTTAGTAGAGATCATTGGACAAGAACCTGAGAGAATCCTGTGCCCTGTCAGGGCTCTCAAGTTTTATATGGAAAGGACAAAACAGTGTCGAGGTCCGTCGGACAATTTGTGGTGTTCAGTCAAGAGACCAGACTTACCGATGTCAAAGAACGCATTAGCTTTCTTTCTGAGAAGTACCATCAAGGAGGCTCATTCGTCCTGTCGAGATGGTGATCTTAGAATTTTAAAAGTTAATGCTCACGAAGTGAGAGCGGTTGCGACCTCCGTGGCACTTCAAAAGAACATGGCACTCAGTGACATCTTGAGTGCCACCTTTTGGCGAAGCAACTCTGTGTTCGCTTCACATTACCTGCGGGATGTGAAGACGACATATGAGAACTGCTGCTCGCTAGGACCATACATTTCTGTGGATACTATCTTGGGGGTAGAAAGTAATGCTCATCCTATCCTATAGAAAGTGGGTAGGTGAGCTTTTAATTTGGTTGTTTTGGTTTATGGTTCCACGTGGGGTCGGCTGCCTAAGGCGGACTTCCCTTTCGTTAGCCTAAAGTTAAGTGGGGTTAACTTTTGTTAGGCTAGGTTAGGTGGTGGTTTTGCTTTTTGCCTTCATAGTATGGTCAATATGGTACATTGTGGTCACGCCCCCGTTGACAGATCATCTAGAACTCACCAGCTACATAGGTCACTACCTTGCTGGAGAGACTAGTAAAGCAGAAGCAGACTTGGGTGACAGTAATCACAAAGTCAGCTATGCTAACAGGTAAGGAACCAAGATGTCAATCATCTGCACGCAATTTGTTTCCTAAATCATTCTATTCTGTCTCTTCCCACCTCCAATGGTGGGATTCAGCCATATATATATCTGACAGGTAAGTTTCATGAACAAAATGATATTGTTATGATACAATAAAGTTTGTACATACTTACCTGGCAGATATATATAATCAAGTACCCTCCCACCTCCCCTCAGGGGACAGTGGCACTAGAAAATCTGAATAGAAAAGGGGAATGGTTCCTGATATCCACCTCCCAGCGGCGGGAATGGGTACTAACCACCTGGCCGACCACTGCGTTTGCCGGGAGTTTTGAAATTCTATCGGACTTTGGAGAATACAGCTATATATATATCTGCCAGGTAAGTATGAACAAACTTTATTGTATCATAACAATATCATTTTTACTACATACGTACGTATGTACTTACAGTATTTCTTGTATACCATGTACAAATACACTTTATTTACAGGTATATCAGCAGTACATGTTAAGTTAGGTATTGAATGGTCCAAATTGTTGTAGTATTTCATTGTTTATAGGTCAATTTAGCTTTATTATGAGATTTACTGGGGTGTTTTTGGAGGGCTTGGAATGGATTAGCCATTTTACATGTAAAATGCGGTCCAAGATACGAAAAGCTCATGATACGAAGGCTGCCTCGGAACGGATTAATTTCGTATCTCGAGGTACCACTGTAATATATATATACGTATATGTATAACTGAATCACGAAAGTTAGGAACGTGATAAATCCATAAATAAAGATATATGCCACGAAGGAAAAATAAACGAATGAGTAACTGCAAGACCTTTCGACGTTTCCACGTCCTTTACTGAGCAGAACTGACATACATGGGACAAAAGACAAAACAAGAAGATTCGTATAACTGACAGATGGGGATTATAAAGAGATTAGTACCTAGAATCCGACACACCTGGAAGAGAGTAACCTTCCCAAACAAGCATAAACAATGGGTGCAATTAAAAGTTTAAGATAAACATCTCAGATACAAGGACAAGACAATTAAAGAATTATAGGTGACATCTGTTCAGAACTTTGGTAAACAAAACCCTGTTCACAATACATATTCACAATACAGGTTAGACATATTTTACAACGAAGATAACTCAAAGGCAACTAATTTTTATTTAAGTCTGTAATTATATCTTTGAGGTCATTCTTAAACATGTTACAAATACAAGGGTCTAAATGAAAAAGGCCACGACTAACATTGAAATTACAATGAAAAGTAAGTTGTATTAAAGCAGATTCTAAAAGATTTCGTGATAAGACATCTCTTGACTTTGCAATTACTGAACTACCAACCCAATTTATTCGGTGGTTGTTTTCACTTAAATGAATGAATAATGCATTAGATGTTTGTCCAGTTTTTACAGAATATTTATGCTGGCTTAGCCTTACTTCTAGGTCCTTGCTAGACTGTCCGAGATAAAATGAGGGACAATACATACATGGAATTTTATATATTATGTTGCTGCTTTCTCTGGGGCTATTTTTTATTAACATTCCTTTTAGTGTGTTATTATATGAGAAAACAAGGTTGACATTAAAAGCTTTTAACAATGATTTAATGGTTTCAAATCCGTTAAAAAAAGGCAAACTGAGAATGTTCTTAAAACTTTTTTCTTTCTGTGTGTTACTTACACTATAATACTTTTTGTGGGCTTTATTATAACAAATATCTAATATATGTGAAGGATAGCATAAATCTTTCCCTATTTTTCTTATGTATTCAATTTCTTTATCCAAATATTGGGGACTGACAATGCGTAATGCTCGTAAAAACATAGAAGAAAAAATTGATATTTTTATGTTGAGATGGTGGCCTGAGAAGAAATGAACATAAGTTAAGTTGTTGGTCGGTTTCCTATAAATACTGAATTTACATTGAAATGGTTCTCTGTTTATCAAAACATCTAAGAAAGGGAGGCAATTGTCTTTTTCTAATTCTAGAGTAAACTTAATCGATGGTACCTGGTTATTTAATTTAGAGAGTAAATCATTTACATCAATTCTGACAGGCAGGACAGCTAAAATATCATCAACATAACGATACCATATTACAGGAATATGAATGATATTAGGTAATTAGCATTTTTCAAAAAATTCCATGTACAAGTTTGAGAGTAGTGGTGATAAAGGATTCCCCATTGCCATGCCAAATATTTGTTGATAAAATTCACCATTGAATATAAACTTGCAATCACATATGCACAAACTTGTGAGTGAAATAATGTGACTTATAGGTAAAGGTAATTCATGCTGAGTCAGTTCATTACTAAGATAGTCTAAAATAGAGTCTATAGGGACTTTAGTAAAAAGAGAACATACATCAAAACTAACAAATCTATCAGTAGGGCAAAGAGCAATTTTGTTTAATTTATCAACTAAATCTAGAGAATTATATATATGAGAATCGGAGATGGTTCCAAGTAACGGGGACAAGATCTTTGTGATATATTTCGAAAGTTTATATGAAATTGAACCAACAGGACTGATAATAGGCCGCATAGGGTTATTTTCTTTGTGCGTTTTGACTAATCCGTACAAGTAAGGTAGCGAAGGAGATTTGACTGACAATTTGCCTAGTAGTTTTGTTTTATCTTTAAGGATATTTTTCACAGTGCTATTGAAGTTTTTTATGACTTGATCAAGTCATAAAATTTGTCAGTTTTGACTCTCACAGCTTTCCAACTTGTCCAAATGAAACAGGATGATATGCAAGGAATTCGATAAAAAAAAATAAGACTGAATAAGGTCTGAGTTAATTATGTTAAGCAATTATGAAAAGGATAAGAAGAAAGGCGAACATGGCTAATAAAACAAGAATAACGGGAATAATCAAATGAAGAAAGATTAATAATTATATATATATATAATATATATATATATCTATATATATATATATATATATATATATATATATATTATATATTTATATATATATTAATATATATTGTTGATTTAAATATTCATTAATATTACATATCCAATAGAGTATACTGCTGAAAATAGACCTAGGCTAATCATGTGGTAAAATCAGAAGTCCAATTTAGCCCCACTAAATGTGTCATGGAAATTATTTTATTGATCAAAGGACAAAATTAGTTTAAACATAGTTTTCAAGGAATGTTAACCCTTGATGTATTATTTATCGGCTGTAGGAGACTAAATGACAACACCCCAGTGCAGTACGATACGTTAAGTCAAGACTCGAGCAACAGCAAAGCCAACTTTAAAATCCTTCGGTATGCTGTCACGAAGCTAGAGTTGAGAATAAAATTAGAAATCGTGGACCCATCAGTATATATTTTCTTTACTTTGCAAAATAATTATCTATAACACGTTGAATAAGTCTACTCAATTCTAATGTAATTTATTTCAAGTATAGCACCTTTGAAAGGAAATGTTATTTATTGTTAAGTAAATAATCTGGCACCAGCATATGGCAACATTTCCATAACAAACAATGAATTTAGAAACTACGCCAATCCTTCGTTGGCCGTCTGTACACAACACCCAGAAGTAACACCTCAGCTTAACGAACAGGCTTATGTACACACCATCCAGGAGTAACACCTAAGCTTAACGAACAGGCTTATGTACACACCATCCAGAAGTAAAACCTCAGCTTATCGAACAGGCTTATGTACACACCATCCAGGAGTAACACCTAAGCTTAACAAACAGGCTTATGTACACACCATCCAGAAGTAACACCTCAGCTTATCGAACAGGCTTATGTACACACCATCCAGGAGTAACACCTAAGCTTAACAAACAGGCTTATGTACACACCATCCAGAAGTAACACCTCAGCTTAACAAACAGGCTTATGTACATACCAGCTGCGATATTTATTTTTGTTGTTCTCTAAATTTAATTTTAAATGTTGAATAGTACAGTTTACTTTAGGTTAGGGGACTTAGTACCCATCAGCTGCGATATAATTTTATTTGAGATGTGTGCCGATTAGGCAGTACGGCATTCAGACAAAAAATCGTATGGCTGCCTGGATGACTTGCTAGTTTACCTGTTCTCCACCAGGTAGGTTTTGAATGATTAAGATCATGTCAGAATTCTTGTTGCTGCCATTGCATATGGGCGATTGTTGGTATTCTATGAAGTTTGGCTGTTTTACACCTTTTTAAGGTTTTGTAATTTCCTTTTCCTAGGATATCTTCTACCGAAGCAAACCCAATAACCTTCAGGCTACGTAGGAATAATTTTGGTATAAGCAGGATGTTGGAATTTGAAGTAGATCAACATTCGGTGTGTACCAGCTGCAGGGGTACAAAGTGTGATCTTATATGTGAGGAATGGTCTCAGTACTTTATGCCTGAATATGTCAGATACAGGAAAGAAGGGAAACTGATAGATTGCAAAAGTAATTACAGTAGTTAGGTCAGGACTAAACCTGTCAGTTCTATCCTACCTAGTGTCCCTTCATCTGCAGTTATCCCTACCCAGGCTAAGCATTTGGTAGTGTTAGTATTGAGACTTGCTTTGTAGCTGAGCCTTCTGGTCCCCATTTGGTTCAGGAAAAGCGTATCGAGAAGTTAGAACATAACATTAAACTTATTTTAAGTTCTAATAAAAGTTGAACCGAGTTCGTGATGGGGAACATTCCGAATCCCTCCAGTGTGCGCTCTTTCGCATTCACGTTAGAAGTAAGGTGTAAGTCGCCCGAGCCTTGGACTGCCCTGCAATAGTTTGCCTTGGTAGTGTTGCTACCAGGAAGCTGGGTTAGTTTCAGGACAATGGTTTTCTGTGCTCTCCAATACCTACTTCACCTTTTTCACGGTCTGAATCTTGTTTAACCCGTTCACTTAAGGACCATTTTGGTAAACGTTAATCTTCGCTCCGTGTGCGCATTCTGCCGTCATTAGCACCTGGTTTCGAGGCAATAGCATGCATAGGATTAGTAATATATAATATAGGTATAGACATTTTTAGTGAATAACGCATCTGTAGGAAGTTTGACGTATTCCAATGTTACGTTGACTAAGTTGATGGTTTAACCTATCTCTCATGTTTTGGTTATTCTAAATTCTTGTCTGCTAGCCTATTCCTTTTCTTCATCGTAATGCTTGTGTTCATTCTTTGGATTCTTTTTCTTCGGCCATCAGCAAATCTCTTACTACTGCCTTGATTACTGTTTCTCTTTCACGTTTACAATTTATAGTGTGAAGGTACAATTTTGTATAGGAACAAACCTTCATATCACAAAGATATTTATTTCAAGTGACTTGTTTTATAGAGCTTTTGGACCCAGGCACAGGGGTCCCCTCCACAAGGCTGCTCTTGTATGAAAGCATTGCTTCCTGAATGGAATCCAACTTGTAGTGGTAGTAAAATCCAGAAAGGATTCCAAATCAGGTAAGAATGTTTTGGGTTTCATGCAAGAAACCTTTAGCTCGATTGGCTGAGCGGATTTTTGCCTAGCTGCACTGCCCACCGTCCTCTTAATGTGGGAATCGGCAAACTTTTAACAGTAGGTAAGATTCATCTCAATATAAATTTTCATAATGAAATTTATTATTTGGATACTCACCTACTGTTAAATAAGACCCCACCCAGCCTACCCCCCCAACTTAGTGGGCTGTCAGAGAATTTTGACGACCTAAAACATTCAAAACACACCTAGTGGAGAACAAAACAGTACAGAGATATAGCTAACTTTAACAGTAGGTAAGTAGCCAAATAATCAATTTTATAAGGAAAATTTATATTTTGCTGTTCTCTTAAGTTGAATTAGTGTGTTAAGCACAGGTTAGTTTAGGTTAAGGGACTTTGTACCCATCAGCTGAAGTATATTTTATTGCTGTTCTCTTACATACCAGAAGTTTGACAGCGAATGTTTTCAACGTAGAAAAATCACAGTACTGTACTTGCACATGTTACACATCTCCCTTGCAATTGCTCTGGTATCCTACATTTACACAGTAGTAGTACATATATGTATACAGTAGTTAGTTATGTATGGCTTTCTTATTGTTGATGTAATAAACATAGTTTGCTTTACAAGATGTAATATACATAACTTGCTAAAATCCATTCATTCTTTTAAAAATATATATATATATATTATATATTATATATTCATTCGTGCATATATAAAAAATGATAAGTTTACAAATTAGTATATCTATAAATCTTTGGAATTTGGATATATATACTTATAAATTTACATAAATTTTTTATCTGTTATTTATCACATTCACAATCACAGATATTTTACATAACTAAGTTTTGAGAATATTAATCTTAAATTTATCACGTTCACAATCACAGATATTTTACATTACTAAGGTTTTGAGAATTTTAATCTTAAATTTAGACCCAAGTTTTACAATATGATACACTGGCTCTGTAATTTTAATCCTGAAATATAAACTAACATTAAACTTAATGATTTACACCTGGTTTGCATGTTTTTCATCTGGACAATTTTCAGCTTAAATACTATTACAATAATATACTCTTATGTGGAGGATCTGGAGAACACAACTCACTTAAAAAGTGTAATATCTGTCATTGATATGAAAATGAATAAGTTAAGCACAACACCTAGAAATATGCCTAACATCTTCACTGAGATCCAAAAAATTGCAAGCTCTAAGCTATGTCTTTGTAAATGCTAAAAACATTAGTTTGAAATGCATTATAGAGAGGCAGTCTTGTTTTCAGACCTGAGCTGGGATAGTGACTTACATTCTCGGTGAACACTGAAACTGCAAGATTTTGTACTGAGAAATTTGTACTTCTCTTGTTTGGAGTCATCGACAAGTCATTATATTTGCTGACACTGATATGGCTAGGAATGAGGATTTGAAAGTTAAGCTGACAGTAGCTGAAATCTGGACTGACTTGACATACTGGATTTAGTACTATTTTATTTTCACTTTGGTGTCAATGATTGAGACCCAGGCTGTCAAGATGAAAGGTGACCTATCTTAAATAGATTCTCAATACTCTGGAATGATTGCAAGAAAGACCTGACATACTACTAGAGCACTAAAAGCTATTACAGCACCCTTTGGAGATTGTTATCACAGATCTTTGATTCACAACCTTGGCTAAATGGTTTTAAGTAGAAAATTAATAAAGACCTTTCACATATGTAAAATGTTAAGGTTCACATCCATAATGCTGTTGTTGAAAGTACTAACTGCTTGGTCAGGTTTAGTGAAAATTCAAATTTGGCTTGTAAATTACTACTGTGGTTTCACCAGATGGAGAAAATGTGTTAAAGAAGAGCTTCTGAGGTACAGAATCAGTTACTGATAGAAATACTAACATATATATATATATATATATATATATATATATATATATATATATATATATATATATATATATATATATATATATATATATACCTGGCCCTAATGCTATTCAATTGCTGTCTCCAAAATTATTGAAGATAAAATAGAAATTCTTTCGACAGATAAAACACTACATCTTTAAATTTCATACCATATAAGATTTTTTTATTTTTAAAATATCATAAATTCACATTTAAATTATGTTTAAATTGGTTGCACCATAATTTTCTCAAAATTGATGATTTCAGGACCAAATTTGATAGTTTTCTCAACACTAGGCTTAATCAACTTATGTTATTTTGCATTGTATTGTTTGTCATATTATTAGGAACTTGATGTTGAAGACTATTTGAAATGTAATTAACGATAATGGTTATGCAGCAAAGAGTTCCGAGGTAACCTTTGATGGTTTAACTCGAAGCTTCACTAGTTATCTCCTTTAAGTCACCTTAGTGATGTATGTGTGTATGCATACTGTATAATATAATATATATATATATATATATATAATATATATATATATATATTATATATATATATATATATATATATATATATGCACATATACATATATACATGCCATATATATGACACACACACTTAATCCCTAAAGTATAAAACCATGACCTAATTTGCTCTGTTCCTTGAATATATATTGACAATATCATCATCTGCCTCAAGATCAACATCTTCATTAAACTGCTGACCAAAAGCCCTGTCCACAGGTATAAAAAATATGCATTTATACCCGGAAAGTGACTTCCAATTAGAACTGAAACCTGGGCAATAGAGATGCCTGTAAGTACTTCTCCAAATGCTATGAAGTCATTCAATGACATGATAAGATCCCCACGTTCTGGACTGCGATGCAGGATTAACAGTTCATCTGAAGGCCAGGGTGTTCCTAATTCACCCTCATTTATAATCATACAATCTGCACCAAGCATTCCCCAGGGACTTGCATTCAGTTGCCTAAAGGAAATATAAATTGCAGTTAACAATTAGGTTATGCTGTACAGTACAGTAGAAAAATCTATGAAGATCTTATACACTGGGGCATTTTTATATATAGTGGACCCACCCTATTCGTGTTCTCGAGATTCGCGGACTTACATATTCAGGGATTTCTCTATGGACCATATCTACCCATTATTTGCGCTGTGTATTTACTGTATTTTTCTATGAGAAATATCCACAAATTACTGTATTTTCAACTCAGTTTCATGATTAAATGCAATTTTTATGATAATTTCACTATTAAATGTAATTTTTGTAATAAATACGCGAATACTAGCCATTTGGGGGGGGGGGTTTCTGGAACGCAACCCCACCGAATAGGGGGTGTTCACTGTATATATATTATATAGAAAAAAATTATTATTAGATTTTTTACAACCATTACTTGGTGTTTGAATTCTATTCTGGCCAACTGATCACATCTCAATATAGACAAAAGTTAGATGTAAGTCAGCGCTACATGTGTACAGGCCATTTAATTGTAGACCATACTTTTACTCTACCCATAATTATCTCGGTTGTTAGTTATTAGCTTTATTGTAACCTTTCATTATTGTAGATTTTTACAGTTTAAGATTATTTAGTTCACGTCATAATTTTTTTTTTTTGCACTAAATGTTCTGTATTAATTGCCTCATTTTATGCCTCATTTTGGTTTCAGTAGTTTTAAGAACTGACATTTTTTTTTTTTTTATTATTCTTCAGTCAGCCAATTTAGTGATTGTCATTTGCTTCATAACTACTTTTATGAATGTTTAAAAGCTTGATGGCTGGGCAAAGATACAAATTTGTACTCTGAAGCACTTGGTCTAATGTGTGTTTGTTCTTGAAACACCAAAATTCTGTTCCTTTGGAGATGAAAACTTTAATTATAAAAGAGGTCACCAGATATATTTTACCTAATTATGCAAAAACAGAATTCTGCATCAAAGTCTGCAGCTATTACCTATTTATGCAACAATAGATATCAATAAAATACAGTTTCGTGATTACCCAATGAGATTAAAATAATAACTGGAGAAAAATGTACTTCCTTAAACCATAATCCTTTTGCTTGAATATTAATTACCTTTCAAATAATTTTTTAATATATATGGCATCAGAGTTGCTGTAATATTTCCTTATATGTACTGTACTGCATTGAATAGTAAAACCCACATTAGCAAAATCTGAGATAATACTGTATAAGGAAAAAAATTCTGAATGAAAAAATAATTGAATTAAAAAAATAAAACTGTTGAGGTACTCTACTTACCTGACCAGCTCTAGTTAAGAATGATCACATCTGAGCATGTGGGATGGTAATTTTTTTTTTCCCTTTTTTGGTATAACTATAAGGAGATACTGAATTATTAGATATAGGTACAATCACAAAAGGAACTTACTGTACAGAAGGGGATTGTCCATTTCCCTGATTTAGAATTTGAGAATGACTTTGAGTGGCTGCTCCCTCTGGCTCGGAGTTTTGTTCAAGCGCACGCTGCCTGTAATGCAAATGATGCACTTGAGTTAAGCACTTTCAGATGTTACTATGTTTACGCAACAAAGATCTGTATATTTACATAACGAGTTGTCCATTTTCCTGATCAGGATTTTTACTAGAGGGTAAAGTGCTTTGAGAAAGAGGTGGAGTGGCTAATCCCTCTGGCTCAGTCTTTTCCTCATTAAGTATATACTGCCTATAATGTAAATGAGAACTACTGTGACCCAGGCTATCAAATTTTATCACAGAAAGAGATGTATGAAGCAAATTGTGAACACCAGCAAAGCTCTGCAAGATGCAGAAGACAAAGTAAATGCAATTTCACTGAAACTATCCTCATGCAGTCTCGGTGAAACCTTCCAGTGATATGATGCTGTCACAAAATCAAAGATACCCTGATGAGGGAACTTAGGAATTTCATTTCCCTGCAGCAAATTGAAGTGTTTTCAAAGCATGAGTAACTCCTTTAGACCCAGAGTCCTCTGAGCCTGGTCCTACTTTTCGCATTTAACCCACCAAATATCCTTTCTTTAAAGGAATTACGTATATGATATCTGCCTTGAACTAAATGTTCTGGAGTCACCCCAACAGACAATTTGGGAGAGAAAAAAAATCTCGCAAATGTTATTAAGAAGAAAGATTCCAAAATATCACAGTTAAGTAAAACACAAAAGGAACTTACTGGACTGGAGGGAAGGCTCCATTTTCTTGATCTATATTATGAAAGTTAAGCTGACAGTAGCTAAGATCTGGACTGACTTGACATACTGGATTTAGTACTATTTTATTTTCACTTTGGTGTCAATGATTGAGACCCAGGCTGTCAAGATGAAAGGTGACCCATCTTAAATAGATTCTCAGTACTCTGGAATGATTGCAAGAAAGACCTGACATACTACTAGAGTACTAAAAGCTATTACAGCACCCTTTGGAGATTGTTATCACAGATCTTTGATTCACAACCTTGGCTAAATGGTTTCAAGTAGAATATTAAAGACCTTTCTCATATGTAAAATGTTATGGTTCACATCCATAATGCTGTTGTTGAAAGTAACTGCTTGGTCAGGTTTAGTGAAAATTCAAATTTGCCTTGTAAATTACTACTGTGGTTTCACCAGATGGAGAAAATGTGTTAAAGAAGATGAGCTTCTGAGGTACAGAATCAGTTACTGATAGAAATACTAGCAGATAATTTTTTTTCCTCCTCCTCCTCCTCCTCGAGGTATATTCTAAATTATTCGTGCATGTAAGCTATATATATACACACACACACCATAAAAATGCCAAAAGAATAATATATATATATATATATATATATATATATATATATATATATATATATATATATATATATATACAGTGTTCCCCAGTATTCGCGGCAGATGTGTACCAGACACCCACGCGAATAGCTCAAACTCGTGGATAGTTAGAACTCCCCTCTAAAAATACATATAACTGCCTAATTTGAAAGTTCAAATACCAAATGTCTACTTAAAGTATTATCCTACATCAAATATACCATTGAATTGGTATTATTAATATCATTTTAAAGTCATCTTAAACATTTTACCATTAGAAATATATAAACGGCCAATAGCAGAGAGAGAGAGAGAGAATAACTCCTTACGATTTCAATAGATTGAAATGAACTCTGTAGGCAACACTTTTTTCCCTCCCATAAATACATATATTTCTCCAGAGAAGAGAAAAAGAGAGGACTGTGCAATTATGTTTGTCCTGTCTGTCAATTCTTTTGCTGCAACAAATTTACCTTAAATTATTATCATATTACTGTATTAATCTTAGAGATTGTATTAATATAATTTCAAAGTAATCCTAAACATTAGTACCCTTAAAGGTATAAACTTACATACGTACTTATAACACTCGCAGCCAAGAGAGACAGAGTTACCACTATGACAAGTATCTTGTGGAGAGAGAGAGAGAGAGAGAGAGAGAGAGAGAGAGAGAGAGATTGTCCTTACAGTATTTAAAAGAGTGAAATGGAATGATTATTGTATTTAAAATACTCACATATGAATTTTGTAATTACAGTTATAGTATTATTATTGGAAAATATTAATGATAAACTTATTACATACATGTCCATGAAAATGATCTCGTCTCAGTAAGCGAGAGAGAGAGAGAGATTACATAAAAAACATTAAATTCGTTGACCATTGTATGGCATCGTTAGTTTCCCAGCTCCGAGCGTCACTGGAGTTATGAGAAGGTAGGGAAATTGATACAGAAAAAGATGAAGGGAAGCATTTCATTTGAAATTAGTTATCGTATTATTACTACTTATATTATTATTATTATTTGAAAATATAATAAACACATGCATCTACCATAAAAATTCTCTCATCTCAGTAAGAAAGAGTTATCCTTACAAGTGAAATGGAAAGGTCATTTTCATCTCTTTAAAATACTACCATTATGAATTTTGTAATTACAGTTTTATTATTATTATTATTATTATTATTATTATTATTATTATTATTAAAACAACTGAAATTATCAATAAACATTTTACATACTAGTACCATAAAAAATTCTTTCATCTCGGTTAAAAGAGAGAGAGAGAGAGAGAGAGATGAGAGAGGGGAGAAGAGAGCGAGAGAGAGAGAGTGTGTGTTTATCTCTCTGTTCTCTCAAAAACTACTTATAACACTTCCAGCGAAAGAGAGGGAGGAGTTACCACTATGACATTATTATCTTGTGTGTGGAGAGAGAGAGAGAGAGAGTTAACCTTAATTAAAAGTGACATGGATAAATAAGTATTGTATTTCTTCAAAATACTATCACATAATATGAATTTTGTAATTACAGTTATTATTATTATTATTATTATTATTATTTGAAAGTATTAAAAACATATAGTACAAGTACTATAAAAAATCTCGAGTCTCAGTAAATGAGAGAGAGAGAGAGAGAGAGAGAGAGAGAGAGAGAGAGAGAAATTTCATGAGCACTTGGTGGCAACAACACAACAGCTCCTCCCCCTCCTGTCACATAACTTGATATATCTGACAGTTTTAGTACCTGGAGTTATAGAAAGAAGACTGGGATTTCCTTCATTCTTCCATAATTTATTAAATTTATACACTAAAATCTTACTAATTCACTATGGTATTTTCTTTAATGAATTGATAATATTGCTGTATGAATTAATATTAATATTTGAAAATAGTAAATCATATATTTATCATACAAAAAAAAATACATCTTTGAGGAGAGAGAGAGAGAGAGAGAGAGAGAGAGAGAGAGAGAGAGAGAGAGAGAGAGAGAGAGAATTATTTTATTATGTGATATCATTTAAACTTATTAAACTTACTATACAGTATTAATCAAAATTAATTTTTGAAAATTGTAAATAATTTTTGCATCATAAAAATGTATTTAGTCATGAAAATAAACATCAAAATACACTAATTAGTGATTATTTTCGTCAGAAAATCCCGCGAATGGGTGAATCCCCACAAATAAATGGGTAGATATGGTCCAGAGAGAAATCCGCGAATCTGGAGAACGCGAATACGGGGGCCCCCTGTATATGTATATATATATATATATATATATATATATATATATATATATATATATATATATATATCTATATTATATATATATATGTTATATTTCTGGGCTCAACCTGTGTCTGCCAGTGAAAAGTTCCTGTAGCTCACTTTTCTAAGTATAAATAGATCCTAAATATACCAGAGAAAAAGCTAGCATGGTATGCTTAAGTTACTACCCTCAGCTCGAACACCCAAAGGGCGTCTGTATAAGCATAAGGGCGAGTGGAAGCCACTACTCACAGGTCTTCTGCCAATTAGAGGATTCCTCTCCAAAGTCCCTCCCACGGCAAGAGCCGTTACAAAGGCTACTCCCCTTACCTTCTGCTCGCTCTCGCTACTACTACTACTACCCGCCCGCCATTTTCATTCCTATAATTAGCATTGTGAGTGCGACACGCATCTAGAGCTCCCTTTGTGCTTTTTCCAAGAATTTAGCGATGTCCTCTGTGGAACTTCCTCCTTCATCTAAGTTTGAGTATTCCAATTGGTGTTTTCGTAATTTGTATCGTTATGATGCGTTCCATTTGTTGCCTTCAGCCCCTTAGAAAACGCTTTGGGGGCTAGTTCATCTGCCATTTTGGGAGCATCATCAGAGGACGTGTGTTATTATTACTCATTATTTCCCTTTTATTTTTAATTTTATGTTAATTTTATATTCATTATAGTCATCAGTGACGGTTTTTCGTATCACTTACTTAATTATTTAGCCGACCGAGTTCGGACTGGTTTGGTAGGAAGGTCTAACACGCTCATGATGTCCTCTGGGGTTTTTAAAGAAGGTTGATTAATTTATATTCTAGCCTCTGGCTTCCCCCCAGCTTCTCAAGAGCATGTTCGTGCCTTTCTGTGCGTAATTTTATCGCATACTGTATATGTAAAATTATTAGGCTACTAGTAGCCTATTGTATTTATCATTGGAGAGGAGAGAGTCCTCTCTCTCTCTCTCTCTCTCGATGTGAGACATGCATGTGTTATTGTTTAATGCGAACCAGATAGGTACTTGATTTTATGCACGTTGATGATTTTCAGAAAGCAGGCTTACTCATTCAGAGTCATGCCGTTCGGGCTCAACATTGCACCCAGGGTATTCACCAAATAAGGAGAGACGATAGTTCAAGAACTAAGGACTTAAGGGGTAATGTTAGTAGCCTATCTAGACGAATGGCTCATTTGGGCAGCCAGCGTCGACGAGTGCCGCAAAGCAACAGCCAAGGTGATAAAATTCTTGGAATTTCTGGGTTTCCAGATAAACAAGGAAAAATCTCGGCTCGTTCCGGCTTCCCGCTTCCAATGGCTGGGAATCCAATGGGACCTAATCAAGCACAAGCTATCTCTCCCACCCAAGAAGGTCAAGGAGGTAGTGACAGCTACGAAACAGTTCCTCAAGAACAAAAAGGCTTCTCGGCGTACCCAAGAGAGAATCCTAGGTTCGCTACAGTTTGCGTCGGTGACAGACGTCCTATTGAAAGCCAGATTGAAGGATATCAATCGAGTCTGGAGGAAGAGAGCCAACATCAATCTCAGGGACAAGATCTCCGTAATTCCACCCATTTTGACAAAAAGGCTTAGTCCATGGACGGAATGCCGGAACCTGGCCAAGTCAGTACCACTGCAATTCCCTCCGCCATCTCTAACCATCCACACGGACGCATCTCTGAGCGGTTGGGGAGGATACTTGCAATACAAGAAAGTCCAGGGAACGTGGTCGGATATGTTCCGCCAGTTCCACATCAATATTCTAGAAGCGATGGCAGTTTTCCTGACCCTAAAGTGACTGACTCTGGCCAGAAACAGTCATATAAGGCTAGTCTCGGACAGTTTAATAGTAGTCCACTGCATAAACAGAGGAGGCTCCAGGTCAAGTAAACTAAATCACGTATTGGTTGCGATATTTTCGTTGGCGGCAAAAAATCATTGGCACCTGCCAGCAACTCACCTGGCAGGAGTAAAGCATGTTATCACAGACGCACTTTCCAGGACAACTCCGCTGGAATCGGAGTGGTCCCTGGACAGGAAGTTGTTTGGTGGATTTGCAATCAAATCCCGGATCTTCAAGTAGACCTATTCACCACGGAATCCAGTCACAAACTACCATGTTACGTGGCACCCAACCTGGACCCTCTAGCTTACGCCACAGATGCGATGTCCATAGATTGGAACAATTGGCAGAAAATTTACCTATTTCCACCGGTGAATCTTCTGATGAAGGTCCTGCACAAGCCAAGATCTTTCACAGGACAGGTAGCATTAGTGGCACCCGACTAGCCAAAGAGCAATTGGTTTCCGCTCCTTCGTCCCCCGTCCAGAACTGACACAGGTAGTACAAACTCAGACTGTGTCAGCTTCCTCAAGAATTCTGAGTGCCCCAACTTTATGGACTTCATGAAGTTTGCGGCCCAAAAGAAACGCTAGTATTGATCCACTAAACATCTTATTCATAGAATCAGATAAAAGAGAATCAACGCTCAGGCAGTATGATTCAGCAGTAAAGAAGTTGGCCATTTTTCTAAAAGATTCAGCTGCTCAAAATATGACTACAAATCTGGTAATTTCATTCTTTAGAACTCTATTTGAGAAAGGCCTAGCCGCTAGTACCATTACTACGATCAAATCGGCCTTAAGGAAAATTTTCAGCTTGGCTTTAATATTAACTTGTCAGATTCATACTTCTCTTCGATTCCAAGAGCATGTGCCCGTCTGAGACCAATAGACCGCCCTCATACAGTCTCAGGTGCCAGAATACCTGAACTCTCGGCTCTCTCTAGAAATCCAGATCATATTGAATTCCTCCCGTCGGGTGAAGTATTACTATCCCCAGATTGGGAAGTTCTTGGCTAAGAACGAGGACCCACAAAACAGATGGGCTCCATGGAAAATTATTCCTCTGACACAGGACTCATCATTGTGTCCTGTCGTTACCTTTAAATCCTTTTTGGCCAGGACTTCCGAAAAATCTTCAGGCCCCCTTTTCATTAGAGAGAAAGGTGGTACGATTTCTCTTGAAGGTATTAGACAACAAATACTTTACTTTATTAAACAGGCCAACCCGGATTCAGTCCCACACGTCCATGACATCCGAGCAGTGGCTACCTTCATCAACTATTTTCACAATATGAATTTTGAAGACCTGAAGAAATATACGGGTTTGAAATCTCCAGCAGTATTTAAACGCCACTATCTCAAAAACTTAGAGGGCCTTAAATTCTCAACAGTGGCTGCAGGGAGCATAGTCTACCCTGAATGACCGAGTCTTAACTCCTTCCCTTAGCCCCCTTTGTCAAGTCCTTTTTCCCATCAATACTCTCTCCTTCGTACCTGGCTCGCTTGTATTCCCTGCCAACCCTCTCTCTTCCGGGCCGGGCTGGTTAGCTTGCCATCCCGTCACTGGAACATGTACATAGTGTTGAGACCATATTTGTATCACTGACCTGTCTGTACATATCTTTTGTATATTGCTTCAGATACCATTCTTTATATTGTCTTATTATATATATCTATATATATATATATATATATATATATATATATATATATACAGGCGGTCCCCGGGTTACGACGGTTTCCGGCTTACGACGTTCCGAGGTTACGACGCTTTTTCTTAAATATTCAATGGAAAAATCCGTCCTGGGTTACGACGCTTGTTCCGAGGTTACGACGCTGACGCTTCCGATGCTCCGAGTTAACGACGCTTTTAAAAAAACGCATACTATGATAAAAATCCTTTATAGTTTAGCACAGTATATTAATAAAAATAAGTTTCTGGTTAGATTACAACAAAAATTTTGAGATTATGATGATTTTCGACACTTTTTATGTTGTATTTTTCTATGTTTTTTAGTGACGCCTCATATGCGGAACTAGTTTCCGAGCGAATGAAATACATACTAGTTTACATATAACAGTCCAAAAGCGCAAATAATGAAAAAATCATTGCTTGTTTCCAGTAATAATAACAAAACTAAGTTTCTGGTTAGATTACAACGCAAATTCCAAGTATCCAAAGAGAGACATTATCCAGTAATTTGATCAGAGAGAGAGAGAGAGAGAGAGAGAGAGAGAGAGAGAGAGAGAGAGAGAGAGAGAGAGAGAGAGAGAGGCGTCTTCCGACGCTCCGAGTTAAGGACAGAGAAGTGTTGCGTTTCGTAAACGGCCTCTGACTCATGCCAGTAAATGTTTTGTGATACTAATAATATAAGCCTATTTAAAAGATACGTTTACTTTAATTAGTCTATATGATACGTAAATAGTAATCAACTGTTCTTGTAGCCCTCAATATTTGGCAAAATCGAAGTATCCAAGAGAGACATTATCCAGTACGTAATTTGATCAGAGAGAGAGAGAGAGAGAGGGAGAGAGAGAGAGAGAGGAGAGAGAGGAGAGAGAGGAGAGAGACGCTTTGGCAACAATGGTCTCGGGGGTTTTTATAGCTTCCTTCTGCTTGATGATTGTGGATATTGTAGAAGGATTTCGACCATACTCGTTTTGCCAAATCGACGATACGAACGCCACGTTCATGCTTTGCTATAATTTCATGTTTTGCTTCCATCGAAATAATTTTCTTGGGTTTTTTCTTATCACCTGCTTTGTCTTTAGCTTTGAGACCCATGGTTAATAATAAAATAGACAAAATAACACGAAAAATAGGCGCAAATACAACGAACTAAACAACGACGTGTTAACATGCAGCACCAACAAACAACAGACTGAATGCCATTTATCGTCGCCTATACAACTAACACTCATCGCAAAATCGTATCTCAATATTTCGTTGTATATCAAAGCTTGTATTTTCGCAAATTTTCTGTTATATCTCAAAACATTCGTATATTAGGGCAATCGTATGTCAAGTTTCCAATGTGATTTGATCAGAGAGAGAGAGAAGAGAGAGAGAGAGATGAGAGAGAGAGAGAGATGAGAGAGAGAGAGAGAGAGAGAGAGACGCTTTGGCAACAATGTCTCGGGATTGACGTAACGTTTATTTCTTCTGAACAGCTAGGACAGAGAAGTGTTCGTTTCATTAAACGGCCTCTGACTCATGGCAGGAAATGTTTTGTTGATACTAATATATAAGCCTATTTAAAGATACATTTACTTTAATTAGTCTATATGATACGTAAATAGTAATCAGCTGTTCTTGTAGCCCTCAAGATTTTGCAAAATCACTCCAGGTTGTACATAAAACTTCAAGAATGTAGTGTCACCAGAGGATTACAATAGTTTTTACCTTCAAGAACCAGCATTCTTTTATGAAAAATAACTCCAGGTTGTACATAAAAACTACAGGAAACAAACATGTAGTGTACCAAAGGATTACAAGTAAGGTTTTTATAACTTTTTATTAGTTTAAGACATATTTCCAAGCGTCGTTCCGGCTTACGACGATTTTCGGCTTACGACGCGTCTCAGAACGGAACCCCCGTCGTAAACCCGGGGACTGCCTGTATATATATATATAGTGGACCCCCCGTATTCGCGTTCTCCAGATTCACGGACTCACACATTCGCGATTTTCTATGCGGAACGATTCCCTGCATTATTCGCGGAAAATTCGCGCATTCGCGGGATTTTTCTATGATAAATATCCACAAATTCCTGGGTTTTTTTTATGAATTTCATCATAAAATGCACTTTTTGTGATAAAACTCTTAAAAAATCTCCCTGGATTACCTATTCGCGGAAAATTCGCAAGCATTCGCGGGATTTTTCTATGATAAATTATCCACAAATTCCTGGGTTTTTTATGAATTTCATCATAAAATGCACTTTTTGTGATAAACTATTAAAAAAACCAAGTATGAAAATTTGTAGTGGGTTTTTCTTGAGTTTTAACTAACAAAATAGGCTGTTTTTAGTATTTTCATAGGGGTTCCAAACATTCGCGGGTTCTAACTATTCACGGGGGGGTCTGGTACGCATCCCCCGCGAATACGGGGGGACCACTGTATATATATATATATATATATATATATATATATATATATATATATATATATATATATATATATATATATATATATATATATATATATATATATATATATATTATATTATTATTGCTAGTTTTAAGGCATAGTTTAAGTTCTAGTGTAATTAGTAATTAAAGTAAATTTCCGCCTTATTACAAAGTGCATTAAATTTACTCTTTAAGTGAACCTTAGGTTTCATATTCCCCCCTTTTTTATATACTCGTTTGGTATCTGTTTAGCTTGGATGAAAATTCTCTGATACTTTTTCACCAGCAGACACAGGTCGAACCCAGAAAAGGGATTTTGACGAAGGAAAAATAAAAAAATCTATTTCTGGGTGATTGGCTCGTGTCGCCCTATGAAAGGATCCTTAATATCATTCTTTCTAGGTAAAATTTAATCTAAAATTACCAGAGAAAAACAAAATTAAGAAAATGTCAGTAAAACTGACTCGCTCACTCTTAAAAAGAAAGTGTCGGTATGGCAATAGGGGCGAGTGGGAACACTACCACGAGACATTCACCAATTAGACCTTCCAATCAGAATCCCCACAAGAGAGAGCTGATACCAACGGGCGATGCGGCCACTACTACTACTACTAGAGGACGCCACGGACAGCAGCGCCCCTAGCGGTCATCCTTAATCTAAGAACATCTTGTCTGCAGGGGGGGAGCAACAATACAGGGGGGAGGGGTTTCATAGGGCGACACGAGCCAATCACCCAGAAATAATTTTTTTCTTCGTCAAAATCCCTTTTCTGGGCTCAGCGCGTGTCGGCCTATGAAAGAGTACCAGAGAAACAGACAAGATGGGAAAAAGGGACAAATGAAAATCAGTTGAAAATGAGGGATATAATATAAGTAAATCAGTTATTACAGCATATAAACTAAGTACTTAAGGCTAAATTATTTTAAAACAATGACATAAAGAAAGTTAGTAATGTAAATTACTTAAAATTACAGTAAACATAATAAATTACAATAATGCAGTGGTAATTTTAACAAATGGATTTACTTAGATAACTTATTTACAAAATATACAAACATTGTGTCCTACCCTAGCATAAAAATAAGGGTAGGTACACTGAAGTACATTATCAGTACATAGTGTGGATGTCCCTAGCAAAAAAAATAAGGGACAATCCACTAATATGATCTCAGCGGCTAAGGCTAGGATATCCGAGTAGCATGGCGATAGGGTGAGGCATGTGGATGGGTAGGTAGAGAGGGAGACCTGGATCTATACTACGACTACTATACAGTATCAGGAGAAACAATGTTTCCCGCTGCTACTGCAGAAAATTTTAAAGATTCCAAGGACTTTAGATAATGACGTTTAAAGACTGTCGGAGTATTTCCATCCAGTATACTTTTTAAGATCCTCAAAGTTCATATGTTGAAAGTACGTAAAATTAATTGAGGTGGCTACTCCCCTGATGTCATGTGCTTTTGGAAATGAATCAGGATTGGCTTGTTTAATGAAGTAAAGGATTTGTTGTCTAATACCTTTTACTGATAAAGTACCACCTTTTTCTCTCGTGAAGAGAGAACCTGAGGATCTTGAGGATGTACGGAGATAGAAAGGCTCTTAAAGTTGATACTGGGCAGAGAGAAGGGTCTTGCGGAAGTGGGATGACTTTCCAAGGGGCCACCTTGCAAGAGGAATCCTCATTTTTAGCCAAAAAACTACGATCCGGAGCAAGCAGAACTTCTCCTGAGGGGAGGAATTCCACTGACCCGCATCTCTGGATAGAGCCGACAGTTCTGAAATTCTAGCTCCTGAAGCTAGGCTTAATAAGAATAATGTCTTTCTAAGAAGCATTATGAATGTACAAGACGAGTTGTCAGAATCTGAAGCTAGTTGAGGACATCATTTAAGAACCATGAAACGCAGTAGGCCTTTGAGAAGGTCTAAGTCTAGCACAGGCTTTAGGGATAGACGTGAAATAAGATTCAGTCAGATCTATCTGGAAACTAACTGAAAGATCTTCTTCAAAGCCGATTTATGAGTAGTAATAGTGCTAGCTGCTAAACCTTTTTCAAACAAGGATCTGAAAAAGGATATAGCTAAATTAACTGTCATGGTTGTAGTGTTTGATTCTTTCAGGAAGGATGCTAATTTTTTAACAGCTGAGTCATATTGTCTAATAGTTGACTCTCTCTTATCTGATTCTAGGAAGAGGATATTTTTGTGGATCAATGTTAGCATCTTTATTAGCCGCAAACTTCATGAAGTCCATAAAGTTAGGGTCTGAAGAATTCCTGAGGAAGCGAACACAGTCCTCATTTGTATGATTATGACAGCTGGGATTGGGAATCCGTTGAGGGTCGGGAGGACCCAAATTCCAGAAGCAGAGGATACCAGTTGCTCTTGGGCCAGTCCGGAGCAATCAGAGCTACTATTCCCTGAAAGTCCTCAGCTTGCTCAGACTTTCAAGAGGAGATCACCTGGAGGAAAAAGCATAAATTTTTCTCCACTGATCCCAAGTCCCCCTAACGACAGGGCGTCCGTGGCATAAGCCAGAGGGTCCAGGTTGGGGGGCCACATAGCAAGGGAGCTTGTGGTTCGCTTGTGAGGCGAAGAGATCTACTTGGAGACCTGGGACTCTCCGGCAATATCCACCGGAAGACCCGTCGTCTAGGGACCATTCTGATTCCAGAGGGACTGACCGGGAACAAAGCGTCTGCTATCATTTTATTTCTTACCCCGCCAGGTGAGTGGCGGACAGATGCCATTTGTGTTTGTTTGCTAGGGCAAAAGATGGCTATCATGACATGGTTCACATGCTTGGATTTGGACCCTCCTCTGTTGATGCAATGAACTACCACTGCACTGTCCAAAAAACTAGTCTTAGATGAGACTTTTTCGGGGGAAGCAGTCTCTTCAAGGTAAGAAATACTGCCATTGCTTCCAGAACGTTTATGTGGAGCTGGCGTAATTGAACTGACCAAGTCCCCTGAACCTGTTTGAACTGAGAATATCCCCCCCACCCGGACAGGGAGGCATCCGTGTGAATGGTTAACACTGGAAGGGGATATTGAAGGGGTACCCGCGCCTTGCTAAGTTCTTTACTTTTGACCCATGGACGGAGTTGATTGCGAAGGATCTGTGGAATTACTGACAACTTGTCTCGAGATTTGGCGTTGCTCTCGATCGCCAAACTCGATTTATATCTTTTAGCCTTGCTTTCAGGAGGATATCTGTCACTGAAGCAAACTGAAGGGACCCTAGGATTCTTTCCTGGTTTCTCCTTGATGTTTGCTTGCATTTGAGAAAATGTCTGACAGACTTTGCTATTTCTTTCCGTTTGGGCCACTGGGAATTGACAGATTGTGGGAAGACAAATCCCATTGGATTCCTAGCCACTGAAAAACGAGACTCCGGAGTAAGTCTGGATTTCGTTTTGTTTATCTGGAACCCCAGATGTTCCAGAAAGTGAACTACCTTTTTGGTGGCTTTGAGGCATTCCTCGACTGTTGGTGCCCCAGATCAACCAATCGTCGAGGGTATGCTGCTATCATTATTCCTGAGCTCTCAATTGCTGCACAACTACTTCTGCTATTTTCGTGAATACCCTGGGGGCTACGTTCAGACCGAAGGGCATCACTTTGAATGAGAATGTCTGATTATTTCCTAGCCTGAATCCTAGGAATAGTGGGCGGAAGTGTCTGGCTATAGGGATATGATAGTATGCGTCGTAAGATCGAGGAGCAATGTTGACGGCTCCACGAGAAGTAAGGTCCTTACTTGCGAGAGGGTAAGCATCTTGAACTTGTCGCAACGAATGAAAGAGTTTAGCCTTGACAAGTCTAAGATTACCCTTCTTTTTGTTGAGCCTTTCTTTCGGCACGCTGAATAAGCGACTGAAATTTTAGATGCTGACTCTCGCAATAGCTCCTTTTCTTGAAGGAGTTCCTCCGCATAATCTGGTCAATTCCTTTGATTGGTACTTGGCGGAAGGATTTGATTGGAGGGGATCTTTGATCCAACTCCAACCCAATCCCTTGGACACTATGCTCTGTGCCCAATTGCTGAACCCCCACCTGTGACGGAAGAGGAACAGCCTCCCTCCTACCTGGGGAGCCTCATTGTTGATGGGCGGGTTGACCACCACGCCCTCCTCTGAACTGCTTACTCCTTGTCGCCCTCCCTGCGCCACGCTGGCGAAAGTAGCCTCTCGCCCTACCTCTCGATTGTCTATTAAAGGGAGGGTAGGCCTGACCTTCATACATAGGGTGAAGGCCGCGAGAGAGTGCGTAGGAGGTCGAAGGTTGTGACTGAGGAGACAGCAGGAGGATGGGCTGGTTCTGCTTTGAAGTAGAAGGTTGTCCCTGTTGGGTAACCGGGACGGCCTGAACGAATTGCTGCTGTTGCTGGTAGCTGGAACCTTTTACCAGACTTCTTTTTGTTTCTTACCAGCATTGGGGACGGATTTCTTGCTTCCTCTTAGATGAGATTACCCCACCTAGCTCTAAGGCTCTGGTTGAGCCTAGCAGCCTCGTGGTGTACCTCATCTACAGCGGACTCTGGGAAGAGATCGCTCCCCACATGCTGGAAGCCAGGAGTCTATTAGGTTCGTGCCTAATAGTGCACTCCTGCAGAACGTGCTTTCGGCAATTCCTCCTAGCTTGGAAGAAGTCGAAAGCATCCGTCTGAACCGTCGAAGCTGGGACTTGGCCAAAATCTTAAACAAAAGGTTCCGTGCCATACGAGAGAGCAGCCATCTCTGTGATAATCAGAGAATTGAGGGACCTGCCAAACCTAGTTCGAGCGTCGAACTCCGCCTGAATCAAGGAATCAGGCAGCCTTGGGAGCTTTTCGCCGAACTGGTCCATGGCGCAGTCCGGTTTGAGCTTTCCAAGCGTGAACGTGGCTGGCAAGTTCTCCCACAATTCTCCGAAAGCTGGGAAGAGCGGAGAAGTAGACTCTGCTTCCCTTAGCTGTGGCATGGGCTCATCCTTGAGGACTGCCTGAAGAGTTGTTTTCCTACTATTTTTGTAGCGAACGGAAGAGAAGCCTCTCCAGTCGTCAAAAATAGTGAAAGGACTCTTGAAAGCCTGGAGCTTGGGTTGTGGTACACTCCCAGTCCTCAAGGCAGTGAACCCATTCGCGTTGAGCATGATCTCTACTGTAGAGAACGTTCTCCCTGGAGATCTTGTCCTCCCTAGTAAGCGCCGCTACGGTCAGCCTAGCAATAGCCAATGAAAGGCTGCGTCAATCCCGGAGGATAAAACTCGAAGTCCTCAATCCTTTCGAGTTCACTCCGGGATAGAGATCATACCATCCTTAAACGGAGCGTAAGCGGCACTCTCCATGGGTTCTCCATGGAGAAAGCTGGTAGTGACTCATATGGTGGAAGCTGGAAAATACCAGCACTTGTTACTGGGGAGACTGGAAGAGGGACCTGAGAGAGCCCAGCTACTCGGTCTCATTCTCTCTAACTCTGTTAGAGAGATCTTGGATGGACTGGCCCGATGAGACAGATGCTCGAACGTTGTGCGAACATCTGCTCGAACTTTGTTCCTAGGGCGGAGACTTGAGAGCCAACCATCTCACCCACCTGTTGCATCACCACTGCTGAGAAAGCAGTGGGATCAAAGGTGCTAGGTCCCGCTACTCCAACCGGCGTTACCGGAGTGGATGCGGTGGAGGCCGGAGAAGGCATTGGCTCGGTGGGAGAGCGCGAGCCTTCTCCTTAGAAGACTTGCTTCTAGAGCTCTTTGAGTATGAAGAGCTCAGCTTGGCCTTCACCGCATCAGCATAGGAAGTCGAAGACTTCTTAGCTGAAGAAGCGACGACGACTTTTTAGAAGTCGTCTTAACCAGGGTCTTCGGTTCTCTCTGTCCCTTCACCTTTGGGGGTACAGAGAGAGCGGGAGAGCGGGTAGGGATCTCAGATCCCAACAAAGCCTTGGAAAGAAAGCAGTAGAAGAAGGGGACAGGAGAAGATCCAGGAGCGCCCAAGGAAGGACTTGGGCACCCGACACACCTACCTCAACCAACAAATCCTCAGCACCTACCGCATAGGCTCAATGTTAAGGTCCAAGGTTGCGACGTCCGGGACCGACTCTTGCGTGGCCACAACCCCGAAAGACTGCTGCATCTCCTGCTGGGTATTGAGGCCTATGAGAGGGGGCTGCGGATATGGGTCAACATACCCTGTTGACTTGCCACCGGGGGGGAAGATCTGAACGGCCAGCTTCTTGTCTAAAATGAAATAAGGCTGGCCTTTGGCGGCGTTCTTCCCGAAGCCGCCCACCCACGCTTTCAGGGTTGCTAGAGCGACCTCCCTCACACCAGCAGCCTGAAAGAAAAGGCGAATGAGCTTCTAATGGCGGGACGGGGTTACAAGCTTATGTCTAAGAGTTGTTAGTAAAACGATAAAAAAGTCTATAATCGACTTACCCCCACCCTCCACCAGCTGACTGGCCAGGTCGTAACAGATGGCGCAGGCTTCCGGGTGCAGACGATCATATCGTTGTAAGGCGTGGCACACGGAGCGTGAGACCTGCACTCATCGTGGGGCGCAGGGGTCGTACAACGTCGCGTTGCATCCAAGGACCTGACAGTTGGTAGCCTGTAAGTGGAAAGATACATAAGTATCAGGAGAACACTTACAGCCTAACAGTTGCTCCGCTGGTGCCGGAGCGGAGAAAGTTAGATTAAACCAGAGCCCCGCCATAATACGTGTGGTAGTAATATGGTTGGCTGTCCTAGGCTATGCCGGAGACAAAGAGATAGAATCCAACCAGGTGTGGTGGTGAAATGAAACCACGACGGATAACGGCGGAGATGGTATACATATAAAATAAAAAAATAAAAATTATAGAAATCATCGTAAAACTAGGGTATATCCTTAAAAAATAAACAATAATTATCAAACCCTTTCCCCTCCCGTCTACTAGAAGAGTGCCCGGGTAAGACGCAAGCTCCCTTCCGTAGCGAGAAAGGTAAGGATATAGTAGGCAGCAATCGACCACTAGTAGTGACCACCCCGCCGCTGGCGGAGCCAGTAATCTATAACCAAAGGTGCCCCGGCTGCGGCGGAAGGCTCCGTTCGTTACAGAGAGGGAAGGTGGCTGAGCAACTGGGGAAGGGGGGGAGGTCTCGGCGTAACACGGCGGGAGAGAGAGGGGGGGGGGTGGCCTACTCCTCCCCGTCCCAACAACTACCCGCTCGGTGACCCGGTACCCGATGAGTGGTCGCCCTATACCCCCCGCTGGGGAGAACCCCTGGCCTCCTCAGAGAGGGAGGGAGGAAGGCAACTGAGGTTGTCATGGCAAACCAAGGGGGTCCCCCAGCCGCCTCCCTATACTGGTAGGGAGGGAGGGGGAAGGGTAAGGTGCGATGGAACACGTGACCGCAAGTGGCCTAAGCCGCGATAGCAACACAACCGTGGAAGGGCCACGTGAACCAGGCTGTACCAATACATGGGACATGCACCTAGGCTAGCCTAACACCCTAAATAGAACTAAAATTACATCGTAAAGATGGAAAAGACACTTTTAGTAGAAGAAAAAGAAGCCCAGGAGGAGGCAAACTGTTCCGAGGAACAGAAGCCTACTCGGAGCCAGCGATAGCCGATGAAGAGCAAGAGCCTGGGATGCTGGGCTAGAACACAGAATAGCCCTAAATACCAAACTAAGAGAAATGGTAAAGGGCTAACCTAGCTAAAAGGCGATGTAAAAAACGATGAACGTGAAATAGTAAGCCATAAGTATAAGAAGTCCCAGTATGGAAGACCGGGAATTCTTAACGAGGCAGCATGGAGCCGCACGAGTCGACCGGGAAACCGTATATGACCTATTAGAAGAAAAATACTGGTTCCTGGAAGACTAAAATACAGTAAAACACTACTTATGAGGCACTTAACTTAGCCGTTGCGATGGCAGCACGTTCCATGACGGATGATGAGATAAATCCCGAGAAAAGAGCACAAGCAAGAAAATGCGTACGAACGCTGGCGCTAATAATTAAAGGATGACCGCTAGGGGCGCTGCTGTCCGTGGCGTCCTCTAGTAGTAGTAGTAGCGGCCGCATCGCCCTGTTGTATCAGCTCTCTCTTGTGGGGATTCTGATTGGAAGGTCTAATTGGTGAATGTTCTCGTGGTAGTGTTCCCACCTCGCCCCTATTGCCATACCGACACTTCTCTTAAGAGTGAGCGAGTCAGTTTTACTGACATTTTCTTAATTTTTTGTTTTTCTCTGGTAATTTTAGATTAATTTTACCTAGAAAGAATGATATTAAGGATCCTTTCATAGGCCGACACGAGCTGAGCCCAGAGAAAAGGATTTTGACAAAGGAAAAATCTGTTTCTGGCGGATGACCTGTGTCGCCCGGTGAACCCATCCCTTCTTCTTCTTTCCCCACCCTTAACCAGTCCAAGCTTGGGTGTCTATTCCAGGAATGAAGATGGCGGGCGGGTAGTAGTAGTAGTAGTAGTAGTAGCGAGAGCGAGTGGAAGGTAAGGGGAGTAGCCTTTGTAACAGCTCTTGCCGTGGGAGGGACTTTGGAGAGGAATCCTCTAATTGGCAGAAGACCTGTGAGTAGTGGCTTCCATTCACCCTTATGCTTATACCGACGCCCTTTGGGTGTTTGAGCTGAGGGTAGTAACTTCAGCATACCATGCTAGCTTTTTCTCTGGTATATTTAGGATCTACTTATACTTAGAAAAGTGAGCTAGAGGAACTTTTCACCGGGCGACACAGGTCTTCCCCCAGAAATAGATTTTTTCTTTGTCAAAATCCCTTATATATATACATATACAGTGGTACCTCGAGATACGAAATTAATCCGTTCCGAGGCGGCCTTTGTATCATGAGCTTTTCGTATCTTGGACCGCATTTTACATGTAAAATGGCTAATCCGTTCCAAGCCCTCCAAAAACGCCCCAGTAAATTTCATAATAAAGCTAAATTGACCTATAAACAATGAAATACTACAACAATTTGGACCATTCAATACCTAACTTAATACGTACTGCTCATTACCTGTAAATAAAGTGCATTAGTGTACATGGTATACAAGAAATACTATACGTATGTAGTAAAATGTGGAAGCTTACCTTTCGAGTGAGGCTATCTCCAAAAGTGGCGACAGAGGAGGAGGACAAACGGCAGATGCGTACGTACACTTAACTTTACGAAACACAAAAAAATGTAAGGAAAACATACATAAACTAAACTTTACGAAACACATTAACAAAACTGTACATTCAACTTTACAAAAATCTAAAATTAAAAATTTTCTTTTGTCTTTTTGATTTTTACATTTTTTTCTTTTACTTTTTTACTTTAAGTACTTTTTTTTTTTTTTTTTTTAACAAAATTTCAAATTCTGTTTTTTAGTATCAATAGGATATTCCTTTTGCTTACTCCTACTAAAGGCCTCTTTAAAAAAAAAATAAAACTATCCAAGGAAGATTGCTTCTGCATACTTTTCACAATGTTCCTGAAACGACTCGGGCAAGCCTCATCGAACTGCGCAAGCATACGACCAGTGTAAGCCTTTTCGGGGTGTCTTTTTTTTTCTACAAATGATTGCACTTTATGAAAAGCAGCTAGAACATCCTTAATTTCTCCTGTTGTCATAGGGTCGTCCTCCTCCTCCTTGCCGCTGCTAGAGAACTCCTCTTGAACGGCGTTATGTTGCATGGCCTCCAACTCCTTCAGGTCATCTGTCGTAAGCTCCTCTTGGTGCTCCTCGAGAAGGTCGTTGATGTCGTCCTCGTCGATGACCAGCCCCATGGACTTGCCAAGTGCAACGATCTCGTCAAGATGTGGTTGCAAAACAGTTTCAGGGTCGTTAACTGTTTCTGAATCTACAACACCAGCTTTGCCCACGTAGAATTCAAAGTTCGCCTCGAAACCTCCTGCCAAGCTTGGTCAATGAGTCGGATGCATATCACAACATCGAAATGCTCCTTCCAAAATTCACGCAAGGTGAGGTTTGTGGTATCGGTGATGTCGAAACATCTCTTGAAAAGATGTTTCGTATACAGCTTCTTAAAGTTCGATATCACTTGCTGGTCCATGGGCTGGAGGAGAGGGGTGGTGTTAGGCGGAAGATAAAGAACCTTGATGAAGGAATACTCCGCTAGGATATCTTCCTCGAGACCAGGAGGGTGAGCAGGGGCATTGTCCAACACACACCAGCAGGCATTTCAGAGGGAGGCGCTTCTCTTCCAAGAATTTCTTCACTGTCGGGCCGAAACACAGATTTACCCACTCCGTGAACAAAAGCCTCGTTACCCAGGCTTTCGCATTAGCCCTCCACATCACTGGAAGCTTCTCCTTAAGCACTTTGTGGGCCTTGAAGGCTCGAGGAGTCTCGGAATGATAAACCAGTAGGGGCTTCACTTTGCAATCCCCACTGGCGTTGGAACAAAGTGCGAGCGTAAGCCTGTCTTTCATAGGCTTATGCCCGGGTAGCTTCTTCTCTTCCTCCGTGATGTACGTCCGACGAGGCATTTTTTTTTCCAAAAAAGGCCAGTCTCATCACAGTTGAAGACTTGCTGAGAACTGTAGCCTTCCTTGGTCATCATCTCGTCAAACGTCTTTTTAAAGGCTTCGGCCGCTTTCGTGTCTGAGCCGGCAGCCTCCCCATGCCGCACCACCGAATGGATGCCAGTCCATTTACGGAATTTCTCGAACCACCCATGCGAAGCCTTGAAGTCTGGGGTTGGCGTTGATGTCCCTTCTCCATCGTCTTCGGGCTGGGCAATCAAATCGCCGAAAATAGCGCTGGCCTTGTGGGAGATTGCCGTCTCCATTATCATATCGCCAGCGATTTCTTTGTCTTTTATCCAGACAAGAAGAAGCCTTTCCATCTCGTCGTGCACGTGGGTCCTCTTGCTGGACAAAATAATGACGCCCTTGGAAGGTGTAGCTGCTTTGATGGCATCCTTCTGCTTAAGGATGGTGCCTATTGTCGATGGATTTTGGCCGTATTCCTTGGCGATCACACTCAATCGCATACCAGCTTCATACTTCTTGATAATCTCCATATTCGTTTCCAAAGAGAGCATCCTCTTCTTTCCGTGAATTTCAAGTTTCTTGGGACCCATGATTACGCATGTACTGTACGTAATTATGTTATGTAGTACGTATAAGTATGGAGTAAAGTTCTCACACAACACGATAAAGTATACTACAATGAAATCATTAATGAATTTACGTTAATAAACGAAATCGTTAGAACGAACGAATACCGCGTGCGTACGATACAGATGATGCCGTGCAGTGGCCGAAGAAGCACGCCGCTACGTAGTAGATGCATGATGGGAGGGATGCTGACCAATAGGCAATAGGAGAGAAGGATCTCATAGTGGCGAGTCTACTCATTTGGCGGCGCGTGAGTTTCAAAATTGTTATCGGTGGTCCGGGCGAACCTCGGACTTTACAGCAACAACCTTTCGTATCTTGAGCAATTTTCGTATGTAGAGCCATAAAATTTTTCATATTAGCTTTTGTATCTCGAGTTTTTCGTAAGTTGAGCCTTTCAAATCTCGAGGTACCACTGTATGTATATATATATATATACAGGCGGTCCCCGGGTTACGACGGGGGTTCCGTTCTTAAGACGCGTCGTAACCCGAAAATCGTCGTAAGCCGGAACGACGTTCTTGAAAACATGTCCACAGGGAAAATTTCACTACTAATTTGCAATTTTTCTTAGGGCCGTATCTCTAAAATTATCACTAATTTACTTTTTTCATGTGCAACACTGTATTCACAAATTACTGTATATTTTCATTAAAATACAAGAGAGAGAGAGAGAGAGAGAAATAACTCCTTAGGTTTCAATAGATTGAAATGAACGTCTGTAGGCAACTTTTTCCCCCTCCCATAAATACATATATTTCTCCAGAGAAGAGAGAAAGAGAGGACTGTGCAATTATGTTTGTCTGTCTATCAATTCTTTTGCTGAGAGCGAGAGAGATAAAAGGAAGAAATAGAAACACCAAATGTATGACAAGTATCTTGTGGAGAGAGAGAGAGAGAGAGAGAGAGAGAGAGAGAGAGAGAGAGAGAGAGAGAGAGAGAGAGAGAGAGAGAGAGAGAGAGTTGTTTAAAAGAGAGAAAGTGAATGATTATTGTATTTGAAAATACTCAGATATGAATTTTGTACTTATAGTATTATTATTGATATTATGATAAACTTATTACATACACGTCCATGAAAATGATCTCATCTCAGTAAGAGAGAGAGAGAAAGAGAGAGATTACATAACCATTAAATTCGTTGACCATTGTATGGCATTGTTAAGCTTGAGTGTCACTCGAGTTGAGGTGGGGAAATTGATACAGAAAAAGACAAAGGGAAGAATTTTCTTTTGAAATTATTTATCGTATTATTACTACTTCTATTATTATTATTATTATTATTATTATTATTATATTATTTGAAAATATAATAAACACGTGCATCTACCATAAAAATTCTCTCATCTCAGTAAGAAAGAGGAATTATCCTTACAAGTGAAATGGAAAGGTCATTTTCATCTCTTTAAAATACGAACATTATGAATTTTGTAATTAAAGTTTTATTATTATTAATATTATTATTAAATAACTGAAATTATCAATAAACATTTTACATACTAGTACCATAAAAATTCTTTCATCTCGGTGAGAGAGAGAGAGAGAGAGACCGAGAGAGAGAGAGAGAGAGAGTGTTTCTCTCTCTTTGTTTATAACGCTTCCAGCGAAAGAGAGGGAGGCGTTACCACTATGACTCATTATTATCTTGTGTGGCAAAAGAGAGAGAGAGAGAGAGAGAGGAGAGAGAGAGAGAGAGAGAGAGATAACCTTAATTAAAAGTGACATGGATAGATTAGTACATATTGTATTTCTTTAAAATACTATCACATATGAATTTTGTAATTACAGTTTTTTATTATTATTATGATTAGTATAATTATTATTATTATTATTTGAAAAGTATTAAAAACAAATAGTACAAAGTACATAAAAAAATCTCGAGTCTCAGTAAATGAGAGAGAGAGAGAGAGAGAGGAGATAGAGATGGAGAGAGGAGAGAGAGAGAGAGAGAGAGGGGGGGGGGGGAAATGTCAGGACCACTGATTGCAACGGCTGAGCTTTCCCCCTTTTGGCTGTTACAGAACATGATATATATTATGTGGAAAGTATTAAAACCAAATAGTACAAGTACATTTAAAAAATTCGAGTCTCAGTTAAATGAGAGAGAGAGAGAGAGAGAGGAACGAGAGAGAGAGAGAGAGAGACGAGAGAGGAGATGAGGAGAGGGGGGGGGGGGAAATGTCAGGACACTGATGCAACACTGCAGCTTTCCCCCACCCTTTTGGCTGTTACAGAACATGATATATATCTGACAGTTTTAGTACCTGGAAAGGTTACAGAGAAGACTGGGATTTCCTTCATTCTTCGATAATTTTTTAAATATAAGATAAAATCTTACTAATTCACTATGGTATTTTCTTTAATGAATTGATATTATTGCTGTATAAATTAATATTAATATTTGAAAATAGTAAATCATTTATTTATCATACTAAAAAACATACATCTTTGTAGTATAGAGAGAGAGAGGAGAGAGAGACGGAGAGAGAGCGAGAGAGAGAGAGAAAATTATAGTGATTATTTTCTTGGAAAATACAAAGAGAGAGAGAGAGAGAGAAAAAAAAAAAAAAAAAACTGTGCTAAACTATAAAGGATTTTCTTATCTTATCATAATATGTGTTTTTAAAAGCGTTGTAACTCGGAGCGTCGGAAGCGTCAGCGTCGTAACCTCGGAACAAGCGTCGTAACCCAGGGCGGATTTTTCAATGAATATTTAAGAAAAGAGTTGTAACCTCGGAACGTCGTAAGCCGGACCCGTCATAACCCGGGGTGGACCGCCTGTATATATATATATATATAACGGCGCAATCACTCAAAGGCGAATCGGTTTACGGCGGTCGTCAAAAATATTTAAAAATTAAAAAAATAAGGCATTTAAAGGTATCTTTACGGCAAAAACAAAATTTCAGTTAACAACGCCGCTAGCGCCGTTGTCTAACGAGTTCATACATATGTAGAAATGCCGTTCAGACCATAAAGGTTATGCAAATTATATTAACAAATTTTATGGAGTTATTACGTAGGTATTAGGGTAAAATATATGCCTCTGACGCCGTTCTATGCCGAAAATATTGAGTTACATAAGTGCAAATTTAGCTATGGATGTGTCGATTCATAAGTGTTCATGCTTTTGTTTAAAATGTGTATGAAAATGTATTACGTGAAAGGCATTTTTATTTCTGTACATATGATACAAAGGCAGCTTTGAAACTGCCCTTCACGTTATCAAATACGATGTTTTTTCATGTCTTTCTTGTAAGCCGCCGCTGCCACTCTTCCGAAAATATAGATTTAAAAAAAGTGCAAATTAGCGATCGATGTGTCGATTTTATAAATGTTTATGCTTTTATGTTTAAAATGTTTATGAAAATGTATTACGAATAGGGTATTTTTATTTCTGTGCAGAAATATGATAAAAAGGCAGACTTTTGAAACTTCCCTTCAAGTTATCGACTACGCTGTTTTTTTCAAGTTCGTTCTTGTATGCCGCCGTCTGCCGCTCCTCCTCCGAAAATATCGTTAAAAAAAAAAAAAAAAAAAAAAAAAAAAAAAAAAAAAAAAGTGCAAATTTAGCGATCGATGTGTCGATTTTTCAAATGTTTATGCTTTTATGTTTAAAATGTGTATGAAAATATATTGCGTAAAGGTATTTTCATTTTTGTACAGAGAAATAAGATACAAATTAAGGCAGAGCCTTTGTAACTACGCTCCACATTGTCAGGGGATGGTTTTTCATGTTCGTTCTTGTCCGCCAGTTCCGAAAAATGCATTGTTTTATTTTATTAATTATGCATCTTTTCCATAAATCCTTTAAAAATTTATACATTATTTCACTGTATCCAAGAATATTGTATGTATTCTCATATTATTGTATTTTAAAATACTACGGCAAACTCTTAAGCCCTGTATTCCGCGAAGCGGCCAATGTTGTGGTTTGAAATCAGCTGATGAATACGAGTCTGTTTCACCATAACGCAATTCTGAGCGAATGCTCTTGCTTCTAGTTAGCATAAACGAATATCTATATACTTGACTTATATGAGACAAAGTTATTTTTCCTTATACAGTGTGTTTTAGGTGGAAATATTTATTGAATATGTCTCGTTGTGAATGTGAACTACTATTTTTTTCGTTAACAGATTACGTTGGCGGCATGTTTATTGCGTAAAAAATTACGTGATTCCGTTCACAATACGTAATCCTTTATATCATCGTAATACGAACTTTATGTTATTTATCTTATATCGGCGTGAAATCCAAACAGTAAAATGTGTTCTTTCAAGCACAGTAGTTTTGATTAAAATATTTTATCCCAATTTTATCTACAGTTGTGTGTGATGGCAGACGTTACTGCAGTTTTATCCTTGTTGCCGATGTATGATAATAGTCATTAGCAGCTTGGACAGTTTTCTCAGCTTCAGTTATAACTAGGTTTAAATTTAACGGTATATTTCCCGATTGATCTTTAAACTATATTGATCTCTGATCTATAGCGAATAAAGTTATTACATTAAGATATCTCAGTTCTATTCTATACATAACGCCATTTATAACAAATACGGTAATGTTGCACTGTAGTACGATGATCGAAATACAAGCCAAACGGATGTTATCCAGTTCGGTTGTACTAAGAAAAAAAAAAAAAAAAAAAAGTCTTTTCTCGTTCGGTTGTTCATGGCAGTACACGTTCACGCAACGAGTATAACGTTAAAAACCATACTTTCATCATTCTCTTTTGCCGTTATTGAACTTATGTAACTAGAAGATGGATAAAGTTAGGCCATTGTAATTTGATCTCTCATAAAATCGAAACTATCGTAAGACTAATGATCCTAACGTGAACACTACAGCTACCTGTACACTGTATAAACTTTATTATATCTTTACATACTCTAGTACTCTAGACACCCACATGAACTGTACAGTAAATTCTATAGTACTATACTGCATAAATATAATTTTACTTATTGCGCCGTTGTGGGATTACGGCGCCTTTGACTGGTCTAGAGTTTCGAAAGAAGGTGTGCGGCGGCCGTAGGCTTTAAAATCGCTCAGCGTCGAAAATCGCTTGGCGTCGGTGGCCAGGAACGGAACCCCTGCCGCTAACTGAGGGCCGCCTGTATATATATATATATATATATATATATATATATTATATATAATAATAAATAATTTAAAATGAAGCTTACATGGACAAATAAATTAGAATATCCCTCAAGGAAGAAAAAAATATCTTAGTACTGTATTTCCACCAGTATCTGATCCTTTACCTCACAAGTTCATCTTTTTAACACATTTCCTCCATTTGGTGAAACCACAGTAATTTTTGTGTGTGTGTGTGTGTGTGTGTGTGTGTGTGTGTGTGTGTGTGTGTGTGTGTGTGTGTGTGTGTGTGTGACACCTGGCCCTAATGCAATTGCTATCTCCAAAAGTACTGAAGATAAAATAGAAATTCTTTCAGCAGATAAACACTACAACATCTTGAAATTTCATCCCATATAAGATTTATTTTTAAAATATTATAAATTCACATTTGTTCATGACACTTACCTGCCAGATATATATATATATATATATAATATTATTAAGAGCTGTATTCTCCGAAGTCCGACAGAATTTCAAAACTCCTGGCACACGCAGTGGTCGGCCAGGTGGTTAGTACCCATTCCCGCCGCTGGGAGGCGGGTGTCAGGAACCATTCCCATCTTCTATTCAGATTTTCTCTGTCGCCGGTGCTGTAAACAACTGTTTCCAGTACCTCCGCCTAGGATTTTGGATAAACTCTTTGTTCACTTGAGTATTTGATTGTCTCTTGGTTTTTCGAACTTTGCTCGGTGGATTGGCATACGCAATTGTGGCTTTGATTGAATTTGGTTTGGAATTTTTCTTAAATATGTCTGGATCTAGTTCTAATAGTTTTAGAGTGTGTAGCGTGCTAGAATGTAAAGTTAGGCTACCGAAGGCATCGGTGGATCCTCATACAGTATGCACAAAATGTAGAGATCATATTTGTTTGATGAATGATAGGTGTAAGGAATGTGAAGGATTGACTGAAAATGAATGGAAGACTTATGATTCGTATGTTCGTAAGCTTGAAAGGGATAGAATCAGAAGATCTTCTTCCAGAAGTGCTTCTGTAAAGAGTCAGGGTAGTAATTTGCATTCTAAGCCACCTGTAGAGGTTGTTACACCTAACCCTGTAATTTTGCCTTCGGGCAATGAAGCTTTACCTTCGGAAGGTATTGCCCTGTCTTCCATCATGGAGTCGATTCGTGCGCTAGAATCGAAAGTGCTTGCATTAACCACTGTGAAGTGTAGTGAAAACGTTAGTGCCCCTAGTGTAGTGGAGGGGGCGTCAGATCGGTCCCATAGTGCCTCTAGGAATAGACCTCTGTCGAACTCCCAGGACTCAGGGAATGGACATGTCAAAAACCGAAGGAGGGCTACGGGAAATTCCCACCGGTCTGGCGTCCCTTCGGCAGAACCTGTGGACGCTTCCCAGGCTGCCAAAGATCGTGAAAGAGCTCGCGTTTTGAAGGAGTGCTTTTCTTCCTCCGAGGCGTCCTCTCCTTACCGGGGATGGAGCTCTCAGAGGGCCTCTCAAGGGGAGAGCGGGATTGACGTTAGATGTCGCACAGGCGGCCATCATCTTTCTCGTCCTCTTAAGAGAGGTTTCAAGGAAGAGGACACTTCACATCCTGCTTCTCGTCCTGTTCTTTCGTCCTCACCCGAATGTTTTGAGGACTTGACTTCTAAAAAGAGATTCAGGATGTCTTCTGATGAGGATGCTTTCAAGCACTATCGTCGCCCTAAAGTTGAGAAAAAGAAGAGGGCTCCCATGCGCCCTTCTTCTCATATGATGAGTCCTTCCCCTGATCGTGGAACGTCTCCTTCTAATGAGACTAGTGTGCAGTTGCGTCAACAATTGTCGTCTTTCTTCGCAAGGAGAGAACCGGAACCCCAACGTCGTAGAAAGGACCTGTGGCTTCCTGTTAAAAGATCGAAGCAACCCTTGCCAGCTTCTCCTCGTTCTTCAGCCTCCTCTTCGCCGTCCTCTTCTGGATTCCTCAGACTCAACCAAGAGCACGCAGGTGCTTCCGGGGAGAGAGTTTCCAGGAGCAGGGTGGGAGACAAAAGTGTTAGATGTCGCACAGGCGGCCCTCGCTTTTGTCAGGAGGTTGAGAATGTTCAAGAGAAACTTCGTGAAGACGTTCACCAAGCTTCTGCACTTTTTAGTGCGCATCAAGATCAGCATGCTCCACTTGTTACGAAGAAACCTCTAGATCCAACCGAGCTTAGAGGTTTTCATCTAGAAGGGGAAGAACGTCCCTGTAAAGACACCCCTTCGACAAGACGCTTTTCACGTCATGATTATCATGATTATTCGACTCGATCGACTCGACGTGACTATCAGGAGAGAGCCTATCAACACCCGAAGTTTCAGGAAGTTAGGAAGGGATCGAGGATTCCTTCCTTTCGAAGAGATCAACTAGAGTATGATTATGTTCATACACCTCGAGAAAGAGAATCGTTGCTTGAATATCAACGAGATACTCGTGGGTTGGAGTATGAGACCTCTCGTCTCTCGGAAGGAAGTTGTAAGACTCACCAGGACGCTCGCGATGATGCTCAGATGCAAGTTAAGTGTCCTGAGCATATATTGAAGGACGCTCGACGTCTAACGGAGCGAATCCCGCTTCAGGATGCTTTGGAGGACGCACAGATGCAAGCTAAGCGTCCTGAGTGTTTTTTGAAAGACGCTCGGCGTCACTCGGAGCAAGTCCCGATTCAGGACGCTTTTGAGGACGCCCCGATGCAAGCTAAACGTCCGAAGCGTATCTTGAAAGACGCTCGACGTCCCGCGGAGCGAGTCCCGCTTCAGGACGCTTTTGAGGACGCACTGATGCAAGCTAAGCGTCCTGAGCGTTTGTTGATATACGCTCGACGTCCCTCGGAACAAGTCCCAATGCAGGACGCTTGTGAGGACGCCCCGATACAAGCCAAACGTCCGGAACGTATTTTGAAAGACGCTATACGTCCCTCGGAGCAAGTCCAGCCTCAGGACGTTTTTGAGGACGTTTTTCGAGACGCCTCCGTAATTGATAAGCAACATTCAAGACGAAGTTTCTACCAGGACGGTCAGGAGGAAGTCTTGGATAGAGCGGTACGTCTTATAGACGATAAAGTGCAGCGAGATCGACAGCTTACGTTGGAAGACGTGCGACTTCCTGCGAGTCCAAATTCTCGCTCCCTTAGCAAGGACGCTCTGGATGACGCTAGACGCCCGGCTATTCGGAAAGTTAAACCGAATTCGGAGATGGCTCACTTGTCTGCCTTTCAGAAAGACAAACGTACTCCACTGAGAGGAGCTCGACAGGAATTCAACAAGGAAGCTTTTGAAGAGCCTCTTCCCCTAGTGGCTTCGAGAGATACACCTTTACAAGGAAGTACTAAGGTTTCAAAGGCAACGGCGAAACATTCGCACATTGCCTCGTCTATTCCTCCAGCAGATAGAGGCCCCTCTTTAGGTACAGAGCCTCAAGAGGCTTCCTGTTCAACTAAAGATCCTGTTCAACTAAAAATCCTGCTGCCCTGCAAGATCAGGAAGATTTTTCTAGCGATGCTCATCCTGCGGAGGAAGAAGAGCCTTCAGAAGCTTCTACAGATTATAGTACGTTAACGCGCCTACTGAAGGACTTGTTTTCGGACAAGTTTCAGGCACCAGTTCCTCTCTCCCCGCCGTCGCAACTATCCTCATCTAAGACTAGGAAAGCTCCTGGATTTGTTAGGATGGCTTCTTCGCTCTCTACTAAGAGAGCGTTCAAAAGAATGAACGACTGGATGGAATTAAGGAAGACGAAAGGAAGGACTTCCTTTGCTCTTCCTCCAGCTAAGCTAAACGGGAGAGCCGGTATATGGTATGAGACCGGAGAAGAAACAGGATTGAGACTTCCTTCGTCTGCACAAGGTGACTTCTCAAACCTGGTCGAAGCACCAAGAAGATCTTACCTGTCCTCAGCTAAGGTTTCATGGACTATGCCCGAAATAGATCACCATCTGAAAGGACTATACAGGACACTGGAAGTATTTAACTTCCTAGACTGGTGCTTAGGAGCTTTAGGTCTACAGTCTAAGAGCCCAGAATCATTGTCACTAGAAGAATTATCGAGTGTCCTGTCATGTATGGACAAAGCAGTGAGGGATGGCTCAGATGAGCTAGCAGCCCACTTTACTACGGGGATGTTAAAGAAACGTGCGCTTTTCTGCAGTTTTACTGCTAAATCAGTTTCCCCTGCGCAGAAAGCAGATTTGCTATTTGCCCCCTTTTCTTCTCATTTGCCCCCTTTTCTTCTCATCTTTTTCCAGAGAACATGGTAAAAATTCTCGAGTAACTCAAGTACCGAAGAAGAATTTTAAGCCCTTTCGTGGCAGAGCACCATCAAGAGCTTCTACTCGAGGAAGGGGCTTTGCTAGAGGCAGAACCCCCGCAAAACCCAGGGGGAAGAAATGACGACCTTGCCCTTCAGGCACCGGTGGGAGGGAGACTCACTCTCTTCGCAGAGGCTTGGAAAACAAGGGGGACAGACACCTGGTCCCTTGAGATTATAGAGAAGGGATACAAAATTCCCTTCCTCTCCATGCCTCCTTTGAGCAAGAAGCCCATAGACCTGTCACCATCGTATCAGCCACAGAAGCAACAGATTCTCCTCGATCTTCTAGATCAGATGAGCGAGAAGAGAGCAGTAGGACGAGTGCTCTCTACGGATTCCCCAGGCTTCTACAACAGGTTATTCCTGGTTCCGAAGCAGTCTGGGGGATGGAGGCCTGTCCTAGATGTAAGCAGACTGAACCTTTTTGTGAAGAAAGAAAGTTTCAAAATGGAAACATCACAGTCGGTCCTGGGAGCCTTGAGACCAGGGGACTGGATGGTGTCATTGGATCCCCAAGACGCCTACTTCCATGTCCCCATTCATCCTCGGTCCAGGAAGTTCCTCAGGTTCATTTTGAGAGGACAGGTCTTCCAGTTCAGAGCTCTTTGCTTCGGACTGAGCACAGCTCCCATGATTTTCACTCTTCTTATGCGGAACGTGGCAAAGTGGCTTCACCTCTCGAAGATTCGAGTCTCCTTCTACCTGGACGATTGGCTCATACGGTCGTCGTCGAGAGCAAGGTGTCTGGAGGACCTTCAAACTACATTACGATTGACGAAGGCCTTAGGTCTCCTGGTCAATTCCGAAAAGTCCCATCTGACCCCGACACAGTCCATCGTGTATCTGGGGATTCAGATGGATTCAGTGGCTTTTCGGGCTTTTCCGTCGCCAGAATGTCAGCGGAAAGGCTTAGAAAAAGTGTCAGCCTTCTTGGAGAAAGAAACCTGCTCGGCGAAGGAATGGATGAGTCTGCTGGGGACCATTTCATCGCTGGAGAAGTTTGTTTCTCTAGGGAGGCTACACCTCAGACCGCTACAGTTTTTCTTAGCAGAGAACTGGCTAAACAAAGACAACCTAGAAGAGACTTTGGAAATCTCTCAGTTGGTCAAGAACCACCTAAAGCGGTGGCTCGATCCCGTCAAGATTTCGGAAGGAGTGTCCCTCCGTCTTCGGAGCCCCGACCTAGTGTTATTTACAGACGCGTCCATGGCAGGCTGGGGAGCAACTCTGGGAAAGGAGGTGTCAGGCCTCTGGACAGAGGAACAGAGTCCTTGGCACATCAACCTCAAGGAATTGGAGGCAATTCGCTTGGCCCTTCTAGCCTTCCAGGAACGAGTCATAGGCTGAGTTGTCCAGATCAACTCGGACAGCACCACAGCCCTTTCTTATATAAAGAAACAGGGAGGGACACACTCTCTATCTCTCTTCAAGAGAGCGAGAGAGATTCTACTATGGACGGAAGAGAGAAACATCACTCTCCTGACAAGATTTGTTTCGGGAGCCAAAAATGTCAGAGCGGATCTTCTAAGCCGTCGGAATCAATTAATTACAACAGAATGGACTCTGCACCGAGAGGTCTGCCAAGAGTTATGGAGACTCTGGGGACGACCAGTAGTGGACCTATTCGCGACTTCGAAAACGAAGAGACTTCCTCTTTACTGCTCTCTTGTCATCGACCCGGAAGCAGTAGCTGTAGACGCCATGCTATGGGATTGGACGGGGATGGATGTATACGCCTTTCCCCCGTTCAAACTCCTGGGAGAAGTAACCAGGAAGTTAGCAGCTTCGGAAGGAACTCGGATGACACTGGTCGCCCCATTTTGGCCGGCAAGCGAATGGTTCACAGAGGTCATGTCCCTTCTGGTGGACTTTCCAAGAACCCTACCAGAAAGAATCAATCTTCTCAAACAGCCCCACTTCGAGAGGTATCATCAAAACCCGTTTGCTCTGAGTCTGACTGCATTCAGACTATCAAGAAGTTGGCAAGAGCGAGAGGTTTTTCGAAAGCGTTGGCAAAATCTATTGCCACAGCGAGAAGAGCTTCTTCTCGAGCGGTATACCAGTCGAAGTGGGCTCTCTTTAGAAGATGGTGTAGAAAAGAAGGCATTTCCTCCTCCAAGACCTCTGTGAGCCAAATCGCCGATTTCCTTTTCCATTTAAGGAATGTAGACAAGCTCGCGGTATCTACAATTAAAGGATACAAGAGTATGCTATCAACGGTCTTTCGTCATAGGGGCCTAGATTTGACGAATGATAGGGATCTTCATGATCTTCTGAGATCCTTTGAAACTTCGAAAGTTCCACAGGTTAAGACTCCTTCGTGGAACTTGGACATAGTTCTGAAGTTTTTAATGACGAGCCCCTTCGAACCTTTGCATGCGGCCTCGCTAAAGGACTCAACAAGAAAGGCCCTCTTCTTAACCACCCTGGCCACAGTGAAAAGGGTGAGTGAAGTTCAAGCCATTAGCAAAAATGTAGGATTTAGAGGACACAATGCAGTCTGTTCCTTGAGTCCTTCCTTTTTAGCTAAAAACGAGAATCGATCCAATCCCTGGCCCAAGAGTTTTGATATCAAGGGATTAGCAGGGATCATTAGTCAGGAGCCAGAGAGAGTCCTGTGCCTTGTCAGGGCTCTAAAATTCTATCTGGATAGGACAAAACGAAGTAGAGGTCAGTCGGACAATCTATGGTGTTCCGTGAAAAGGCCTGATTTACCGATGTCTTAGAACGCCTTACGTTCTTTTTAAGAAGCACCATCAGGGAGGCCCATTCTTCCTGCCCAGATGGTGATTTCAAACTTCTGAAAGTCAATGCTCATGAAGTTAGAGCTGTCGCAACTTCAATGGCATTCCAGAAAAATATGGCGCTCAGCGATATTGTGAGCACCACTTTTTGGCGAAGCAACTCTGTGTTCGCTTCACACTACCTCAGGGATGTGAAAGTGACATATGAGAACTGCTTTTCGCTTGGTCCATACATATCAGCAGATTCATTGTTTGGGGGGTACGGGAAGCAGCACGAATCCATCGCTTTAGAAATGGATAGGTTTGCTTTTGTATTATGGTTATTGGATTTTTGGTTGTAGGGTCGACCGCTTGAGGCGGACTTCCCTTTATTTAGCCTTAAAGTTTCGGGGACTAACTTTGCTAGGCTAGGTCAGGTGGTGGTTTTTTCTTTGCTTCGTTGCCCTTAGAGTATGGTCAATATGGTCTAGACACATTGTGGTCACGCCCCCGTTGTCAGATCATCTAGAACTCACCAGCTTTACAGATCACTACCTTGCTGGAGACTAGTAAAGCAAAAGCAGACTTGGGTGACAGTAATCACGAAGTCAGCTACGCTAACAGGTAAGGAACTAAGATGTATATCATCTGCATGTGAAATGTTTCCCAAAATCCTTTTATTCTGTCCCTCCCCACCTCCAATGGTGGGAATCAGCTATATATATATATATATATATATATATATATATATATATATATATATATATACATACATACATACATACATACACATACACATACATACATACATACATACATACATACATACATACATACATACATTACTATATATATATATATATATATATATATATATATATATATATATATATATCACACATACATACATACATACGATACATACTACATACATACATATACATATATATATATATATTATATATATATATATCATATATATATATAGAGCATCACATATATATCTGAGTATACATATATATACCATATTATATATATATATATATATGTATATATACATCCACATATAGTGATATATATATATACAATAGATATATATATATATATATATATATATATGTATATATATATATATATTATATATAATATATATATAGATACATAACATATATATATATATATATATATACTATAGATCTATAATATATATATATATATATTATATCTATATATATATATATATATATATATATCTTATATATATATATTATATATATATATATATATATATATATATATATATATACTATATATATATATATATATATATATATATATATATATATATATCTATATATATATACATATATATATATATTATTAAATATATAATAATTATATATATATGATATATATATATATAATAAATCTGGCAGGTAAGTGTCATGAACAAAATGATATTGTAATGATACAATAAAGTTTGTTCATACTTACCTGGCAGATATATATATATATAATCAAGTACCCGCCCAACCTCCCCTCGGGGACAGTGGCATTAGAAAATCTGAATAGAAGATGGGAATGGTTCCTGACACCCGCCTCCCAGCGGTGGGAATGGGTACTAACCACCTGGCCGACCACTGCGTGTGCCGGGAGTTTTGAAATTCTGTCGGACTTCGGAAAATACAGCTATATATATATATATATCTGCCAGGTAAGTATGAACAAACTTTATTGTATCATTACAATATCATTTTAAATGATGTTTTAATTATTGTTGCATCATAATTTTCTCAAAATTGATGATTTCAGGACCAAATTTGATAGTTTGTCATATTATTAGCAGCTTGATGTTGAAGACTTAGACAGGACGCTTAACACCCTGGTTATGACTGAAGTGGCTGCTTTGACTTACGGCTCGGAGCCTCTTTTTAAGCTCTTAGCCAAGTCCCAGATGCAAGCAGTCCAATCGGACTTGTATGATTTTATAGTAGCAAGAAAAAACTGCCCGATGCATGTCCTTCAAGAAGCTACAATTCGGCACGAGCCGAACAAGTTGCTCTCCTCCAACATCTGGGGAGCAGACCTCTTCCCAGAGTCGGCAGTTAACGAGGTCCAACACGAAGCGACGAGGCCTAACCAGAGCCTCAGAGCTTGTTGGGGTCTCTCTGCTAAGAGGAAGCCTGAGAACTCTTCCTCCTCTAGCAAGAAACTGAAGACGACGAAGAGGTTCCAGCCGTATCAGAAGCAGCAGCAGCAACAACACTTCGTACAGGCTGTTCCGGTTGCCCAACCAGGTCAATCGGCAACAACCAAAGGTCAGAGCCAACCGATTCTCCTGCTGTCCCCACAAGGTCAGCCCTCGACCTCTTACGCTGTTTCCCCGGCATTCAACCCGGTGTTTGAAAGCCAAGCTTTCCAAACTTTTAACAGGTTTGCTAGGGGAAGCAGAGCCAGAGGTACCTTTCGGCAACGAGGCGCAGGAAGAGCTTCCAACAGGGGTAAGCACTTTCGTGGAGGACGCGGAGCTCATCCCGCACAACAGCAGTGAGATCTCCCGGGTAGGAGGGAGGCTGTTCCTCTTCCAGCACAGGTGGGGGTTCAGCAAATGGGCACAGAGTATTGTGTCCAAAGGGCTGGGCTGGAGTTGGATCAAAGATCCCCCTCCACCCAAGTCATTCCTTCAGCTACCATCAAAGGAATTGACAGATTGCGCAGAGGAGCTCCTTCAGAAAGGAGTTGTGTCGAGAGTCAGGCATTTAAAGTTTCAAGGGCGCTTATTCAGCGTGCCAAAGAAAGGCTCATCAAAAAGAAGAATAATCTTAGACTTGTCCCAGCTAAACTTATTCATTCGCTGCGACAAGTTCAAAATGCTGACCATCTCGCAGGTGCAGACCTTACTTCGCCGTGGGGCCGTCACCACCTCTATCGATCTTACAGACGCATACTATCATATCCCAATCGCGAGACACTTTCACCCATACCTAGGCTTCAAGCTGGGAGACCAGGCATTCTCTTTCAAGGTGATGCCCTTCGGGCTGAACGTAGCCCCCAGGGTATTCACGAAAATAGCGGAAGTAGTAGTACAACAACTGAGATCACAAGGGATAATGGTAGTAGCGTACCTCGACGATTGGCTGATTTGGGCAACAGCCGTCGAGGAATGCCTCAAAGCCACAAACAAAGTAATTCAATTCTTGGAACATCTGGGGTTCCAGATAAACAGACCGAAGTCCAGGCTCACTCCAGAGTCTCGTTTTCAGTGGCTAGGCATCCAATGGGACTTATCCTCCCACAATCTGTCAATTCCGGTAGTCAAAAGAAAAGAAATAGCCAAGTCAGTAAGGCAATTCCTAAAGAACAAACAGGCTTCAAGGAGAAACCAGGAAAGGATCCTAGGTTCTCTCCAGTTTGCTTCAGTGACGGACGTCCTACTGAAAGCAAGACTGAAAGACATAAATCGAGTTTGGCGCTCAAGAGCAAATGTCAAATCTCGGGACAAGTTGTCAGTAATCCCGCAAATCCTTCGCAATCATTTACGTCCATGGGCGAAGACAAAGAACCTGTCCAAGTCAGTTCCTCTTCAATATCCTCCTCCGGCGTTAACTATCCACACGGACGCCTCGCTAAGCGGTTGGGGAGGATACTCTCAGTTCAAAAAAGTTCAAGGAACTTGGTCACCTCAGTTCCGCCAGCTCCACATAAACGTATTGGAGGCTATGGCAGTATTTCTCACTCTGAAGAGGCTCCTTCCACCAAAGAATTCTCATATAAAACTGGTATTGGACAGCGCAGTAGTAGTACACTGCATCAACAGAGGGGGATCCAAATCAAAACATGTGAACCATGTCATGATAGCCATTTTCTCTCTAGGGAACAAGTACAAATGGCACCTATCCTCCACTCACTTGGCGGGAGTAAGGAACGTGATAGCAGACGCCCTGTCTCGATCAGTTCCTCTAGAATCAGAGTGGTCCCTGGACAACAAGTCGTTCCAGTGGATACGCCGGAGTGTCCCAGGTCTCCAAGTAGATCTTTTCGCCTCACAAGCAAACCACAAGCTCCCTTGCTATGTGGCCCCCAACCTGGACCCTCTGGCTTATGCCACAGACGCCTTGTCCATAGACTGGAATCAGTGGAGGAAGATATACATCTTCCCTCTAGTGAATCTTCTATTGAAAGTTCTGAACAAACTCAGGACTTTCAAGGGACAAGTAGCTCTAGTAGCCCTGAACTGGCCAAAGAGCAACTGGTACCCTCTCCTTCTGGAATTGGGTCTTCGACCTCGACGGATTCCCAATCCCAAACTATCTCAGTCAGTACAAATGAGGACTGTGTTCGCTTCCTCAGGAATTCTCAAAACCCTAACTTTATGGACTTCATGAAGTTTGCGGCAAAAAAAGATGCAGATATTGATCCCCAGAATATCCTCTTCCTAGAATCAGATAAGAGGGAATCAACTTTGAGACAGTATGATGCTGCTGTTAAGAAGTTAGCATCTTTCCTGAAGGAGACAAACACCACAACCATGACAGTGAATTCAGCTATATCCTTTTTTAGGTCCTTATTTGAAAAAGGATTAGCAGCTAGCACTATTACCACTAATAAATCAGCTTTAAAGAAAATCTTTCAGTTGGGTTTTCAAATAGACTTGACAGACTCTTACTTTACGTCTATTCCCAAAGCTTGTGCTAGACTTAGACCTTCTGAAAGGCCTACTTCAGTATCATGGTTTTTGAATGATGTCCTCAAACTGGCTTCAGACACTGACAACTCTTCTTGCTCATTCATAATGCTATTAAGGAAGACGCTATTCTTGCTAAGCTTGGCCTCAGGGGCCAGAATTTCAGAACTGTCGGCTCTATCCAGAGATGCGGGGCATGTAGAATTCCTCCCTTCAGGAGAAGTTTTGCTTTCCCCGGATCGTAGTTTTCTAGCAAAAAACGAGGATCCTTTAGCGAGATGGGCCCCTTGGAAAGTCATCCCTCTCCCCCAAGACCCTTCTCTTGGTCCAGTGATGACCTTACGAGCCTTTCTGTCTAGGACATCCTCTAGATCCTCGGGTCCTCTCTTTATGAGGGAAAAAGGTGGCACTTTATCAGTAAAAGGTATCAGGCAGCAGATCCTTTACTTCATTAAACAAGCAAATCCTGAATCATTCCCAAAAGCTCATGATATCAGGGCAGTAGCCACCTCTATTAACTATTTCCAGCATATGAACTTTGATGACTTAAAGAAATAAACTGGCTGGAAGTCGCCGACAGTTTTCAAGCGTCACTATCTGAAGTCCTTGGAATCTGTAAAATTTCCAGCAGTGGCAGCGGGAAACATAGTTTCCCCTGACTGCACAGTAGTTGTAGTTGAAGATCCAGATCTCCTTTCTACCTGCCTCAACTAATATTTCACTTAACCTACCGTTATGCTCTATATAGTCCTTTAGCCTTAGCTGCTTATGATTATGATTATGGTGGTGTGTCCCTTATTTTTTTGCTAGGGGCACCCACAACATTATTGTATATTATGAAGTGTCTTTTTGGTGTTGCTCCCCTTATTTTTATGCTAGGGTAGCACACCTACATTGTTTATTATATCTTTGGAGATTAATTTTTAATATAGTGAGTAATTCCCCATGTAACCTTTTAACTCACTATCCTAGATAAGTTATCAATAATAGTATAAGTTTAATTTTAAGTTAACTGTAAGTCCAATATAATTTTGTTAAGTTAACTTTTCTGTATGATAACTTATAAGTTCTCAATATTATATTTGTTCGTTTTTATTTTATAGTTTCATTGAGACCCTCTTCTTTATTTTACAATCTTGTGCTATTTCTCTGGTACTATTTCACACAGCGACACGAACTGAGCCCAGAAAAGGGATTTTGACGAAGGAAAAATCTATTTCTGGGCGAGGGTTCGTGTCGCCCAGTGAAATCCCCTCCTGTGTGTCCCGCCCTGCAGCCCAAGATTGGCATCTAACGACAAGGATGACCACCAGAGGTGCGGCAGTCGGCGTGGTTCGGGGCGTAGTAGTACTAGTTGCCGTCTCTGCCTATGGATCGGCTCTCTCAGGAGGGGGATTTTGGTGATGGAGAATTCTAAATGGCAAGAGGTTCGTGGTAGTGGTCTCACTCGCCCCAGATACCATACCGACACCTTCTTTTTATTTATGGGTGTGCGGAGTCAGTTGTACTGACATCTTCCTGAATTTATTTTTTCTCTGGTATGTGTTAGCCTCATTTACCTTAGAAATAATGAACTAAAGGATTATTTCACTGGGCGACACGAACCCTCGCCCAGAAATAGATTTTTCCTTCGTCAAAATCCCTTTTTTACACAATAAACATGCCCACAACACAATCTGTTAACGAAAAAAAAATTTAGTTCATGAGACATATTAAATTCATATTTTGACTTAAAAACACGTCGTATAATGACAAATGACCTTGTCTTGAGTAAGTAAAGTATCTAGATATTTTATACTAACTACAAGCAAAGCAATTCGCTCCGAACTGAGTTAAATACGGCCAAATAAAACGTAAACACGGCAAACTAAACTCATATTTGCCATCAACTGATTTCTAACAAAAATATTGACTGCTTTGTGATACAATAATATGAGAATACATACAATATTATTGGATACAATAATATACAACTTTTTAAAAGATTCACGGGAAAGTTGCATATTCATTGTATTTTTTATTCATAAATATACGTAGCCCTCAGCAGCCTGACATCGGAATCAAAGACAATACACGAAAGATGGGAAGCTCAAGCCACAGCCGCATCGGCCGCATACAATTTAGTACCTGGCATGAAATGAAGATGGCGGTAGCATTGCACCTGCCTACATCGTCTGTTTGTTTACTTTTTCACAAAGCGGGGCATTCAATTTCAATCATGAGTGGGCGTAGCCATCATCAGCCGTGTGTGGTTTGCAATAGGACGAAAAATGATTTTCCCCATCTGATTTTTCATGCTTTTCCTCAGAATAAAGAAAGGTAATAAAATCATTACATCTGTTACAAAGTACACAATAACTTTTAGAGAAAATGAAGAAATAAAATAGACCAAAGCAAAATTGAATGTCGGAGTAGTGTTATTCCGAAATAAATATTGGAAAATATTTACAATACGGTGGACGCCTCTAAGCGGAAAGAAAATATATTTATATGTGATTTTCGACTAGAAAAAAATATCAAAAATATTCTTGCCATTTGAAACCCCAACAACCAACCTAACCTTCCTGGTAGTGTACATCAGTAGCCTAATCATGTCAACAGTAAACCTAACCATATCAGCAGTACCATAACCATGCCAACAGTTACCTAACCATGTCAACAGTAATTTGCAATGGAAATGAAGCTATCTTGCAAAACATATCAAAATCAACTAGAAAAACTATATTTTCTTGTCATTTACAGGCGTCAATTGTATTTCAAAAAAATACCTTAAAGTTATATTTGCATATCTTGAAAATCTCTAGAAATATGAAATAAACATACCAATTCCTATCACTGTTATACAATTTGTGAATATTGGGTCTCCATGCCTTTTCCAGATAGGCTACTCACAGCAACTTTGATATACTGTATATATACTGTAGTTATGTTATATTCTCAGCAGCTTACCCTTGGGTTGTAGTTATAAATGTTTACCTTAATTTTTCATTAATAAGCAACTATTTAGCAAACCAAAGTTGTTTCATCAGGAAGGATGGATCTTGTGGGAGCATTCATATGGGAGAGCATAAGTAGGTTAGTTAAGTTAGAGTGTTTTACTTTAATTTCAAGTTCACTAACCTTTTAATCTATGATTGAATTTTCCTATATGTATGGATAAACGCATTCAAAATAAAAAAAAATTACATGCAAACCAGCATATCTGCTGCCACAAGATCCATTCTTACCGTTTCATCTATATTTCTGCATTATATGCTCATAATTGTTCAATTTTTAAAATGAAATCTTGTAATTGGTACCAACACCCCACATAGTATTCCAAAGTAAATTTACCATTTGGCAGCAAATGTACGCAGTAATAAAGTAGTAATAAATTAGCAAAACAAGTTGTGAAAACCTATGATATTTGCTTGTACTGTACATGATGCAAAAAGAAACATGGTTCAAGTCAATTAGAATAATTGTTTCAAATTTTTTTACGAATGTGCATGCTTCTTGCAGAAATGGCATTTTACTAGAAAATACCAAGCAGAAGTGTTGGTTACATTTCCTTCATAAAAGGGTGCCAATTGAATAAGCATTTTTGAGAACTCCCACAATTGGGCTATGAGATTTTAATAAATTGTTATAAATAGGTTCTGACTTGATCAAGAGCTTAATAAATAATCATAAAATATAATAAACTGTATTCATTCCTCTAGGTTCTTAGATTTGTCTGACACATATGTATTGTTTTATGTAGAGTATACAATCATAAGCACAAGCCCAAAAAAAGGAAAATAATTACTGTATACTATATTGGTGAAATAATAAGATAATATGAGAATAAGTTTGTTTCATTCTAGCTGCCCTCTCAATCTTAAATAAAGATACTTAGCAATTAATGTTAACTGCCCTCTCAAATTTAGATAAAGATACTTAGCAATTAATGTTACATTAACTGAAGGATTTTATTTAATGATTCAGAAATGGCTAATATATAAATCATACGCTATGATAGAGCCCTATAATCATGTTAACAAGCAATATTAATCGATTTAGTATTCAATAATTTATAAAGAGAAGTTTATTGCAGCATAAGAATAAATTTTAACATTTAAAAAAGCCGCGCTACGCCACAGCCGAGTTTTAGTTGAGGGCATGATCAATAGATGGCGCGCATTCTGACGGGTTGGATGATGTTTTTTTTAATGGTATTAATAGTCAGTTTCCCATCTTTCGTAAGTAGACGACTACCTGTATTGTCTTTGCTCGGAATATAGAATACATCCCTAAAAAAATGAGGCCTTTAGCCTACTACTAGCTACATTCTGACACTGCTTTTCATCATTTTATTATTCATATATTTTAACTGTATCATTTTAGAACTTTATACTGTATAAATTTCTTTAAAAAAGTGTACTTTAACACATTTAGCCTACATTCCCGAGTTAGCCCACCCAATCGTAAGTCTAAATACAGTACTAAACTTCTCAGAATCTGCAGTTTATTATCAGTGACTTTCATATCCGAAATTTCGTAGCTTCATAATTATCACTATTAGTTTCTTAGTTCATTTTTATTGTAGAGGATAAATTGATGAACAAAATAATTAATGAATTTCGGTGATAACTGTATTTGAATGTCGCCATCGCCGTCAAATTGTAAACAAAGCACACCAGCGCCATCTATTGAGGAAAATGAACAGTAACCTTTTAGCCAATGAAATAAAGATTTTCTAGCATGCATAAAGATTTATGCTTGCACTTCTTGCCTCTAGCATCATATAATCTCGTGGGTGGCATGTCGAACAAGTAAATACACAGTTTCAAAAAAGAAATTACCAAAACGATCTTTCAAGCACATACAAAGTAAGGAATTTGTGCTCGATTATTTTGATTAAAAGTTAAAAGGTTTGGCTTGGTTGAGCCTCCTTAAGTGGAATATTTATAAATATATTTATTGTTCCAAGGTTAATATAAAAAACATATTTGACTTTGCATATTTACATTACTAACAACTATTTTCATTCAAAGGATATATGGCATAAGTTTTGCTGCCTTGAAGTTGTAAACAATATGTGGCGCCTCCCAGGTGGCAGCGGAGCGATCTAATGGCTGCTGATTTAAAATCAAGCCGAACCACGGAAGTTTCCGGACCATAGAATGCCAGTTTTAAGAGGTTCAACTGTATTAATAAATTTCTAAATTATTTCTTATATGTAGTATACAGTATACTGTAGGCTAGGTTACTGTATTCGTATATATACGATATATGTACCATGAAATCATCATTGTATAGGCGAGGCTAACTTGTTAAATGTTATTCAATTTCTCTTTGTACTGAATTACCATAGGCCAATGTGCATTGAACCTAGAGAATTAGCTGAAATTAATAATTACTATGCCATATATGTATGAACTAATGCTGTGTAGTGTAGGCTAGGCTACCCTATATGTAAAGATGGTATCGATTACCCTAGTGTAGGCTAAGCCAGTATATATTCTTACGGTAAATTAACATGGCCGACTTACGTCCAAATCAATTTACGACCAGTTGGTCGGAGCCAATTGCGGATGTAAGTCGACAACTACCTGTATTTATA
>NC_087220.1:50165475-50182530 GCF_015104395.2 Macrobrachium nipponense
ATAAACGAATACTCTGCTAGGATATCTTCCTCGAGGCCAGGAGGGTGAGCAGGGCCATTGTCCAACAACAGCAGACATTTCAGAGGGAGGCGCTTCTCTTCCAAGAATTTCTTCACTGTTGGGCCGAAACACAGATTTACCCACTCCGTGAACAAAAGTCTTGTTACCCAGGCTTTTGCATTAGCCCTCCACATCACCGGAAGCTTCTCCTTTAGTACTTTTGGGCCTTGAAGGCTCGAGGAGTCTCCAAATGATAGACAAGTAGGGGCTTCACTTTGCAATCCCCGCTGGCGTTGGAACAAAGTGCGAGCGTAAGCCTGTCTTTCATAGGCTTATGCCCGGGTAGCTTCTTCTCTTCCTCCGTGATGTACGTCCGACAAAGCACTTTTTTCCAAAAAAGGCCACTCTCATCACAGTTGAAGACTTGCTGAGAACTGTAGCCTTCCTTGATTGTCATCTCGTCGAACGTCTTAATAAAGGCTTTGGCCACTTTCGTGTCCGAGCTGGCCGCCTCCCCATGCTGCACCACCGAATGTATGCCAGTCCGTTTAAGGAATTTTTCGAACCACCCATGAGAAGTCTTGAACTCTGGGGTTAGCGTCGATGTCCCTTCTCCTCCTTCGTCTTCAGCCTGGGCAATCAAATCACCGAAAATAGCGCTGGCCTTGTGGGAGATTGCAGTCTCGGTTATCGTATCGCCAGCGATTTCTTTGTCTTTTATCCAGACAAGAAGCAGCCTCTCCATCTCGTGTGCACGTGGCTCCTCTTGCTAGACAAAATAGTCAAGACCTTGGAAGGTGTAGCTGCATTGATGGCATCCTTCTGCTTAAGGATGGTGCCTAGTGTCGACGGATTTTGGCCATATTCCTTGGTGATCACACTCAATCGCATGCCAGCTTCATACTTTTTTATTATCTCCATTTTTGTCTCCAAAGAAAGTATCCTCTTCTTTCCTACTTCAACTTTCTTGGGAACCATGACTACATATATATACTGTACATAATTAAGTTATGTAGTACGTATACGTATATAGTAAAGTTCTCACACAACACGATAAAGTAGTACTACAACGAAATCACTAACGAATTTATGTTAACAAACGAAATCGTATAGAACGAACGAATTCCGCGTGCTTACGATACTGATGATGCTGCCGAGTGGCCGAAAAAGCACGCCACTACATAGATGCATGATGGAATCATGGGAGAGATGCTGACCAATAGGAGAGCAGGATCTTATGGCAGTGACTAGCATCAGGAACCAATGGGAGAGCGGGAGGATGGTGGCGAGTCTACTAAGTTGGCGGTGCGTGAGTTTTAAAATTGTTATCGGTGGTCCGGGCAAATCTCAGGACTTCACAGTAACAACCTTTCGTATCTTGAACAATTTTTGTATGCAGAGCAAAAAAAATCTTCGTACTATTGATTTTTCAATATCTCAGAGTTTTTCGTAAGTTGAGCCTTTCGTATGTCGAGGTACCACTGTACTCTGTCAGAATCAATAAAACAAAAATATTCAACTTGAAGATTACTGTATACAATCTATTGTACAACAGAAGGTTCAACAAAACTGATAATTCATAAGCATCCAAGAACGAAACCTACAGAAAATAATTAATATTACTAGAAATGGATACCTAAAACTGTATGTAGCTTACAACAAATTCTGCAGTTCCGAAAAGAATTTATGTAAAGACAAGAAAAATATAATGCTAATAATATGTACCAGACATCTCCAGTAATACAAAAAGTATAGAAGTAGTTCAGGATTGGCACCAAGACATGCTATATTAAAAATGGAAATGAGGCAAGTTGTTCACCAAAAAATAAGTACATGGTTTTACGATAATAAAATCATTCGGTTTTGGATTCGGGGAGTATGGACATAAAATCATTAAAGAAAACTCATGGTTACATGAGTCAATAAAATGGGAAAGTAAATCCACAGTAATATGTCGGTTTGATATTGTTATTTAAAATATATACAGCAGAAAGCTTTCAATGACAGGCATGGTCCTCCTTGTAAATCTGACTATAATTACAAAAAGTGGCAGCATAAAAACTTTGTTTTTTTATTTATGTTTACAAATAGGTAGTTTCTTGAAGATGGGTAGTTGGTTCTTCATGTTATCCCTTCATTTTCTAACGGCAAACCAGCTAATCGCTCTAGATCTTCTAGTGGAGGTCAAGTTCTTGAATTACTTCGCCAGTTGTCCATTGCAGCCTGGGTGTCTCCCACCAAGGACACTGGGTGTGTCTCCATTACCTGAATGAAAGAAGATGAGGCAGCGGCAGTATCAGATTATTATTGGTGTTAGTATTATTATGTAAACTTTCCCTCTTGAAATCTCTTATGAAATGACAACAAATTATTTCATTTAAAATAAAAAAAAATCTTCCTACATTAAAGGCTTATTGCTTCCATAGAGGGACCTCTGCTAATAAATTGCTCCTTCAACCAACAACCAACCCTCTTAATACCTGGATCATCACTATTAAAAATTACTTTTGACTCCTTCCAATTTATGGTGATCTTCATGTAAACTATGTGAGACTAGTGCATTATTCTCAGCATGCAAATTTTGAGTGGGAGGGACTATCTGTCAGAATCAATGAACACGTAAGAGCCTATAATTTGCATGCTGTGAATAATGCACTAGTCTCACATAGTTTAAATGATTTTAAGGGATTTTGATGAAGGAAAAATCTATTTCTGGGTGAGGGTTCGTGTCGCCCAGTGAAATAATCCTTTAGTTCATTATTTCTAAGGTAAATGAAGCTAACACATACCAGAGAAAAAATAAATTCAGGAAGATGTCAAGTATAACTGAACTCGCACACCCTAATAAAAGAAGGTGGTCGGTATGGTATCTGGGGCGAGTGAGACCACTACCACGAACTGGCTTGCCATTTAGAATTCTCCATCACCAAAATCCCTCTCTCTGAGAGAGCCGATCCATAGGCAGAGACAGCAACTACTACTACTACGCCCTGAACCACGCTGACTGCCGCGCCTCTGGTGGTCATCCTTGTCGTTAGATGACAAACTTGGCTGCAGGGCGGGACACAGGGGGGGGATTTCACTGGGCGACACGAACCCTCGCCCAGAAAATAGATTTTCCCTCGTCAAAATCCCTTTTCTGGGCTCAGTTCGTGTCGCTGCGTGAAATAGTACCAGAGAAATAGCACAAGATTGTAGAATAAAAAAGAAAAAGGTCTCAATGAAACTAAAATAAAAATAAAAAAAACAACAAACAAATTATAATATTGAGAGCTATAAAGTTATCATACAGAAAAGTTAACTTAACAAAATTATACTGTACTTACAGTTAACTTAAAATTAAACTTATACTATTACTGATAACTTAACTAGAATAGTGAGTTAAAAGGTTACATGGGGAATTACTCACTATATTAAAATTAATCTCCAAAGTTATAATAAACAACATAGGTGTGCTACCCTAGCATAAAAATAAGGGGAGCAACACCAAAAAGACACTTCATAATATACAATAATTTTGTGGGTGCCCCTAGCAAAAAAATAAGGGACACACCACCATAATCATAAGCAGCTAAGGCTAAAGGACTATATAGAGCATAACGGCAGGTTAAGTGAAATATTAGTTGAGGCAGGTAGAAAGGAGATCTGGATCTTCAACTACGACTACTGTGCAGAGTTAGGGGAAACTATGTTTCCTGCTGCCACTGCTGGAAATTTTAAAGATTCCAAGGACTTTAGATAGTGACGCTTGAAAACTGTCGGCGACTTCCAGCCAGTATATTTCTTTAAGTCCTCAAAGTTCATATGCTGGAAATAGTTAATAGAGGTGGCTACTGCCCTGATATCATGAGCTTTTGGAAATGATTCAGGATTTGCTTGTTTAATGAAGATAAAGGATCTGCTGCCTGATACCTTTTACTGATAAAGTGCCACCTTTTTCCGTTCTCATAAAGAGAGGACCGTGAGGATCCTAGAGATGTCCTGGACAGAAAGGCTCTTAAGGTAATCACTGGACAAAGAGAAGGGTCTTGGGGAAGAGGGATGACTTTCCAAGGGGCCCATCTCCCTAAAGGATCCTCGTTTTTTGCTATATAAAGTACGATCCGGGGAAAAAAGCAAAAACTTCTGCCTGAAGGGAGGAATTTTACATGCCCCACACCTCCTGGATAGAGCCGACAGTTCTGAAATTCTGGTCCCCTGAGGCCAAGCTTAGCAAGAATAGCGTCTTCTTAGTAGCATTATGAATGAGCAAGAAGAGTTGTCAGTGTCTTGAAAGCCTTCCAGTTTTGAGTGACAATCATTCAAAAACCATGATACTGAAGTAGGCCTTCAGAAAGTCTAAGTCTAGCACAGCGCTTGGGGAATAGACGTAAAGTAAGAGTCTGTCAAGTCTATTTGAAAACCCAACTGAAAGATTTTCTTTAAAGCTGATTTATTAGTGGTAATAGTGCTAGCTGCTTAATCCTTTTTCAAATAAAAAGGACCTAAAAAAGGATATAGCTGAATTCACTGTCATGGTTGTGTGTTTGTCTCCTTCAGGAAAGATGCTAACTTCTTAACAGCAGCATCGTACTGTCTCAAAGTCAATTCCCTCTTATCTGATTCTAGGAAGAGGATTATTCTGGGGAATCAATATCTGCATCTTTTTTAGCCGCAAACTTCAATGAAGTCCATAAAGTTAGGGTTTGAGGAATTCCCCCCCTTTCCTGAGGAAAGCGAAACACGCAGTCCTCATTTGTACTGACTGAGATAGTTTGGTATTCGGGAATGCCGTCGAGGTCGTAAGACCCAATTCCAGAGCAGAGGGTACCAGTTCTCTTTGGCCAGTCCAGGGCTACTTAGAGCTATCTTGTCCCTTGAAAGTCTCCTGAGTTTGTTTCAGAACTTTTCAATAGAAGATTCACTGAAGGGAAGATGTATATCTCCTCCCCCACTGATTCCAGTCTATGGACAAGACGTCTGTGCATAAGCCAGAGGGTCCATGGTTGGGGGCCACTATTAAGCAAGGGAGCCTTGTGGTTCGCTTGTGAGGCAAAAAGATCTACTTGGAGACCTGGGACACTCCGGCGTATCCTACTTGGAACGACTTGTTGTCCAGGAGGACCACTTCTGATTCTAGAGGAACTGATCGAGACAGGGCGTCTGCTATCACGTTCCTTACTCCCGCCAAGTGAGTGGAGGATAGGTGCCAATTTGTACTTGTTCGCTAGAGAGAAAAGGCTATTCATGATATGGTTCACATGTTTTGATTTAGATCCCCCTCTGTTGATTGCAGTGTACTACTACTGCACTGTCCAATACCAGTTTTATATGAGAATTTCTTTGGTGGAAGGAGCCTCTTTCAAAGTGAGAAATACTGCCATAGCCTCATACATTTATGTGGAGCTGGCGGAAGTGAGGTGACCAGGTTCCTTGAACTTTTTGAACTGAGAGTATCCTCCCCAACCGCTTAGCGAGGCGTTTGTGTGGATAGTTAACGCCGGAGGAGGATAGTTGAAGAGGAACTGATTCTTGGACAGTTTTTTGTCTTCGCCCATGGACGTAAGTGATTGCGAAGGATTTGCGGGATTACTGACAAGCTTGTCCCGAGATTTGACATTTGCTCTTGAGCGCCAAACTCGATTTATGTTCTTTCAGTCTTGCTTTCAGTAGGACGTCCGTCACTGACCCCCAAGCAAAACTGGAGAAGAACCTAGGATCCTTTCCTGGTTTCTCCTTGATGCCTGTTTTGTTCTTTAGGAATTGCTTACTGACTTGGCTATTTCTTTCCTTTTGACTACCGGAATTGACAGATTGTTGGGAGGATAAGTCCCATTGGATGCCTAGCCACTGAAAACGAGACTCTGGAGTGAGCCTGGACTTCGGTTTGTTTATCTGGAACCTCCAGATGTTCCAAGAATTGAATTACTTTGTTTTGTTTGTGGCTTTGAGGCATTCCTTGACGGTTGTTGCCCAAATCAGCCAATCGTCGAGGTACGCTACTACCATTATCCCTTGTGATATCAGTTGTTGTACTACTACTTCCGCTATTTTCGTGAATACCCTGGGGGCTACGTTCAGCCCGAAGGGCATCACCTTGAAAGAGAATCGCCTGTGGTCTCCAGCTTGAAGCCTAGGTATTGGCGAAAGTGTCTCGCGATTGGGATATGATAGTATGCGTCTGTAAGATCGATAGAGGTGGTGACGGCCCCACGGGGAAGTAAGTGCCGCACCTGCAAGATGGTTCAGTTTTCATTTTGAACTTGTCGCATTGCGAATGAATAAGTTTAGCTGGGACAAGTCTAAGATTATTCTTCTTTTTGATGAGCCTTTCTTTGGCACGCTGAATAAGCGCCCTTGAAACTTTAAATGCCTGACTCTCGACACCACTCCTTTCTGAAGGAGCTCCTCTGCGTAATCTGTCAATTCCTTTGATGGTAGCTGAAGGAATGACTTGGGTGGAGGGGGATCTTTGATCCAACTCCAGCCTAGCCCTTTGGACGCAATGCTCTGTGCCCATTTGCTGAACCCCCACCTGTGCCAGAAGAGGAACAGCCTCCCTCCTACCCGGGAGATCTCACTGCTGTTGTGCGGGATGAGCTCCGCGTCCTCCACGGAAGTGCTTACCTCTGTTGGAAGCTCTTCCTGTGCCTCGTTGCCGAAAGGCACCTCTGGCTATGCTTCCCCTAGCAAACCTGTTAAAGGTTTGAAAGGTTTGGCTTTCAAACATCGGGTTGAATGCCGGGGAAACAGCATAAGAGGTCGAGGGCTGACCTTGTGGGGACAGCAGGAGAATCGGTTGGCTCTGACCTTTGGTTGTTGCCGATTGACCTGGTTGGGCAACCGGAACGGCCTGTACGAAGTGTTGTTGCTGCTGCTGCTTCTGATACGGCTGGAACTTCTTCGTCTTCTTTAGTTTCTTGCTAGAGGAGGAAGGGTTCTCGGGCTTCCTCTTAGCAGAGAGACCCCAACGAGCTCTGAGGCTCTGGTTAAGCCTCGTCGCTTCGTGTTGGACCTCGTTGACTGCCGACTCTGGGAAGAGGTCTGCTCCCCAGATGTTGGAGGATAGCAACTTGTTTGGCTCGTGCCAAATAGTAGCTTCTTGAAGGACGGGCTTCCGGCAGTTTTTCCTTGCTACTATGAAATCATACAAGTCCAATTGGACTGTTTGCATTTGGGACTTGGCTAAGAGCTTAAAAAGAGGCTCCGAGCCGTAAGTCAAAGCAGCCACTTCAGTCATAACCAGGGTGTTAAGCGTCCTGCCTAGCCTGGTCCTTGCCTCGAACTCTGCCTGGATGAGGTTGTCTGGCAGTCTGGGCAACCTCTCGCCGAACTGTTCCATGGCACAGTCCAGTTTGAGTTTACCTACCGTAAAAGTAGCCGGTAGGTTCTCCCACAGATCACCGAACGCCGGGAAGAGAGGAGACGTGGGATCCGCTTCCCTAAGCTGTGGAAAGGGTTCATCTTTCATGCCCGCCTGCATCGTAGCTTCTGCTAACTTTGTCGTAAAGGGGAGTGGTGCCTCCTCCTCTGTGGCAAAGATAGTGAACGGGCTCTTGTATGCTTGGAGTCTGGTGTTGGTACAGTCCCAGTCCTCCAAGCAATGCACCCATTCCCTTTGAGCCTGGTCTCGGCTATAGAGAACAGTTTCTTTAGGGATTTTATCCTCTCTATTTAAGGCCGTCTCTGTCAGCCTCGCATATCCCATGAAGGGAGGCCTTAATCCGGCTGGGTGGAACTCAAAGTCCTCGATCCTTCTAGTTCCACATTCCGGAATCGAGATCATGCCATCCTTGAAGGGAGCATAGGCTGCTACCCTCCAAGGATTACTCATAGAGAGGGCAGGGAGGGTGTCGTAGTCCGGCAGCTGGGCAAGACCAGTTCCTGCTACTGGGGGGTCGGCCTGAGGTGCCTGGTTCAGGCCTGCCAGGCGATTCTCCTGGTCGGACATGCGCTCATCAGTCAGGTTCTGGATGGACTGACCTGACTGATTAAGAGAGGTAGAGATTTGAGCAAACATCTGCTCAAACCTCTGCTCGAATCTCGTGCCGAGTGATCCGACCAGATCACCCACTTGCTGCATAACGCCTGCCGAGAAAGCAGCAGGGTCAAAGGTACCAGGTACCACGACCCCGGCAGGAGTCACCGGAGGGGTTCCGGTAGCAGCAGGAGAAGGTACAGGCTCGGCGGGAGCGCGGGCCTTCTCCTTAGAGGACTTGCCTCGTGACCGTTTAGAGTGTGAAGACGAAGAAGCCTTCACTTTCTCTGCTCCGGGATGGGAAGCCGGAGCCTTACAAGAGGAGGAAGAAGACGACGTCTTTTTCGACGACGACTTCTGCAGGGTCTTCTGCTCTCTGTGTCCCTTCACCTTAGGGGGCACAGATGCAGCAGGCGTGCTAGTAGGGATCTCTGATCCCGTAAAGCCTTGGAAAGAGGAAGACGAAGGAACAGGGGAAGATGATCCAGAGTCACCCAAGGGAAGCCCTTGGGCGCCTAACAAACCTACCTCAACTAATAAATCCTCAGCACCTACCGTCATTGGCTCTAAATTTAAGTCCAGTGTGGCTACGTCCGCCACGATGTCCTGGTTTCCTTCTCCAATCATGGCCTGCTCCACCTGCTGTTGGATGGAGGCAATCGTCGTAGCTGCCGCGGCGGGATCCACATAGCACGTCGACTTCCCGCCCGGGAAGATCTGGACAGCCAGCTTCTTATCAAGAATGTAGGGCTGTCCCTTGGCGGCGTTCCTCCCGAAGCCTCCCACCCAGGCCTTCAGGGTAGCCGACGCGACTTCCTTGACTGCGGCAGCCTGGAAGAGAGGGTCATTGTAGTCCTTACAACAAAGCCCCGAGGACAGATCATTAACAAAAGTTAATATGACCATACGTAACTTAAGGTTAAGATATGTAGCAGTATATATGACAAAAAGGGAACAAGCCTGCATCAATATATACTTACTCCGTCCAAAAATTGGCTCACAAGGTCATAGCAGATGGTGCAAGCCTCATGATGCCAAACCGTCAGGTCGTTGTGGCGGGTAGCACACGGTGCGTGAGTCCTGCAGACCTCATGCCCGCAGGGGTCTTGAAGGACGGCGTTACAACCTGGCTCCTGACAGTTAGTAGCCTGTAAGTGGAAAGATACATAAGTATCAACGTTATACACTTACAGGGCTACTGTGACACTCCGTTGCATGCCGGAGTAGTCTAAAATTGTTGGGCATAATCCACCCCTGAACTCCTTGTGTGATAAGGTCTATGACCTAAGACGTTGGTTGGGAACTTCGGTGTACACCAGAGGGGTGAGTAAATTCCAACCAGGTGTTTTTATATATGCCCATGAAGAGTTTCAAGGAGTAGTATATCACGCCAGAGAACGGGAGAGGATGCCCTATACTTATAGTAGAAAAGTTACACTAAGGCGGAGCATGTAGCTCCGCCATACAAAGGTACATAAGATAGGGAAAGCTTTCATGACCAACTGAAATCATATCCACTACGGTAAGCTGGCTCCCTCCCGACAACCGAAGGTACACCCGGATAGTGAGCAGGTGCTCCGTCCGCTGGCAGAGAGGAAAGGCATATGAGGAGGGAGAGAAATTAGACCCAAGGTACGCCTGGGGAAGACCCGAAGCGACCGGAGGGGGGGTGGCCAACCCCGACCCCCGACCACGCTGGAGCTCTCCCAGAGCCCGAGGAAGGATGTACGGTCCCCAGTGCTACAGGCTGTCCTAGACTCCCGTGACCCGACTTGGCTAGGGGGAGGGGGGAGAAGAGCTCGGATGGTTGCCATAGCGACCGTAAGCGAGCCAGGACAGACCCCCCCCACCCCTTCCCGTCTGGAGGGAGGAGAGGGGACTGGGGTAGGGCGACCAGAGGTACCACGCGATCGCGGGTGGACCAAGAATGAATGAATGAATGATTGGAAGTTTTCTGGCATCCTGACATCGAAGGTCATTGACGCCGATATCGTTTATTATAAATAAAGAATAAAAGTATATTCAATTAAAACCATTCCAAGGTGTCCAAACATTATCGGGTAGTTGGCAAGACCACCACAGCTCCCACAATTGGTTTTGAAAAAATTTCCAATCCCGGATATGATGTCCCCTAAAAAAAACATCGGACAGTGAAATGGGTAAGAGTTTTGACAGCAAGGTTGGAGAAAGTTGATAAATATGAAGAAGAATGAAACAATTATAAGTAATAGAAATAGGATGAGAGAAATTTAGAGTCAAACTGAGGAAAAAACAAAAATTCCCCAGTTCGAGAGCCCTCTTGCCCGTCACCAGGCCTTCAGCACGGGAATGATATGCCGTGCGGAAGCCCAATGACTTCATCAAGGCATTCTCTCATTAAGAGGGGGTGGACCAAGAGGCGATAAAGCAACACAACCGACTGGGTCGGTGACCACGTGCACCCGAAGAGCCACAGGGCGATAAGGCAACAAAACAGTATATGAGACCTAATGCAATAAAACCGCCTAGAGACTGGTCGCCCTAAAAGCTAACCCAATAACACATAAAAAAGCTTTTACATCGTAACATCAATATAAAGAGGGAAAACACGAGTGAAAGAGACAGAGATGTCCAGAAGGAGTAGGCTGGTTCCGAAGAAGACAGCCAACTGCTCAAAAGCTAGCCTTAGCCGATAAGTAGAGAGCAATAGCCAGGATGCTGGACCAGGAAAATATAATTAATCACTCAGGCGCCTACACACCTAGACAAAGAGACATGCATGCATGAACTAGATCTTAGGTATAGGCAATGAATCCCTACATACGATGTAAAGTATAATATTAAGAAGACTAGAGTAGCACGTGATAAAAACCCTTAAAAGGTAAAAACAATGAAAGATTTCTCGGTATAGAGGACCGGGAAATCTAACGAGACACGAGGCGAGCCGCTGGCCGCCATGCGCCAGACCAGGTGGCCTTATTTCGGACCTAAAAAACGGTAAATAAGGGCCCCTGACTGACAAAACTAAATCCAGACCTTTCGGGTTACTTAACTTAGCTGCTGCGATAGCTGCACGTTCCATGACGAAGATAAATCCAAGGAAAAGCACAAAAAACACAGAGCAAAAGATGGCACGTGTTACTCCTAGTCGGCTAACGAAAAGGATGACCACCAGAGGCGCGGCAGTCGGCGTGGTTCGGGGCGTAGTAGTAGTAGTTGCCGTCTCTGCCTATGGATCGGCTCTCTCAGGAGGGGGATTTTGGTGATGAGAATTCTAAATGGCAAGAAGGTTCGTGGTATGGTCTCAACTCGCCCTATATACCATACCGACACCTTTTTATTTAGGGTGTGCGAGTCAGTTATACTGACATCTTCCTGAATTTATTTTTTCTCTGGTATGTGTTAGCTTCATTTACCTTAGAAATAATGAACTAAAGAACTATTTCACGCAGCGACACGAACTGAGCCCAGAAAAGTAATTTTCAATAGTAAGGATACAGGTACATACTAGAAGGTTGGATGAAAGAGCAATTATTAACATAGGTCTCTATGGAAGGCAATAAAGCCTTTAGGTAGAAGGTTTTATTTTAAATAAAATAATTTGTTGTCATTTTATAAGAGATTTTAATGGGGAAAGACGGTTTGGCGAGCAAAGCAAGCCTAATCAGTTGGGTTTTTTTTTTGATTCTGAACTACTTTATGTGCTTTTTGAAGCCACATGTGCAAGGTATTTCAGCAAAAAATATGTTCCCACTACTGTTTGTTTATCTCATCATCACTGGTAGCTAGTAGACAGACAAGGATCAAGAAACTTAATATTTTTGAGATTTCATGCATTTATGATTGCACATTTCACATTTAAAAAGAGAACATGCTGTTCCTTCTTGGGGCCTGAGGGGTGAGGCAAGCAAGTTGAGGCTTTGAGGGGTGGGGGGCAAGTTGAGTCTGGGAGGGGCCAGGGAACAGTGGCCCCCTCCCCCACAAATGACGCTTCTGGAACCACCACTTAAAAGATCTAGGCAGTTAGCTGGTTTGCCGTTAGAGAATGAAGGGATAAAATGAAGAGCCAACCATCCATCTAAAAGCAACTTATTTGTAAACATACAAGTAAAAAACAAAGTTTTTATGTAGCCACTTTTTGTAATTATAGTCAAGTTGACAAGGAGGACCGTGCAGATCATCGAAAGCTTTCTGCTGGATATACTTCAAATATCAAAAACAAACAGGCATACTACTGTGGATTTACTTTCCTGTAAAATCTTTAAAGATTTATGAGTACACAGATATCTACAAAAAACTTGATCAATTTACAGTACCATTATTTTTGAAAAAATAAGAGTATTACCATAAAATTAATATGGAATATGAATAAAGGACATTTCAAAACAAAAATATATTTCATTTTGTATATAATTATACAGTAAAAAGAATAAACTAGTATAATTTTTGCATGATATACTTGCAAACAACACAAAACACTGCACTAAATTGCAGTTTAACATTACCAGACTTGTTTAAAACTTCAAAACAAGATAGAGTAAATAAAACCTTGAACAGATAACATACTATAATATCTTCATAAATTATTCCTTGATAAGAATATTGCTTAGTGCATTTACTGATTCTTAACAATTTCATATAAAACATATTTGACTATTTCATATAAAACATACAGGGTACACAAATAATTCTTCCTAATGAGTACCACAATCTAGTCATATTTCCTTAATAAATACCACAATATGGTTGTATGGCAAGTTAGACATTCCATACATCATTAGTACAGTATATAATTTTTATGGCATACATATATTGAAATGTAAACTGTCATACTATTGAGAAAAACATAGAGGAAAGTGGTGGAACATTTTGTGGTATGTATTGTGCTCTTGAAATAACAAAGTAATGAGGCATTGGCTGAGCTGAAGTACTACTTAATAAACTAGTAGATCTATAAATAATTCAGAAATACTTTTTGTAATGACCTTATTAAGGATTTTTAATACAATAGCTAAGAAAGCAATTTTACTTCTCCCTTTTATAGGATTTAATAAGGAATTAATTAAAAACTGCAGGTACATTGTTTCAAGTAAAATTATAGAATACAGCTCATGTATCACATATGAAAAGCAAAGACAAGGATTTGCCCACTAGTTTCTGGTTAAAAAGTAATTTGTAACATGAAATATTATTTTACTGTCTGTTATAGATAACCGATTGATATTGACATGCTTATGATTTTGGAGTTAATATATAATCACACTCAACATGAGATTACACTAGTAATAATACAATACAAATTTAATTTCTGGGACAGGGAATATTTATTGAATGGAACAGATCCTTACAAAATTCTCCTTGGATGTTCATCCACTGCAAATGTTAAGTTCATTTACAGAATATCTATGTCTTGCCAGTACGTAATCTTTTCATCTTTTAAATTGTAAAAATAACAAAAAGAAGCAAATCAAGCATGTTTATTGCTAAGACAAGAAAATTCTCACACGGGTGTTTATTGCTAGTACAAGGACACCTGTCCTTTTACAATCTGAATTCTTCACATACTACAAATTGTCCACCAAAATAGATATGAAATTCAGGTTTGTAGTTACTGATATTGTAGATAATTAATTTTGCAGAGTCAATGACAATAGTAAGTGACATATTATATACAAATTTCACAAGAAATTGTTCTCTGATGATTGGCAAAGCTGCATGGTCTAAGGAAATGTTGGGAAAACTGCTTATACTCATAAACTGACTGAGAAATAGTTTGGGTGGTGTGGGAGGCACCTAGAAAAGTTTCATGATGGGAAGGCGATCACTATGGGATTAGGGTAGTAGAAAGGGTTGTTTTGGAAGGTGTGTGGCAAGGAAAGTTTTCCCTGCTGGGAGGAGTTTGGAATGAATTGTGGGATGAGTGGAGAGGGGTAGGCAGGCGTTTGACTTTAGAGCTTCATGTTTTGTTTCAAGTTTCTTACCGTTTATACTTTTCCCACATTTTATTAAAAGATATTAGAGTACGTACTGTAATGTAACTTGTCATGAAGTACATTAAGCACAATACAAAAGCAAAAGAGAACAAATGATATTGCATACTGTCAAGCCTATAATACATGCCTGCCCTTTTTTCATTTTTATTTTACACAATTCTTTTTATTGTTACTGTACTTTATTTTTGTGTTTTGTCAATTTTCCATGCAAAAAAGATGAAACATAGTAACATTTGCAATCCAAAAGTGACAAACGGTCAATATCACCTAGTCTGTACATGCATAACACACACCTCGTCCCTTTGATTGAGGGAAGGGAAGAAAACATAAGTAGCTCAATGTGTTGTCAACATCTATGACAAAGACAAATTTTCTAAGACAATTTGTATTTTTCATAGCTACAAACCTGAGGTCTTAACAATATGATCATTTCTAGCGCCTAGGTGGATCCGGTTAAAAAGCAGATGAAAGCAAGGAATCTTGTGATATCTGGCAACTCATGCGTAGCTCAGGTGATGAGTGGTCAAGGACCATGCCGCTACACCAGTCTTTCCCAACTCAGAATGTCTTAACAAACAGAGGGGCGGCTAGAGGCGAGCAGTATAATGTTAAGACCTCAGGTTTGTAGCTATGAAAAATACAAATCGTCTTAGAAAATTTTTCATTTGTTCATACGCGAACAAACCTTTGGTCTTAACAATAGGATAGACTCGTACTTAGAGGGAGGTACAAGACATCCTAGACCAGCTGGGGGCCTACCAACCAGTCCAGCTTCCAGAAGAAAAGATTTCTGGAGAGGGACTGAAGTCCATTGAGAAGCTAGATAAATTGATATCTAACCACTCAGAACCTGAGTGACGCACAATGATATATGGGAGAACTATTGTCTAGGGAACCAAAGAGAAACTTTGACTGTCCAATAGCAAACCAATACACTAGGGTTTGTATTACTCCCAACCCCTCCTTGCCAAGGAGTGGAGCATATGCTACTAAATAGCGGGTATGATATTTGTATATTACATGACCACACTATCAGTATGACTACCTTACTCACCTGTATCAGACCAGTCCAGCGAATGACATGTCTATTCCTTAAACCACCCGAAGGGAGAAGGAAAGGTAAGAGAAAGAAGGAGACCAGCCAACTCGCTCATTCTCTCATCCACACAATCATCTTAAATAAGATACAAAGGTGCCCTGTTATGGACAACTATGAGTTACACAACCTGTTGGGCAACCACCACAGGACCCAGAGAAAACGTGTCCGCAGATCTGTGGGCAACATCCTTAAGATAGAAGGAGGTGAACATGGACTGGTGTAACTAAGTACCAGCGCTCAGCACTCTATGTACAGCCAAGTTCTTTTTGAAAGCCAGAGAGGGACCAATACTCCTAACGTCATGTGCTCTAGCCTGCACAAGACGTGGTGGTGGAATCATCAAGAGTCAAGTATGCCTGTCTGATGGCTTCCCGTATCCAAAAAGAGATAATATTCTTAGACACCTTTCTTTGTACGGCCAGTGCTAACAAAAAGTCTGCGGCAGCCTGGTCTAAGGTGCTGGGTCCTTTTAAGATAGCAACACAGGGCCCGGACAGGGCACAACAAAAGCTCTTGAACATCACCACCCACAAAGTCACTCAGTGATGGAATGGAAAACGATGTGAACCTGTCATCGTGCACAGAAGGATTTCGGGTCTTGGCCACGAATTCTGGGACAAATTCGAAGGACATCAACCCCCAACCCCTGGTGTGCTTCATCTCATAGCTCAGACCGTAGAGCTCTCCTACCCTCTTGGAAGATGCCAAGGCCAGAAGGAAAACTGTCTTGAGCGTCAGGTTCCTGTCAGATGAGCAATGCAAGGGCTCATATGGACTCTTAGTGAAGCTCTTGAAAACCAAGGAAACATCTCACGTCGGAGGCTTGAGCTCTCTAGGAGAACTCAATTGCTCAAACCCCTTAACTAGCAGGGAAAGTTCCCAGGAAGAGGAGATGTCAATACCTTTTAAGGCGTGACACCAAACTCAGGGCCGCCCTGTAGCCTCTAATGGCAGAAACGGACAAACGTTTCTCGTCTCTGAGGAAGGTTAAAAAATCTGCTATTCGCTGAATAAAGGTTGCAAGTGGAGAAAAACCTCGTTTACAACATCAATCACAGTTGATCGCCCATTTGCCTTGGTAAACAGCGGAGGTCAACTTTCTAAGACTGCTGGACATATGCCCAGTTGTTCTCTGAGAAAAGCCTCTCGCTCGGAGAAGATACTTGATAGCCTCCAACCGTGAAGAAACAGGGATTCTACTGACTGGTGGAACCTTTCCGCAAACAAAATGGAGGGAAGACATACACCTCCAGGTTGTCCCAGGGATGTAGGAATGTGTTCTCTGCCAATGCTAAAGGATCTGGAACCACTGAACACAATATCTCCAGCTTCCTGTTGAAGCGAGTCACAAAAAAGTTCAGCACGGGTCTCCCACAAATCTGGAAAAGCTTGTCTGCCACCACTTGATGAAGGGACCACTCTGTGCCTAGGATCTGATCCTGGCAACTGAGTTTGTCTGCGACCACATTCCTTTTGCCTGGGATATACCTGGCTGAGAGCTCTAACGAATTGCGTACTGCCCACTGGTGAAGCTCGACGGTCAAGGCGTGAAGTTGATGCGAAGCCAGGCCTCCCTGTTTGTTCACATAGGCTTCCACCATGAAGTTGATGCGAAGCCAGGCCTCCCTGTTTGTTCACATAGGCTACCACCATGGTGTTGTCTGACATGAGAATGACAGAATGACCTTCTACCTTCTCCTGAAACTCCTTCAGACCCAGGAAGGCTGCCTTCAACTCCAAGACGTTGATATGTTGCTGTCTGTCCTCCAAACTCCAAACGCCTGAAGGTGTCCGAAAATAGAAGGAAGTCTGGTGAAAGAAAATGCAGAGGGACACCCTTCAACAGATTTTGGTCGTCCAACCACCAACCAAGGTCTTCTCTCACTTCCAGGGAATGAAGAACCATTAACAAGGGTGAGTCCCCCGCCAGAGACCAGAATTCTCGCAGTCTCCATTGCAGAGACCGAAGATGAAGACGCCCATGAGGGACCAGCTTCTCCAGGGAAGACAGCACTCCCAGAAGAACC
>NC_087220.1:50183030-50215530 GCF_015104395.2 Macrobrachium nipponense
AGGAAGGAACAGGAGAAGAAGATCCAGGTGCGCCCAAAGGAAACGGGCTTGGGCGCCCGAATAGTACCTACCTCGACCAACAAATCCTCAACACTACCGCCATTGGCTCTATATTAATGTCCAAAGTGGCGACGTCCGGCACGGTTTCCTGAGTTGATACATTCCCGAAGGTCTGCTGTACCTCGCGCTGAATAGAAGCCATGGCTGGGGCTGCCGTGGCGGGGTCCACATATCCTGTCGCTTTCCCTCCGGGGAAGATCTGGACAGCCAACTTCTTATCAAGGATGTATGGCTGTCCCTTGGCGGCGTTCTTGCCGAAGCCGCCTAACCAAGCCTTCAGGGTTGCTAGAGCGACTTCCTTAACGGCGGCAGCCTGAAAGAGAGGACCGATGAAGACTAACGGCGGAGCTATAGCTTACAATTAAGACTTAGAACTAAGACATTAGAGATATATAATGGTGAGAAAAATTACCTTGAAACCTACTTACCCCATCCAAAAGCTGACTCACGAGGTCGTAGCATATGGTACATGCCTCGTGGTGCCAGACGATCAGTTCGCCGTGGGTAGTAGCGCACGGGGCGTGGGTCCTACACTCCTCGTGGCCACAGGGGTCATGGAGGACTGCATTGCAGCCTGGTTCCTGGCAATTGGTAGCCTGTAAGTGGAAGGATACATGAGTATCGAGAATACACACTTACAGTCTAACATTAACTCCGTTGCATGCCGGAGTATGCAAGTTAAATTAAAACTAGCCCTCTACCGCAATACGTGTGGTTTGTTAGGGCGGTCTGGTTGAGGTCTCCGGCGTACACTGGGGACGGAGAAGGAGAGCAACCAGAAGTGGTGAGAAAGCCCAGAAAGGAAAAACCACGAAGGAGAACGGCGGAGGCAGCTAATGATAAGGTAACAATAATATTATAAAAAGGGCATGTATACTACAAACAGAGAGTAAGACATGCCTTCCTTCCGACTACTAGAGGAGTGCCCGGGTAAGGAAGCAAGCTCCCCTCTGATAGCGGAAAGAAGGTAGTAGTAGGCAAGCTTTTGAGACCACTAGTAGACCCCTACCCCGGTGGCTGGCGGAGCCAATTACTAATCCGACAACCGAAGGGGCCCCCGGCTAGTGAGCAGGGGCTTCGTCCGTCGTGGGAGAAAAACGGATTACCCGGGTACCCAAGACTACAAATAGTAATAGTCACACAGACTCCCAGCTGACCGGGTCTTCCCGGAGCCCCCCTCGGGGAGAGAGGGAGGGAGGCGACAAATGGTTGTCATGACAACCGAGGCGAGCCCGGCCAGACTCCCCCTTACCGCGCGGAAGGGAGGGAAGGGAGTAGGGTAGGGCACCCAGTGGGACACGTGATCGAGGGTGGACCAAGGGGCGGTAAGCAACACAACCACTAGGTAGGGACCACGTGAACCCAACTGTACCAAGAGTGAATGAACACGGGGAAGAAAAGCCTAGGTACTGGGCGCCTTAAAAGCTAGCCTAACAGAATAAAATAACACTGAATAATGTAATACTAAATAAATAAATACATCGTAAAAGAATGGAAGGAACACACGAGTGAGAGAGACAGGAGTCCAGGAGAAGGCGAACCGATCCGAAGACCAGTCGACTACTCGGAGCCAGCCGTAGCCGATGAAGAGCAAAAGCTGGGATGCTGGACTAGGGGAAAGCACATTATAGCCCTAAATACCTAAACCAAAGAGATAACTGGGTAACAAAGGTATGGGCTGTGAATTCCTAAATTCTAAAATAGGATGTAAATAAGCAGATGAACGCAAAATAAGAACCCATGAAAGGAAGAAAGACGTCCCAGTATGGAAGACTGGGAAATCTTAACAACACGAGGCGGGCTCATGGCCGCCACGAGTCAACCGGGGTTGTACCGTATGTAAACCTAAAAAATGGAAAATACTGGTCCCTGGAAGACAAAAATACAAATTCTTAACCTTTCGGGTACTTAACTTAGCCGTGGCGATAGCAGCGCGTTCCATCTTGAAGTAAAATCCCAAAAAAGCGATCACAACACAAGTGAGAAAAAACGTGTGTGTCTGCGATGAGCTAAGATAAAAGGATGGCCACTAGAGGCGCTGCACTCCGCTTGGCGTGGGTATTAGTAGTAGTAGCAGGCGCATCCTCCTTTGGGATCGGCTCTCTCAGGTGGGGGATTTTGATGTGGGAAGTTCTAAATGGCAAGTGGTTTGTGGTAGTGGTCTCACTCGCCCCTGTTACCATACCGACACTTCTTTTATAGAGTGAGCGAGTCAGTTATACTGACATCATCTTGAATTTATTTTTTCTCTGGTATTTATTAGGTTATTTACCTAGAAATAATGAACTTGAGGATTATTTCACAGGCCGACACGAACTGAGCCCAGAAAATACTGTATAAGAAATATAATTCTGAATGAAAAAAACTGAATTAAAAAAACAAAAGTGTTGAGGTACTCACTTGACCAGCTCTAGTTCAGAATGATCACATCTGAGCATGTGGGACGGTAATTTTTTTTTTCCCCTTATTTTGGTATAACTTTAGGGAGATACTGAATTATTAGATATAGGTACAATCACAAAAGGAACTTACTGTACAGAAGGGGATTGTCCATTTCCCTGATTTAGAATCTGGGAAGGACTTTGAATGGCTACTCCCTCTGGCTCAGAGTTTTGTTCAAGTGCACGCTGCCTGTAATGCAAATGATGCACTTAAGTCAAGCCCTTTCAGATGTTACTATGTTTATGCAACAAAGATCTGTATATCTGAATAATGAGTTCTCCATTTTCCTGATCAGGATTTTTACTAGAGGGTAAAGCGCTTTGAGAAAGAGGTGGAGTGGCTAATCCCTCTGGCTCAGTATTTTCCTCATTAAGTATATACTGCCTATAATGTAAATGAGAACTACTGTGACCCAGACTATCAAATTTTATCACAGAAAGAGATGTATGACGCAAATTGTGAACACCAGCAAATCTCTGCAAGATGCAGAAGACAAGGTAAATGCAATTTCACTGAAACTATCCTCATGCAGTCTCGGTGAAACCTTCCAGTGATATGATGCTGTCACAAAATCAAAGATACCCTGATGAGGGAACTTAGAAATTTCATTTCCATGCAGCAAATTGAAGTGTTTTCAAAGCATGAGTAACTCCTTTAGACCCAGAGTCCCCTAAAACACTGAGCCTGGTCCTAATTTTTGCATTTAACCCAAATATAGTGTACTCTCACCAAATATCCTTTCTTTAAAGGAATTATATGATATCTGGCTTGAACTAAATGTTCTGGAGTCACCCCAACTGACAATTTGGGAGAGAAAAAAATCTCGCAAATGTAATTAAGAAGAAAGATTCCAAAATATTACAGTTAAGTAAAACACAAAAGGAACTTACTGGACTGGAGGGGAGGCTCCATTTTCTTCATCTAGATTAGGATTAGAATTGGCAGCATTTATGGATGCATTGTCATGATCAGTTTTTTGCCTCTTGGGCTTGGGTCCACTGTAATACAAATGGTATATAATGACCTAATCAGGCAGCACCTGTTTAGTGAGTAAAGTACAGTATGCATGTTACTAATTAGATAAATCATATAGAATGAATTGAGAGAACCTACAGCCTTTGATTATATTTTTCAATTTTAAATACTAAGTACACTTTATCATTACTATTTTTGCTAATTCATAAACTGCTAGCGTTATATTTTGCCATGATGACAGAATTCAATTATTTATGTTAATGTGCTAAAGCTACCTACCACATATGTGGAATTCAGCTTTATTTGATTAGACATGTAAAATTTCAATATCAAAGCACTAAGTTATTGTAATCAGTTTTATTATAGCACAGCTATAAGGCTAACAGTCATATATGTACATCTAATGAAGCTAAAACAACAAAGTGAAAAGAAGGAAAAGTTGAAATAGTACGAATTAGCAAGGTAAGGGAGGTAATTAACAAAAGTCAGCTATTAAATTTGACCAGAATGTATCATTCAAAAGAAAAATATTTCTTTTGCTCATAAAACTGCAGCTTGCTCTAAAACTAATAGCTCTTGCCAGAGAACATTCATCATTTTCAGGAGGAAGCATTAAAATTAAGATGGGCCTTCGAATAACAAGTGTAAAGCCTTGAGCCCTTTCTATCATGATTAGAAAATACATGTACGTAGTACACTTATTGAATCACTGAGACCACCACAGGGATGATCACTAAATGCATCTTCAATATGTAATTCTTGTGCAAGTTAAGGTCGGTCCGTCTTATCTGCTACACAAGAGCTATAAACATATCTGCAGCCTAGGACAGTGGTTCTCAAACTTTTGGTCGTGAGATAAATTTTCGTGGGTTGCAGAGACACACGGAATTGATCACGCTCTCAGTGTTTTTCAGTTACTCAATTGAATTTTTTTTTTTTAACAAATTACTTATGTAATGTATGTTCACCCCTGCCTCCCCCCTCCCTTGGGATAGCCTCCCCCCTCCCTTGGGATAGGTTAAAAGCACCGCTTTGGATCCTACTAGTTTAGTTTTGTGAATGAAAAGCTATACATATTTTTTTTTTCAAAATAGTGCATATATATCTGTACATTTTCTTTCTCTTAACTTTACTCTAGGTTGTGAAGGATTGAAATGTTCCAAATAAGGTCAATCATAAAAAAGTTTGAGAACCATTTGCTTAGGAAAACTTACTTTAATAGAATAATAAACCTTAGCAGTTACAGAAATGATTAACTAGGTAAGTATTTGGGGGTATATTACACAAACATTTTCTCTTCTCATAATACGTATATTAATATTAATATAAATATAAATATAAATACACACACACACACACATATATATATATATATATATATATATATATATATATATATACATATATATATATATACATATATACAGGCGGTCCCCGGGTTACGACGGTTCCAGGCTTACGACGTTCCGAGGTTACGACGCTTTTTTCGTTAAATATTCAATGGAAATTCCGTCCTGGTTACGACGCTTGTTGCCGAGGTTACGACGCTGACGCTTCCGACGCTCCGAGTTAACGATGCTTTAAAAAACGCATGCTATGATAAAAATCCTTTATAGTTTAGCAAAGTACATAATAAAAATATGTTTTGGTTACATTACAACAAAAATTTTGAGGTTATGATGATTTTTGACACTTTTTTTTTTTTGTTTCGTATTTTTTTGAATTTTTTTTAGTGACGGCGCATATGCGGAACTAGTTTGCGGGCGAATGAATACACTAGCTTGGGATGAGCAGTTTAAAACAGTCCAAAAGCGCAAATATAATGAAAATCATTGCTTGTTTCCAGTACATAATTGAAAAAAACCAAGTTTCTGGTTAGATTACAACACAAATTCCAAGGTTACGAGTTTTGTTATGCTTTTTAACGATACCTCATATGCAGAACTAGTTTTTGAGCGGAGGTGCATAAATTAATTAACGCTATTAAACTGTATGGTAAATTGACCGAAACAACACGACCTCGGACAGTCGAGGACGCCAAGCGTAACAATACGAAAGGACGCCACTTCAATAAAGCGTGCCTGCCTGCATTTGCACTAGGTTGGTGTGCTAAGACGTTGCTGAAATTCCTTGCCATTTTCGCAAATTTACAATGGCTCCTAAACGCCAAAGTACTTCCTCCGATGATAGTTCATCCAAGAAGAGGAAGGTCATCACGATGGAGGTCAAATATGACGTGATAAAGCGTTCGGAGAAGGGAGAAACTAACACCGAAATAGGCCGTTCTTTAGGCTTGAGCAGGACCACGGTGGTAACCATTGTGAAGGACAAGGAACGTATTCTGAAGCATGTTAAGGATGCTGCACCGATGAAGTCAAACGGTGATAAACGAGAAGCACGTAGCCAGAGCATTGTTGAAATGGAGAAATTGCTCATGATCTGGCTGGAGGACCAGAAACCAGCGACGTGTTCCGGTGAGCTTAAGTGTGATCCAGGAGAAGGCTAGAGCGCTGCATGAGGCAGTAGTGAAAAAGTTTGGCGACGGCAGTGCTGGTGGTGAATTTTCCGCGAGTAGAGGTTGGTTTTAACCGTTTTAAGGCTCGTGCAAAATTTGCATAATGTAAGCTGCAAGGTGAAGCTCTAGTGCTGATAGCGAAGCAGCAGAAAGTTTTCCAGGTGGTTTGGCTGAGATAATTAAGGATGGTGGTTACACGGCTGACCAAGTCTTTAATGTGGATGAGACTGGATTATTTTGGAAAAGAATGCCAAATCGAACGTACCTTTCCAAGGAGGAGAAGTCAGCACCTGGCCATAAAGCTGGAAAGGAGCGACTGACTTTGCTGTTTGGGGCCAATGCAAGTGGTGATTTGAAACTGAAGCCCTTGCTGGTGTATTTGGCCGAGAATCCCAGGGCTTTCAAGGGCATTTTCAAGAGTCAACTCCCTGTGATTGGAAATCAAACAAGAAGGCTTGGGTTACCTTAATGGTCTTCGAAGATTGGTTCAATGACCATTTCGTGCCAGCAGTGGAGCGGTATTTGACTTCGAAGGGTCTGCCTTTTAAGGCCCTCTTAGTCCTGGACAATGCCCCTGGTCACCCTTCAAATTGAGCGACATGCATCCTAATGTGAAGGTGGTGTACCTCCCACCAATACCACATTGCTGATACAGCCAATGGACCAGGGAGTAATAGCTAATTTCAAGCTTACTACCTTAGAAGGACCATACGTTTTGCTTTGAGGGCCATAGAAGCTAACAAGGAGTTGACACTGAAGCAATTCTGAAGGGCTACAACATTGCTGATGCAGTGAAAAATATTGCAAGTGCTTGGACGAGGTGAAGACGACCACTTTAAAGGGGCCGCCTGGAAGAAACTGTGTCCACAGTTTGTGCACAGTTTTGAAAAAGGCTTTATTTGACCAGGCAGAAGACGTCGAGACTGTGACGAGGAAGATCGTAGGGCTAAGCAAGAGGCTGAAACTAGATCTTGAACCTGATGATGTAACAGAGCTGCTGGCTTCCCATGGAGAAGGAATTGTCTGCAGAGGAACTTACTTTGAACTTGAACAACAAATGATTGAGGAAGAGGAGGCGGCACCAGAGCCAAAAACCCAGGTCATTAACTGTGAAAGGCTTGTCAGAGGGTTTTACTCATCTGGAGAGAGGCTTGGCTTCTTTTGAGGCAGAAGACCCTAACGTTTCTAGGTTTGACAAAATCAAGAGAGGAATCATGGATTTGGTGACTTTCTACAAGGAGACCCTGAAGGAGAAGCAGATGAAGAGAAGTGTGCAGTCCAGGCTTGACACTTTCTTTCACAAGTCTCCAGTACCATCACCTCCCACTCCTAGTCCTGGTAAGGAATTCTGAAACTGTTTTACTAATTTATGTGTTTACATAGTGTACATATTAAAATGTGTTAATTTTTAATGTAACAACTAAATGTAAGAGTAAATTGTAACTTCATTAATTTTCATCATTTTAAGTGCAAGAAGTTTTGGTGATTGCAGTTCCAAGATCCCCTGTATACGACAGTTCCAGATCTCCCGTACTACCTGTGACAGTTCCAGATCTCCCTGTACTACCTGTGACAGTTCCAGATCCCCCGCTCCCCTGTACCTGGACCCTCTGTATCAGCCCGCCCACCTGTACGTGTACAATCAGGTACCCAGATGACCCTGAGCCTTTCCATGGTTTTGATGCCTCGCCCTATACATCAGGTAAGGAATCCTTAACAAATTTGTATAAAATGTTTCATAAATTGCTAATGAAATTTTATTAAAAGTGTACAATATGCTACAATTACATCCCCTTCCTTATAATATATTTATGTACCCTATCATTCTTTCCAGATCTAGATGTTCCCTCATCAGTTGATACGAGTATCACCTCTCCAGAGCCCAAATCAGTTGATACGAGTAGTATCACCTCTCCCATTCCTTCAGGTAAAAGAATTCTTCATTTTTATATTGAACATACGTATTACACACTACATATGTCAAACAGTAATAACATGTGCAGTAGTTACAGTAGTAGTAACTATCATTTTATATATTTTTTATCAGTCGGACTCCCAAGCACCTGCCCATCCCACTCCATAGCCCAGCCACCCACTCTCATGTACCATATGGCCATCCCAGTAAGCAAGCCAACCACTAGAATTTGGTAAGGACATTTATTTTTGTTTATTAATGTTTTATTATTACATATGTAATAACCATGTTATGTATGTAACATACATACTATATAATCATATGTACTATTACATTATATCGTTCCAGACTGGCATGCACCTGTGACTTACATAAACCAGACCTCTAACATAGCCTACATGTCTTCATTTTGCTGAAGGTAAGGAATTCTCAGTGTGTTTAAGTTTGCATACGTACAATAAATTTGTACACCTAAGTGGGTTTACATACTGTCCCTTTAATATTAATTCTTCATTTCCAGACTGCCCATCATCCTAGCCTGTTATCTGTGATAAAGCACACTGAAGTTAGGTTTGGAATGCATCCTTATCATGAATGCTCTACACCTCCACCTCCATCTCCCACAACTAGGTAACAGCTTTGAGACTCACTAAAAGTTGGTAAGTTATGTAAGGAATTTCTAAATTAAGTTTTATACTACATGTTATATGTGATATTAAACCACTGTATGGTGCATATTACTGTATGTAACTTACTCTGCATAGAGGACTTACTGACAAAATTATTTTTTGTACATTCCAGAGTCCCCTGAATGATGTAGGGCTATGGGGCCACATAAGCTTTGTCCATCCAGGGTTACATTGAACGACAACTTTAAACTAAAGTAAGGAATTAATTACATACATTAACTCTTTTAGTACTCTTTGATATATCTACAGTAATTAACATATTGCATTCACAACTTTCTGTAGTGTATATTTTGTACACTAATTTTGTTACTTTTTCCTTCCAGAACCAACATTTTTCACACAACTCCAGGTGTTACTAACAAATTACTACTACAAGTGTCATCAAGGGATAACTACAAGTAGAAGCACCATTTTTGGATGGAAAAACCCTTCAGGAAAGTATACGTATCATGTAACATGTATAGTGTAACAAAGTATGAACAGTAAGGTTTTTTACATACAGTAGTATTACATACGTACATAACTTTTTTTTACAGGAATTTCCAACCAAGTTTGATTATGTACATACATGTTATAAACCTCGTGGACGTATGGTTACTGTATGTAACTTACTAAACATTACATAACATGACTTAACTTTGATACTTTTTTGGTACATTCCAGAAAAACCAGGACCCCCATCCATGATGCAGGCTATGGGGCCACATAAAACTTTGTCCAGGGTTACTACATAACATAAAGGTAAGGAATTATACATAGTAGTAAACATACATTAAGTAAGTTTTTATACGTACATACTAAAAAAAAGTGACCAAGATCTCTCACATGGGATAAGTGATCAAGGTCCTCATGGGAATTACGTACAATACTGTACACTCCTGCTGAACAGGGGGTGTGTAGACCAATCATTTACTATGCATACCAGTTGATATTAAACCACTGTATGGTGCATATTACTGTATGTAACTTACTATGCTAGATCTTACTGACAGGCCACATAAGACTTTGTGCATCCAGGGTACATAGCACAACAACTTTAAACTAAAGGTAAGGAATTAATTAACATACATTAACTAAGTTTTATACATGTTATATATGTGATATTAAACCACTGTATGGTGCATATTACTGTATGTAACTTACTATGCATAGAGTACTTACTGACATACTAATTATTTTTTGTACATTCCAGAACCCCCTGAATGATGTAGGCTATGGGGACCACATAAGACTTTGGTGCATCAGTACATACGCATGAACTTTAAACTAAAATAAAAGTAAGGAATAATTACATACATTAACTTTTTTACTCTTGACTTATAACTCAAAGTAAGGAATTATAAACTAAAAGTAAGGAATTAATTACATACATTAACTCTTTTTTACTCTTGATATCTATAATTTACATATTGCATTCAGGACTTTGTGTAGTATTTTTGTACTAATTGTGTTATACTTTTACCGTTCCAGAGCTACCAGACTGGGATTTTAGTGTACTCCAGGATCTACCAAAGGATTAGTGTACAGTGTCGTATAATAGTGTTTAGTGTATAATCTAACCTAAGGATTAAGTGTAGTACATTGTGCTTTATAGTGTCACAAGAGTTTAATAAAGAATTATACCTTCAAGAACCATCCTTTGCCATTGAAATAACCACACTACACATCATGCAATATACTTGCATGTCACACAGGTAAGGTCTCTCTAACTTTTTCTTAGTTTAAGGCATATTTCCAAGTGTCGTTCCGGCTTACGACGATTTTTTGGCTTACGACGCGCCTCAAGAACGGAACCCCCGTCGTAACCCTGGGACTGCCTGTATGTATATATATATATATATATATATATATATATATAGTATATATATATATATATATATATATATATATATATATATATATATATATATATAGACACTATATATATATATACAGTAGAGCCTCGAATCAAGTTTTCCCATAAGACATAACTGAAAACGGATTAATCCGTTCTTGACCATCAGTTTTATTACCCTAACCTTGCCTTTTTATACAATACATTACATGTAAATTACAATTACAACTAAATAAGTTAAAAGTTAAATATCATGTTAAACGTATATTTGTAATTTTAAATGTATAATATACAGTATAAAAAAAAAAACTGGCTTGCGTCCAACCGATGTTGACCAAGCGCCATAGGCTACCTAGGTAAATAGTAAGTAGAACGTAGTGTAGTGGGTAGGCATAAAATGTGTTGCTAACATAATAAAAACATTGAAAAGCAAGTCTAATTATTACAGTAAATTAATAAACTATTAAAATTAAACCCAATTTATATTTATCAAAAACTTACGAAAATTTGCCTACAGTAAGTCAGCATTTAAGGATGTAAACAAACCATAGCGCAGCCCTGGTGGTTTATAGCGGGACTATGGTAGTAAACAAACCATATCGTCGCTATAAGCCTAGAAACGTTTACATTGAATATTAATTTATGGTAAATCTTATACGGAGTCGACTGCAATACTGTATACAAAAACGCTTAAAATTATCTTTTATCTTTCAGTAAATGTTATGATACTAATGAGTTTGTTTCATAAGTGTCCTTATAAAAAAGGTGCGTCTTTTACAGTAAATTGTCCAATATCAGGGCTGGTTTCAGGCTTACTGGACTTTGACAATTATTATGGTACTGCATGGTACATATATACGTACGTATAAATAAAAGAATCTTCTTAATTTCTATAATTACTATACCATTACGTACCAGCATCTCTTGAGTTTAATATCAATCTAACCTCTTTTTTACGAGGACGCTTTATAACCAAGCATACAGATTGTGTTCGTTACCGCGCATGCGTTACATATGTAAACTGTGTCACTACCAGATCTCATACGTAAACATTGACGTCTTTTTACAGCAGACATAAAAGAATCGTCTTGATTTCTATAATTATTCTATACCATAGCAGCTTCTCTGATTTAAGCTAAGGCTAACCTCCTCTTTACCAGCAAGCTTAACAAAGCTTAAGATTGCGTTCGCTACCGAATGGCACACGTTACGTATCTAATAGTGGTTTCACTACCAAATCTCACTCGTAAACAATGACGTATTTTTACAGTAGACATAAAAGAATCTACTTAATTTCTATAATTAACCCTTAAAACGCTGAAGCGGTAAAATCAAATTGTCTCCCATGTGCCGGAGGTTGTTTCGGAGCGAGCGCGGACAGCGGAGGATATAGTTTTTCAAAAAATCACAGCGCGCTTAGTTTTCAAGATTAAGAGTTCATTTTTGGCTCCCTTTTTTGTCATTGGCTGAAGTTTAGTATGCAACCATCAGAAATGAAAAAAAATTATCATTATCATATATAAATAATGCAATATATGATAGCGCAAAAACGAAATTTCATATATAATTGTATTCAAATCGTGCTGTGCGTAAAACGGTTAAAGGTAACAAGTTACTTTTTTTTCCTTGTAATGTACACTAAATTGCGATCATTTTGGTATTTAACACATTGTAAAACGATAAAAGTAACACAGAGAAAATATTATCACAAAAGATGCATGAATTCGTATAGAGACTTAGAATTTGTTTCAAGATGAAGTTAAATGATGGAATATTACGATACTGTCAAGAGTTTAGCTTACAATTGCAGTTTTCGACCATTTCGGATGAGTTTAAAGTGACCAAATGTCTAAATTCTTTTATAAAGAAAATTTTTTTTTATATGCAAAGATTTCGAAAATGAGAAATGCTACAAACTTCAAATATTTGTTTTTTTGTATTCTGCATGTTTTGTGCACATTTTCATATATGAAACTATAAAAAGCCTAATATGAAAAGGCACAATATTAGGGAGAATGTGACCTACGCATTTCGGAGATTCGCTGCCGATAATCGGCGCGCAGAGGGAAGAAAAGCTTTTTTTCAAAAATTCACCATAAATCTAAATATTGTTCTAGAGACTTCCAATTTGTTTTAAAGTGAAGATAAATGATGAATATTCTAGACTGTAAGCGTTTTATGTTACAAATGCGTTTTCGACCATTTCGGTTGAGTCAAAGTTGAGTCCAAAGTTACCATAGTTTTTTTCCTATTTATCGTTAATTTTTATGCAAATATTTCAAGAATGAGAAATCTACAATCTTCAAATAGTTTTTGTTGTATTCTGCATGTTTTTGCGGAAATTTTCGTATATGAAACTCTATAAAAAGCCTAATATGAAAAGGCACAAATATTAGGAGAATGTGACCTACGCATTTCGGAGATTTTCGGCCGAGAATCGGCGCGCGGAGGGAAGAAATAGTTTTTTTCAAAAAAATTTATTATAAATCTAAATATTATTCTAGAGACTTCCAATTTGTTTTAAAGTGAAGATAAATGATTGAATATTACTAGACTGTAAGAGTTTTACGTTACAAATGCGTTTTTTTCGACCATTTCGGTTGAGTCAAATTTTGACCGATCGTAGTTTTTTCCTATTATCTTACTTTTTATGCAAAGATTTCAAAACTGAGAATGCTACAACCTTCAAATATTTATTGTTGTATTCTGCATGTTGTTGCACACATTTTCATATATGAAACTCTATAAAAAAGCCTAATATGAAAAGGCAGAAATATTAGGAGAATGTGACCTACACATTTCGGAGATTTTCGGCCGAGAATCGTCGCGCGGAGGGAAGAAAATAGTTTTTTTTTTTTTTTTTCAAAAATTCGCCATAAATCTAAATATTGTTCTAGAGACTTATCCAATTTGTTTTAAAGTGAAGATAAATGATTGAATATTACTAGACTGTTATGTAATTTGCTTACCCAAAAATACCAATATATATAAAATAATATATATATATATCTATATATACATACACAGGCAGCCCGCGGTTAACGGCGCATCACTCAACGGCGAATCGGTTTTATGCTGGTCGTCAAAAATATTCATTAAAAAAATAAGGCATTTTAAAGGTATCTTTACGGCACAAATTTCAGTTAACAGCGCCGCTAGCGCCGTTGTCTAACGAGTTCATACATATGTAGAAATGCCGTTCAGACCATACAGGTTATGCAAATAATATAACAAAATTTTATGGAGAGTTATTACGTAGGTATTAGGGTAAAATATATGCCTCTGACCGCTGTTCTATGCTGAAAATATCGAGTTACATAAGTGAAAATTTAGCTATGGATGTGTCGATTCATAATTGTTCATGCTTTGTTTAAATGTGTATGAAAAATGTATACGTGAAAGGCATTTTTATTTCTGTACAGAAATATGATACAAAGGCAGCTTTTGAAACTGCCCTTCATGTTATCAAATACGATGTTTTTTCATGTTCTTTCTTGTAATCCGCCGCCTGACCGCTCTTCCGAAAATATAGATTTAAAAAAAGTGCAAATTAGCGATCGATGTGTCGATTTTATACATGTTTATGCTTTTATGTTTAAAATGTATAGAAAATGTATTACAAATAGGGTATTTTTATTTCTGTGCAGAAATATGATAAAAAGGCAGCTTTTGAAACTCCCCTTCAGTTATCGACTACAATGTTTTTTTTCAAGTTCGTTCTTGTATGCCGCCGTCTGCCACTCTTCCGAAAATATCGAGTTCAAAAAAAAAAAAAAAGTGCAAATTTAGCGATCGATGTGTCGATTTTTCAAATGTTTATGCTTTTAAGTTTGTGTATGAAAATATATTGCGTAAAGGTATTTTCATTTTTTGTACAGAAATAAGATACAAATTAAGGCAGCCTTTGTAACTACGCTCCACGTTGTCAGGGGATGGTTTTTTCATGTTCGTTCTTGTCTGCCAATTCCGAAAAATGCATTGTGTTATTTTATTAATAATGCATCTTTTCCATAAATCCTTTAATGTTATACATTATTTTACTGTATCCAAGAATATTGTATGTATTCTCATATTATTGTATAAAATACTACGGCAAACTTAAGCCCGTATTCCGCGAAGCGGCCAATGTTGTGGTTTTGAAATCAGCTGATGAATACGAGTCTGTTTCACCATAACGCAATTCTGAGCGAATGCTCTTGCTTCTAGTTAGTAGCATAAACGAATATCTATATACTTGACTTATATGTGACAAAGTTATTTTTCCTTATACAGCGTGTTTTTAGGTGGAAATATTTATTGAATAGTCTCGTTGTGAATGTGAACTACTATTTTTTCGTTAACAGATTACGTTGGCGGGATGTTTATTGCGTAAAAAATTACGTGATTCCGTTTGCAATACGTAATCCTTTATATCATCGTAATATGAACTTTACGTTACTTATCTTATATCGGCGTGAAACCAACAGTAAATGTGTTTCTTTCAAGCACAGTAGTTTTGATTAAAATGATTTTATCCCAATTTTATCTACAGTTGTGTGTGATGGCAGAACGTTTACTGCAGTTTTATCCTTGTTGCCGAGTACGATAATAGTCATTAGCAGCTTGAACAGTTTTCTCAGCTTCAGTTATAACTAGGTTTAAATTTAACGGTATATTTCCCGATTGATCTTTAATCTATATTGATCTCTGATCTATAGCGAATAAAGTTATTACATTAAGATATCTCCAGTTCTCTTCTATACATAACGCCATTTATAACAAGTACGGTAATGTTACACTGTAGTACGATGATTGAAATACAAGCCAAACAGATGTTATCCAGTTCAGTTGTACTTAGAAAAAAAAAGTAGTTTCTCGTTCGGTTGTTCATGGCTGTACACGTTCACGCAACGAGTATAACGTTAAAACCATACTTTCATCACTCTCTTTTGCTGTTATTGAACTTATGTAACTCAGAAGATGGATAAAGTTAGGCCATTGTAATTTGATCTCTCATAAAATCGAACTATCGTAGACTAAATGATCGTAACCTGAACACTACAGCTACCTGTACACTGTATAAACTTTATTATATCTTTACATACTCTAGACACCCACATGTACAGTACAGTAAATTCTATAGTACTATACTACATAAATATAATTTTACTTATTGCGCCGTTGTGGGATTACGGCGCCTTTGACTGGTCTAGAGTTTCGAAAGAAGGTGTGGCAGCGGCCGTAGGCTTTAAAATCGCTCAGCGTCGAAAATCGCTTGGCGTCGGTGGCCAGGAACGAACCCCTGCCGCTAACCGAGGGCCGCCTGTATGTATATATATATATATATATATATATATATATATATATATTATATATATATATATATATATATATATATATATATAACAGTGGTCCCCCCGTATTCGCGGGGGTACGTACCAGACCCAGCGAATAGTTAGAATCCGCGAATGTTTGGAACCCCTATAAAAAGGCTAAAAACAGCCTATTTTGTTAGTTAAAACTTAAGAAAAACCACTAAAAATTTTCATACTTGGTTTTTTAATAGTTTTATCACAAAAAGTGCATTTTATGATGAAATTGATAACGAAAACCAGGAATTTGTGGATATTTCTCATAGAAAAATACCGCGAATGCGCGAATTTTCCGCAATAATACAGGGAAACGTTCCTGAGAGAAATCCGCGAATGTGTGAGTCCGCGAATCCGGAGAACGCGAATACGGGGGGTCCACTGTATATATATATTTATATAATATATATATATTACATTTTTCGATTCTGGTACAAATACATAAATAAAAGGAATGCAGGTGACACTTCTTTTCGCATACAATGAATTGTCTTATTATTATTTTACCATGCACAGATACGGATATATAAAAACTTGTAATAAATATAAAAACAAATATAAAATAAATGCAGAATACTCACTCGTAATCCTGACTCTTCGTTCTATTCTTGTTTTCTCCCTCCTCCATTGAAGAGTCTTGCATTTTTTTCCTCTCGACATGACGAGGTACAGGTGGAGGAGGGAGACGCGCGCCCTTACTGCTGATGGGCCCGGCGGCCCCGTGCGCCCTCCGCTGTCGGTTTATTAGGCACACTCCAATACATGACCGTACTGTGGTATTTACGGTCACAGTCCCCTATCCTGCAAAGAGCAATTTTGCAGGTACAACAGAAGAACCGGGTGTCTCTCCTTCTGCCATTCATATGGCACACCCGGCACCGTTTCTGCCTGCGCCCTTCTAGGGCCTCCAGTGTGTGATCCCCTGGCTGCAGCCGACACACGGGTCCACTACCCAACGAGAAGCGGGTGATGGCGGGGCCGGCAGCAAGAGGGGTCGTCGTCAGCAGGGCGGCAGCAGCAGGGGCGGCGACAGGTCGACCAAAGTTGGCCCTCCTATCTGCCCTTTCCACTAGGGGCAGATCTGCAGCTCGGTTCAGGGGGTCAGTGATTGAAGTTGATGAGGGCATTCCCGGCTACCTCTAGGAACTGTATGTGGGACAACCTCGGAAGATTGTCACCGCGGTACCCACAGTACAGTATGTCGGCATTTTGGAAGGCCAACTGAAGGATGTATTTGAGGAGCTTCTGTGTCCACCTCCTGGTTCTCCTGGCGAAGGGATAATACTGGATGAGCTGATCAAAGAGATCAACTCCTCCCATGTGCCTGTTGTAGTGCCCAATGACGGTAGGCCGCTCGATACGAAACTCCTCAAACACAACTCGGCCCTATCGACGTGTCTTCTCCGCTGTACGATCTCTTCTTGGATGGGTTCATGGACTCGTCGTAATCATGGGGACAAGTCGGACACCCTTCCAACAGATGACGAAGACAGCGCCCTTCCGCCGCCACTCTGTCTCTCCTCTTGCAGGTTGTTGCGGATGACTAGCATACCTCTTTGAGGGAAATCGGGGCCCCTTGCACAACCGAAGGGTACCACTACGTACACACCTGCTCATACAGTTCCTGGGCAGGGATACCGAGTTTATAATAATTATCCATAAACAGGTGATATCCTGTTTACGAAACGTCCCCCACAAGACTGAATACAGTGTCACGCAGCGTGGAGAAGACCCCGGAATACGCTGTAAAGTCCACGACGTATCTAGTGTTGGACTCGGTAATAAAAAAAAATTTCACTCATATTTCTTCGGCTTCTTGGGGTTATACACTTCAATGCTCAGACGTCCTTTGTAAGGCATCATCCCCTCATCCAAAGAAAGTTCTTCCAGGAACCACGAGATTTCTACACCGTTCACGAATGTATTCCAACATGGGCGGATTAGGATGAGGCGATCACTGTTATTCCGGGTTATGGCCCTTCGGTTGAAGGCGTTGGACAGGTATGAAATACCTGTCAACGCCAGGAAATTATCACGGGACATAACGCCAGGCACATTGGGCGTACATAAAAAATAATTCCGCCTCCAATATGCCCAACGTCGGCAGCAGTTGGTCATACCAACAATACAATGTGGATCCCCAAAAAATGCGCCATATCAATGAGGTTTGCACCCCCCGCCAATAATACGACAATGTCGTCCGTAATTCTTACCGGCAGTACTGGAGCGTTAGTCCACCGTCTCTTCTACCAGGTACTCCCAGCCAATTCCCGCGTAAGGCACAACTGGATGACCCCAGAGCAGTCAGGGGTACTGTACAGTGAGCCCAGGTGTTGCCGTGAATGGGTGCATGTTAGGAGGGGTGGGGTTCTCCGTCCACCCCTCGTCGCTCTCGGACGACCGGCCTTCACCTTGGCTGGCGCAACGAGCTGACCTTCTACGTGCGCACGGGCACGATTTCGCACACTACCCCCCCCCCCCCCCCCCACCCCCCCCCCCCGCCCCCAATTGGCCCATCATCCTCACTTAGGCCTTCGCTTTCAGTATTGTCATCCGCGATGAAACTAAACCCCATATCCCCATCCTCCCCCTCATAGGCACTGAAACCACTAAATTCGAGCTCACTTTCGGGATGTGAGCCTCGAACGGACATTGGGGGCATATATTCGTCCTCACTGACATCGGGACTGATGTCCTCATCACTCGATGACCATCCGCCATCAAAATGAGGACTTGCGACATATTCCCGATCAAGCTCCGAAAGATACTCGTCTATGTCCCTTGGTTGGAGGCCTCCCAAATTCCTACGAATGCCCCTAAGGACGCCCTGATGCTTCCTAGGGGTTACCAAAGGCACACGAGACACACGTTGTGATCCTAAACCACTTTCATCCACACGTGGTCGCACAGAATGGTGTTGAGGCGCCAGGTCATGTTGGGTGCTTGGTCCTTCGCCAGCATCTAAGTCCAAAATACGCCTTACACGATCCCTTCCGACAGGTAAAACGCACCTTTCGCGGTCCACACGTCGTTGAGACATCTCTACGAACATCCTGTAGCAACACAAATGTTCAAAGTCTCGCACAAGTTCAGGAAAACTCGATTGCGACAAAAGATCGCTCTCGGACGATGCGCCACTGATGCTGACTGGAGCGAGAAGAAAGCATTTCGCGCATGGGTCACGCTTCTAAACAAAACAACACCTCGATCCGTGAACTCCCAGCATCCCCCAAGGTGCGTGATTTAAAAGTTTCATATATTCAACTTCCCTGTCAGATATATACTTAGCTATAGACTCCGTCGTCCCCGACAGAAATTCAAATTTCGCGGCACTCGCTACAGGTAGGTCAGGTGATCTACCGCCCTGCCCTGGGTGGCAGGACTAGGAACCATTCCCGTTTTCTATCAGATTTTCTCTGTCGCCGGTGGTGTCAACATTGTTGTTACTACCTCCTGACTGGAATTCTTTTTTCAACGGAATTGATCTTCTTTCGGCCAACTTTTGGTGACTTACTTGGATCGTTGTTTTGGCAGTTAGACAAGAATCGCCAGTGATTAGACATAAGGAGGCGATGTCACTTAGTCCCTCACCTATGAGAAGTCCTTCGCCTTCGGAAAGAGTGAGGTCGAAGGCAGAAACATGCGATAAAAGGGATCGTTCTCCTTCTGACCCTATCGAGCTAGAGGAAGTGTCAGAAGATGAGGCTCCAAGTAAAGAAGGACTATCGAATTATAAAGTTCTAACGGCACTCCTTCTTGAAGAATATGGAGATTCTCTAACCCCAGCTGCTCCTCCTTCTCCGCGCGCTCTCTTTTTGAGTGCTAAAGCTCTGAAGTCGTCGTCCTTCCTTAATTGAGACCGGCCATATCAATGAAGAGGGCCCTCCAGTCCCTCGGTTCCTGGATACAATTGAAAAAGGAACTGGGGAGGACGGTGTTTTGTATGCCGCCCGCCAGACTGACGGGCAGAAGAGGCATATGGTACGAGACTGGAGAGAACATGGAACTGTCTATTCCTGCTTCGGTGGAATCTGACTCGTCGAGGAGGCATGCCTTAAACTCGGCTCAAGCGACATGGGGCTTTTCTGAATTGGATCACCTCCTCAAGGGGCTTTTCCACGTCTTGGAAGTGTTCAATTTCCTGGATTGGTCCCTTGGGGTTTTTGGCCAAAAAGACCCCACATGAAGCAAAGAAGGCCTAAACCCAGAAGTTTTGCTGAGCATCCTGGCATGCATAGATAAGCCGTTCAGGATGGTTCGGGAGAAGTCACCTCTCTCTTTGGAGCGGGGATTTCAAAAAAGAGAGCGGTTTTCAGTTCATTCTTGTCTAAAGCCGTCTCTCCCTCGCAGAGAGCCGCTTTACTTTTCGCTCCATTATCAGAGCATTTGTTCCCTTCTCAGTTAGTGAAGGATATTTCACATTCTCTAACTGAGAAGGCGACTCAGGAGCTTCTCATGCAATCTTCAAAGAAGAATAGACCTGTGGTCATTGAAGAAAAGAAAGGGGCTCGTACATCGCAACAGCCCTTTCGAGGAGGCCCTCCTTCTAGAGCAACCTCCAAAAGGAAAGCTACGGAAAAGCAAGGAAGAGCTTCCTTCCGACCCTTTAAGAAGGGTAAATGAGATCGAGATCCTCCAAACACCAGTAGGTGCCAGGCTACAGGAATTTGCGGCGAAGCCTGGGCACGGATAGGAGCCGACACCACGGTCGCTGTCAGTCATCAAGAAGGGATATTACATCCCCTTCAAGGACAGTCCTCCCCTGACGTCAACAACGAGGGAACTGTCCGCAACATACAGGACCCTATACTGAGGGATACTCTTCGACAAATGGTGGATCAAATGTGGGGACAAGAGGCAATCGAACTAGTACCTAGATCACAACTCCCGGGTTTTTACAATCGCCTTTTTCTAGTCGCGGAAGGCTTCAGGGGATGGAGACCAGTCTAGATGTAAGTGCACTGAACAGATATGTGGAGAAGGAGAAGTTCAGTATGGAAACATCTGCATCAGTCCTTTCAGCCCTACGCCAGGGAACTGGATGGTACCGCTCGATCTTCAGGATGCCTATTTTCCACGTCCCGATTCATCCTTCGTCGAAGAAGTACCTTCGTTTCATGATGGAGGGAAGGATCTATCAGTTCAGGGCCTTGTGTTTCGGCCTGTCCACAGCTCCTCAGGTTTTTCACAAGCCTGATGAAGAATGTGGCAAGATATCTGCACCTAAAGGGAATAAACATCTCCCTCTACCTAGACGACTGGCTCATCAGAGCCAGATCGCAGAGACAGTGTTTGGAGGACCTTACAACGACACTAGACCTTAAAAGGTCACTAGGATTATCGTAAACCTCAGAAATCTTCAGATGGATCCCAGCCAGAACATGGTTTATCTGGGGATTCGGATGGATTCTCAGGGTTTTCGAGTTTTCCCTTCTCAAAGAAAAAGAATCACAAAAGGTTGCGGAAAAGTCTCCAGCTTCTTAGGGAAGGAGCGCAGTTCAGCGAGGGAATGGTTTTGAGCCTTCTGGGGACCCTTTCCTCGCTGGAACAGTTCTTTCCTCTAGGAAGACTCATCTCCGTCCCCTACAATTCTTCCTAAAAAGGGTTTGAACTGGAAGACAGGACAGCTCACCGACACATTTCCAATTCCTCTAGAGGTGAAAGATCACTTAAAGTGGGGTTGGTTCCCCCGCCCCCTACTAGAGGAAAACAGAGGTGTGTCCCTGGAAATTCGGTTGGAACCCAAACCAAGTATTGTATTCCGACACGTCGGAGACGGGGTGGGGGTGCAACCTTGGGAACAAGAGAGGTGTCAGGCACCTGGGACAGAAGAACCAGGGGTTTTGTCACGGCACATCAACTGCAAGGAGCTCTTAGCCATACATCTTGCTCTAAAGGGCTTCGAGCCGATAGTCAGAGACGGGTAGTTCAGATAAACTCAGACAACACCATCGCTCTGGCTTACATACGGAAACAAGGTGGGACGGACACACGTTCTTTCTCTACGAGTTAACGAAAGACCTTCTAGTATGGGCACATCGAAGGAACATTATTCTACTGACAAGATTTGTCAAGGAGAGAGGAACGTGAGAGCGGACAGGCTGAGCAGGAGGTTCTAGCGAAGAACGAGAATCCTTCAAAGCCCTGGCCCAGGAGCTTCAGAAGTAAAGGGCCTGACTAACCTAGTAGGTAGGGAGGCAGAAAGGTCCCTTTGCCCGGTCAGAGCACTAAAATTCTATATAGATAGAAAGAAGCAGATGGGGGGTTCTCAACAAGGTCTATGGTGCTCTGTAAAGGACCCGAAAAGACCTATGTCGAAAAATGCCTTGGCCTTCTTTTGTTAGAAGCGTTATAACGGAGGCACAATAATAACTGCCCAGATGGACTCCCTTTAAACTTTTGAGAGTAAAAGCTCATGAAGTTAGAGCAGTCGCGACGTCTCTTGCTTTCCAAAGCAAATATGTCTCTAAAGAATATCTTGGAAGGGACATATTGGAGATGCAATTCGATTTTGCATCTCATTACTTGAAAGATGTTCGGGTAACTTACGAGAAATGCTTTCTCTAGGTCCGTTTGTGTCAGCGTATACGGTCCTGGGTATTGAGCAAGCACCGATCCTTAATTTTTATTATATGTGCGTAACCCTCTTGTTGGAATGTTCTTGACTTCCTGCTGGAAGGAGTGTCAGATGTCCGCACAGGCGGCCGTCACTTTTGCTCAGTAAGGAACTCGGGTGTATCTGACTAATAGAGGGGAACAATTTTTTTTTTTTTTTTTGTTTTTTCCTTTAAAGTGTGCGTCTTGACTGTGTGATCGAGTTATTGGTTGTTTGTGAGGAGTTTGGGATAACTCTTGACAATCTTATAACTAACACAGGTGTTAGGATCGGTGATCGGGATCGGTTGTGTGCTCCTTAAATAAGGCGTGTTGTCATGTTAGTGGATTAGCACCCATTGACAAATGCCAGTTAGGCTCTGCGAGTAAGTGGATAAGACCCCATCGACAGACCCACAAGAACTCTTGGCCACAGATCAATATCTCGCTAAGGCCTTCTTGAGGCGAAGCAGACTCCTAGGGCAGTAGCCACGAAGTCTTCCGCCTAATCAGGTAGGAACCAAGGTCTATAAATACCTACAACATATGTTGTTTACCTGTCTATTTCAGTAGTTAGCTGTCTCTTACCCTCCACCAAAGGGTGCCAATCAGCTAAGTATATATCTGACAGGGAAGTTGAATGTATGAAAATTATATTTCTGGGCTCAGCTCGTGTTGGCCTGTGAAATATCCTTAAGTTCATTATTTCTAGGTAAATCACCTAATATTACCAGAGAAAAAATAAAATCAAGAAAAATGTCAGTCAAACTGACTCGCTCACTCTATAAAAGAAGTGTCGGTATGGAAACCGGGGCGAGTGAGACCACTACCACGAGCCATTTACCATTTAGACCTTCCATCACAGAATCCCCCCACCTGAGAGGCTGATACCAAAGGGTGATGCGTCCGCCTACTACTAACTACATACTGACGCAGCAAGGCGGGAGTCAGGCGCCTCTAGTGGCCCATCCTTTATCATTAGCCTCAAACAAACGCCAGTTGTGAATTTTTGTCTCTCGTGTTGTTTTCGCTTTTGTGGACTTATTTTCTACGATGGAACGCGCTGCTGTTACCGCTACGGCTAAGTTAAGTGCGACCGAACGGTTAAGTTTTTTCGTATTTTTGTCTTCCAGGGTCCAGTATTTTCCGTTTTTTAGGTCATATACGGTCCCCTGGTTGACTCGTGGCGGCCATGTGCCGCCTCGTGTTGTTAAGATTTCCCAGTCTCCCATACTGGGACATCTTATTCTTATGGGCTCTTATTTTGCGTTCATCTTCTTATTACATCGTATTTTAGAATTAGGGTACACAGCCCATACCTTTTTTCCTGTTATCTCTTATTTTGGTATTTAGGGCTATGTTTTTATTCTCCCGCCCAGCATCCCAGCTTTTGCTCTTCATCGGCTACGGCTGGCTCCGAGGGGTCGACTGTTCTTCGGATCAGTTCGCCTTCTCCTGGGCTCCTTTCTCTCCTACTCAAGTGTCCCTTCTATTCTTTTACGATGTATTTGTTTGTTTATTTATTTATTTTAGTGTGTTAGCTAGCTCTGTCGCCTGTGGTACCTTGCGTTGGGTTACAGTCGGGTTCACGTGGTCCCTCTACTTGTGGTTGTGTTGCTACCGCGCCTTGGTCCACCCTCGATCACGTGTCCCATTAGGCGCCTTACCCTCTCCCTTCCCTCCCTCCCACGTGGTAGGGAGGGGTGCTGGGCCGGGCCTTCCTCGGTTGTCATGACAACCACTGAGCCTCCTCCCTCCCTCTCCCTCTTTGAGGGGGCCGGAGGAGTACCGTACCAGCTGGGTGCCTTGGTGACCCACTTATAGTCTCGGGTACCGGGGGTACCCGATGGGGTATGGGGGTTGGGGGGTTGGCCACCCCTCCCTCTCCCGCCTGCCGCGGCCACCCCGGTGTTCCCGTCTGCTCTCTCCCTCCCATACCCCGCTCCTACCATAACGGACGGAGCCCCTGCTCGCTAGCCGGGGGCCCCTTCTTCGGTTATCTGTTGTTACTGGCTCCGCCAGCGGGCGGGGTAGGTTTTTACCAGTGGTCTATATAGCTTGCCTAGTATACCTTCTTTCCGCTACCGGAGGAGAGCTTGCTCACTTACCCGGGCCCTCCTCTAGTAGTCGGAAGGAAGGTATGTCTTACTCTATAAGTATACATGCCCTCTACTGATGTTGTTATTTATACATATATATATCATCTTCACTGTGTTATTTTTCTTATCTACCTCCGTCGTTCTCTGTCGTGGTTGCTCCTCTTTTGGGCTTCTCACCACTCCTGGTTGCTCTCCTTCCCCGTTCCCGGCGTACGCCGCGGACTCTAACCAGACCGCCCTACTAACCACACATATTGCGGCAGAGGATTAGTTTTACTCTAACTTACATACTCCGGCATGCAACGGAGTCTATGTTAGGCTGTAAGTGTGTAATCCCGATACTCATGTATCCTTCCACTTACAGGCTACCAACTGCAAGGCACCAGGCTGCAATGCAGTCCTACCCCGACGACCCCTGTGGCCACGAGGTGTGCAGGACCCATGCCCCGTGCACCAATACCCACGGCAAGCTGATTGTCTGGCACCATGAGGCATGCACGATATGCTATGACCTTGTGAGTCAGCTTTTGGATGGGGCGAGTAGGTTTCTGGACAATTTTCTTATAATCAATTGTTTATCTTTAGTTTTAAGGCTACTTTAAGCTGTAACTCCGCCATCAGAAGCTTCATATCACCTTCTCTTTCAGGCTGCCGCCGTGAAGGAAGTCGCCTTGGCAACCTTGAAAGCTTGGGTAGGCGGCTTTGGTAAGAACGCCACCAAGGGACAGCCATATATTCTAGATAGGAGGTTGGCTATCCAGATTTTCCCAGGAGGGAAAGCGACGGGGTATGTAGACCCCGCCTCGGCAGCCCCACTCATAGCCTCGATTCAGCGGGAAGTGCAGCAGGCGTTTGGGTCCATCTCAACGCAAGAAACGGTGCCGGACATCGCTACCCTGGACATAAATATTGAGCCAATGGCGGTAGGTGTCGAGGACTTGTTGGTCGAGGTAGGTGCTTCGGGCGCTCAAGGGCTACCTTTGAGCGCACCTGGATCTTCTTCTCCTGTCCCTTCTTCTTCATCTTTCCAAGGCTTCACGGGATCTGAGATCCCTTCGCCTTCACCTGCTCTTTCTGTGCCCCCGAAAGTGAAGGGACAAAGAGAGCAGAAGACCCTCCAGAGGACGACTACCAAAAAGTCGTCGTCTTCTTCGGCACGGAAGTCTTCGACATCCTACGCCGATGCGTGAAGGCCATGTGCTAGCTTTCTTCCCACTCTAAGGGGTCAAGAAGCAAGGCTTCTAAGGAGAAGGACCGAGCTCCGGCCGAGCCAGTACCTTCTCCGGCATCCACTGGATCCGCTCCGGTGACTCCTGTTGGGGTGGCAGCAACTAGTGCTTTTGATCCTGCCACCTTCTCAGCAGGAGTATTGCAGCAAGTGGGAGAGATGGTCGGCTCTCTCGGTACGAGATTTGAGCAAATGTTTGCTCAACTCTCTAGTACTATTAATTAGTCCGGTCAGTCGATTCAGAACCTCTCTAACCGTGTTAGAGAACATGACAACTGTTTCGCTGGCCTGAATCAGGCTCCACAAGCGAACTTTCCAGTAGGAGGTACTGGTTTAGTCCAGCTACCACCTTATGAATCCCTGCCGGCTTTCTCTATGAATAATCCTTGGAGGGTGGCAGCTTATGCTCCCTTCAAGGATGGCATGATTTCTATTCCGGAGTGTGGAACGAGAAGGATTGAGGACTTCGGAGTTCTACCCCCCCAGATTGACTCAGCCTTTCATAGGGTATGCCAGGCTGACTCAAACAGCTCTCAATAGAGAAGACAAGATCTCTAGGGAGACTGTTTTGTACAGCAGGGATCATGCTCAGAGGGAGTGGGTTCATTGCCTGGAGGATTGGGATTGCACAAATACCAAACTCCAGGCCTTCAAGAGCCCTTTCACTATCTTTGCCACAGAGGAGGAGGCTTCTCTCCCATTTGCGACAAAGATGATAGAGACGACTCTTCAAGCCGTACTTAAGGACAAACCCGTTCCCCAGTTAAGGGAGGCGGAACCAACATCCCCGCTCTTCCCTGCGTTCGGCGAGCTGTGGGAGAATCTTCCAGCTACTTTCACAGTGGGGAAGCTGAAACCGGACTGTGCTATGGAACAGTTCGGTGGGAAGCCCTCCCTAGACTGCCTGATAGCCTTATTCATGCAGAATTTGATGCCGAACTAGATTTGGGTCACTTAACTCCCTGATCATCACGCCACTGAACCACTGTTCAAGATCCTAGCGAAGTCTCAACTTCAATCGGTGCAAGCTGATGCTTTCAATTTTTTCACTGCCAGAAGGAACTGTCGAAAGCATGTGTTGCAAGAAGCCACTATTAGGCATGAACCTAATAGGCTTCTTGCTTCCAGCATGTGGGGTGCGGACCTCTTTCCAGAAGCTTCTGTGAATGAGGTACATCACGAGGCTGCAAGGCTTAACCAGAGCCTTAGAGCCAGATGGGGTATCTCATCAAAGGAAGCAAGAGAAACCCACCCGCTTCTGGTAAGAAGTTTTGAAGAGGAATAATAGGAAATTCCCAGCCATACCAGAAGCAGCAGCCAGCAGCAACACTTCGTCCAGCTGTCCCAGTTACTCACAGGGTCAGCCTTCGACTTCGAAGCAAAGCCAACCCATCCTTCTGCTGTCCCCTCAAAATCAGCCCTCGACCTCATACACCGTCTCGCCGGCTTTCAACTCTATGTATGAGAGCCAAGCATTCCCAACCTTTAACAGGTTCTCTAGGGGAAGCAGGGGCTAGAGGTAACTTTCGTCAGCGAGGTTCAGGAAGAGCTGCAAGAGGCAAGCACTTCAGAGGAGGGCGCGGAGGTCAACCCGCTCAGCAGCAGTGAGGCTCCCCAGGTAGGAGGGAGGCGTTCCTCTTCCGTCACAGGTGGGGGTTCAGCAAATGGGCACAGAGCATTGTGTCCAAAGGATTAGGTTGGAGTTGGATCAAAGATCCCCACCAAACAAATCATTCTATCAGGCACCATCAAGGGAGTTGACAGATTATGCGGAGGAACTCCTTCAGAAAGGAGCTATTGCGAGAGTCAAGCATCTAAAATTTCAAGGGCGCTTGTTCAGCGTGCCAAAGAAAGGCTCATCAAAAAGAAGGTAATCTTAGACTTGTCAAAGCTAAACTCCTTTCATTCGTTTGCGACAAGTTCAAAATGCTGACCATCTCGCAGGTGCGGACCTTACTTCCCCGTGGGGCCGTCACCACCTCTATCGATCTTACAGACGCATACTATCATATCCCCATAGCGAGGCACTTCCGTCCATTCCTAGGCTTCAAACTAGGAAATCAGACGTTCTCTTTCAAAGTGATGCCCTTCGGACTGAATGTAGCCCCCAGGGTATTCACGAAAATAGCGGAAGTAGTAGTCCAGCAATTGAGATCGCAAGGGATAATGGTAGTAGCGTACCTCGACGATTGGTTGATCTGGGCACCAACCGTCGAGGAATGTCTCAAAGCCACGAAGAAGGTAGTTCAATTCCTGGAACATCTAGGTTCCAGATAAACAAAAACGAAATCCAGATTCACTCCGGAAACTCGTTTTTCAGTGGCTAGGCATCCAATGGAATTTATCCTCCCACAATCTGTCAATTCCGGTGGTCAAAAGGAAAGAGATAACCAAGTCAGTGAGGCAGTTTCTCAAAAACAAACAAGCTTCAAGGAGAAACCAGGAAAGAATCCTAGGTTACCTTCAGTTTGCCTCAGTGACGGACATCCTTTTGAAAGCAAGACTGAAGGATATAAATCGAGTTTGGCGTTCAAGAGCAAAACGCCAAATCTCAAGACAAGTTGTCAGTGATTCCACAAATCCTTCGCAACCAGCTCCGTCCATGGACAAAAGTGAAGAATCTTGCCAAGTTAGTTCCCCTTCAATATCCTCCTCCGGCGTTAACGATTCACACGGACGCCTCCCTGTCCGGTTGGGGAGGATACTCTCAATTCAGGCAAGTTCAGGGGACTTGGTCCGCCCAGTTCCGCCAGCTCCACATAAATGTGCTGGAAGCAATGGCGGTGTTTCTTACCTTAAAGAGACTCCTTCCCCCAAAGAAGTCTCACCTAAGATTAGTTTTGGACAGTGCAGTAGTAGTACACTGCATCAACAGAGGAGGGTCCAAATCCAAACACGTGAATCATGTCATGATAGCCATCTTTGCTCTAGCAAACAAGCACAAATGGCATCTTTCTGCACCCAACTTGGCAGGGGTAAGAAACTTATAGCGGACGCATTGTCCCGGTCAGTCCCTCTGGAGTCAGAATGGTCTCTAAGAACGACAGGTCGTTCCAGTGGATATGCCAGAGAGTACCAGGTCTCCAAGTAGATCTATTCGCCTCACAGACGACAAGCTCCCTTGCTATGTGGCCCCCAACCTGGACCCTCGGCTTATGCCACAGACGCCCTTGTCGATAGATTGGAATCAATGGAAAAGAATCTATGTCTTTCCTCCAGTGAATCTTCTTTTGAAAGTTCTGAGCAAGCTGAGGACTTTCAAAGGTCTAGTAGCCCTGATTGCTCCAGACTGGCCAAAGAGCAACTGGTATCCTCTGCTTCTGGAGTTGGGTCTCGGCCTCAACAGATTCCCAACCCCAAGCTGTCGCAACCAGTACAAATGAGGACTGTGTTCGCTTCCTCAGGAATTCTTCAGACCCTAACTTTATGGACTTCATGAAGTTTGCGGCTAAAAAAGATGCTAACATTGATCCCCAGAACGTCCTTTTTCTAGAATCAGATAAAAGGGAATCAACTATTAGACAATATGACTCGGCTGTCAAAAAATTAGCATCCTTCCTGAAGGAAACGGACACTACAACCATGACAGTTAATTTAGCTATATCCTTCTTCAGATCCTTGTTTGAAAAAGGCTTAGCAGCTAGCATATTACTACTGATAAATCGGCTTTAAAGAAAATCTTTCAGTTGAGTTTCCAAATAGACTTAACAGAATCTTACTTACGTCTATTCCCAAAGCCTGTGCTAGACTTAGACCTTCTGAAAGGCCTACTTCAGTTTCATGGTTCTTAAATGACGTCCTCAAACTAGCCTCAGATACTGACAACTCGTCTTGCACATTTATAATGCTACTTAGAAAGACGTTAGTTTTATTTAAGTTTCTCGGCCTCAGGGGCCAGAATTTCAGAACTGTCAGCTCTATCCAGGGATTTGGGTCATGTAGATTTTCTCCCCTCAGGAGAAGTTCTACTTTCTCCGGATCGCAGCTTTTTAGCTAAAAAAATGAGGATCCCCTTGCAAGGTGGGCCCCTTGGAAAGTCATCCCACTTCCACAAGATCCTTCCCTTTGCCCAGTATTAACCTTAAGAGCCTTTCTATCTCGTACATCCTCTAGATCCTCAGGTCCTCTTTTTATGAGAGAAAAAGGTGGCACCTTATCAGTTAAAGGAATCAGACAACAGATCCTTTACTTCATTAAACAAGCCAACCCTGAATCATTTCCAAGAGCACATGATATCAGGGCAGTAGCTACTTCAATTAATTATTTCCAACATATGAATTTTGAGGATCTTAAGAAGTATACTGGATGGAAATCACCGACAGTCTTCAAACGTCATTACCTGAAGTCCTTGGAATCATTAAAATTTTCAGCAGTAGCAGCGGGAAACATAGTTTCCCCTGACTCTGCACAGTAGTTGTAGTATAAAGATCCAGGTCTCCTTTCTACCTACTTGTTCAACATGCCTCACCCTACTGCTATGCTTCTACGTGGTACTCTAGCCTTAGCCGCTAGGTTGATATTGGTGGACTGCCCCTTATTTTTTTTGCTAGGGGCACCCACACATTATGCATGTAAATGTGCTTCAGTGTTTCTACCCTTATTTCTGGGCTCAGCCGTGTCGCTCCCATACCGACACCTTTTATATAGGTGTGAGCGAGTCAGAGGCTTCTGACATGTCCAATTTAGCAGTTCTCTGGTATTATAGCAATATTTTACTAGAAATAGTGCTAAAGCAGACATATTTCACTGGGCGGACACGGCCTTCCTCGCCCAGAAATAGATTTTTCCTACGTCAAAATCCCTTTTTTATGCTAGGTAGAACACAATGTGTTTGTATATTTTGTAAATACCAATTAATCTTAGTGAATCTTTATATGTAATTGTTTGGTTACCATTATACTATTCTGTACTTACCATTACTTAATTTAAGCTAATTTTAAGTAACCTTATGTTAATATAGTGTAATTGGTTCTTTGATTCACTTATATTATATACTGATCTTTTTAGTTTTTGTTTCATTTTGACCCTTCATTACCATCTTGTCTGTTTCTCTGGTACTATTTCACAGGCCGACACAAGCTGAGCCCAGAAAAGGGATTTTGACGAAGGAAAAAAAAAATCTATTTCTGGGTGATTGGCTCGTGTCGCCCTGTGAAACCCACCCTGTTTTTTCTTTGCCCACTCTGCAGGACAAGATGATCATTTTGTAAAGGATGGCCACTAGAGGCGCTGCTCTCCGCTTGGCGTCAGTAGTAGTAGTAGTAGCGAACGCATCACCCTTTGGTATCAGCTCTCTCAGGTGGGGGGATTCTGTGATGGAAGGTCTAAATGGTAAATGGCTCGTGGTAGTGGTCTCACTCGCCCATTTCCATATCGACACTTCTTTTATAGAGTGAGCGAGTCAGTTTGACTGACATTTTTCTTGATTTTATTTTTTCTCTGGTAATATTAGGTGATTTACCTAGAAATAATGAACTTAGGATATTTCACAGGGCGACACGAGCCAATCACCCAGAAATAGATTTTTCCTTCGTCAAAATCCCTTTGTTATGATACAATAAAGTTTCATACATACTTACCTGGCAGATATATACGATTAATGGCCCACCCAGCCTCCCCGCAGGAGACAGGTGGAAGAGAGAAAATCTGATAGAAAACGGGAATTGTTCCTAGTCCTGCCACCCAGGGCAGGGCAGTAGATCACCTGACCTACCTGTAGCGAGTGGCGCGAAATTTGAATTTCTGTCGGGGACGACGGATTCTATAGCTAAGTATATATCTGCCAGGTAAGTATGTATGAAACTTTATTGTATCATAACAATATCATTTTTAGGCTGGTAGGCCTATAAGTATTTTTCCGCGAATTTTAAAAAAAACTTTTGTATGTCGACGTAAAATACGTCCAGTCGGCACCCAAGAGACTAAAAATGTCGACATAAAATACGTCCAGTCGGCGTTTAAGGGTTAATGTATACCGTAGCGGCTTCTGAGTTAAGCTAAGGCTAACCTCTTCTTTACCGGCAAGCTTAAAAAGCTTAAGCTTAGATTGCGTTGCTACCGAACCGAACATGTTACATATGTAACTGGTTTCACTACCAAATCTTACACATAAAGATTGACGTATTACAGTACGACATAAAAGATTCGTCTTAATTTCTTAATTTCCCCACATTATTCGCAGAAAATTCGCATATTCGCTGTATTTTTCTATGAGAAATATCCACCAATTCTTGGTTTTTTTTAATCAATTTCATCATAAAATGTACTTTTTGTGATAAAACTTAAAAAAACCAAGTATAAAAATTTTTTGTGAGTTTTCTTGAGTTTTAAAACAAAATAGGCTGTTTTCAGTGTTTTTTATAGGAAGTTCTCACTATTCACCGGGGGTTGGGGGGGGGGGGGGGGGGGGGGGGGGGGGGGGGGGGGGTTGGGGGGGTTGGGGGGGGGGGGAGGGGGGGGGGGGGGGGGGTGTGGGGGGGGGGGCGGGGGGGGGGGGGGGGGGGGGCGGGGGGGGGGGGGGGTGGGGGGGGGGGGGGGGGGGGGGAGGGGGGGGGGGGGGGGGGGGGGGGGGGGGGGGGGTGGGGGGGGGGGGGGGGTTTGGGGGGGGGGGTACACATCCCCTGCAAGTGCGGGGGGACCACTGTATATGTGTATAATGTTAAAGTATGTATGTATGTATTGTATGATATTTATGTATGTGCTATATATGTATGTCTATATATTATATTATATATATATATATATATATATATTGATATATATATATACATCATACATAACATATACATATTATGTTTTTGA
>NC_087220.1:50220530-50270491 GCF_015104395.2 Macrobrachium nipponense
GTCTGAATACAGAATTCAGCATCACTCTGTACCCCTTTAATTGTGGATGTAAAATGTCCCCTAGACGTCTTCCAAAACAACAACAAAAATTCTGCAAGTTGGGCTATAGATGTTTTAGAAGATGAGAGGTCACATCTTCTGCACCAACTGCAAAACTGCCCACTTCGTTTGGTAGACTCTGGTAGAAGAGTCGTGTTTACACTGAGCAATAGCTTTCGCAACGTCTCTTGAAAAACCTTTCGCTCTGACAAGCTCCCTGACAGTCTGAAGCCTGTCAGAGCGATTAAGAATAACCCCTGATGAAACTTGTTGAAGTGGGGTTGTCTGAGCAAATTTTTTTGTTGTGGAAGGAGCCTTGGAAAGTCCGACAGAAGTTCTATGAGGCCCGGGAACCATTCACCTCAGAAGGGAGTGATCAGGATCATCATGTTGTGATGTGACTGAAATTTGTTTATAACTTCCCTGACTAGATTAACTGGGGGCAATCCATAAACTTCCATATTTGACCAATCCTGGAGCATCGCATCTGTTGCCCAGGCTCAAGGGTCCGAGGGAGGAGAGCAGTTCAGGGGCAGTCAATGATTTCGTAAGGTTGCAAACAGGTCTACAAACAATCTTCCCCCCCAATTTCCACAGTTTCGTGCACAACTGTGGATTTAGTGAGCATTCCATGGGTACAACCTATTTGTGAAAACTCAGCTCGTCTGCTATAACGTTCAACTTGACCTGAATGGATCGAGTGAGACATTGGGTCTGGTTCTTCTGGGCCCAAAGGAGAAGACCTCTGGCTGCTTTGCAAACAGTGCGGACGTTTTGAGTGAACTGCAACCACTGAGTTGCATGTCACTGAAACAAAAAGTTGAAGAGCTCAATGAATTGCCTTCGGCTCCTTGATGTTTATGTGAAGATCCCTCTCTTCTTGAGACCAAGTCCCTGAGACTTCCAAATCCCCCAGAGTTGCTCCCCAACCCAGATCTGATGCATCTGAAAAAGTTTGGCTCAGGTTAAACTGAAGGAGCGACTTGCCCACTAAAAACCTTTATTCTTCTAAACACAATAGGTCTTGTTTTATCTCTGGAGTGATGGTGAAGACAAATGAATCTGGGATAGCCTTTCTGTTCCAATTGGCTTTAGGAAGCACTGCAATGGCCTTGCATATAGTCTTCCCAATGGGACAAACATCTCAATGGAGGAGACGGTTCCCTAGAGGCTCATCCAGTTGTTGGCTAAGCAAAACTGGTGACCGATGAAATGTTGAACTTTCTGGTTGCAAGACTGAATTCTTTTGTCTGACCTAAAAACTCGAGAGTCTATCCCCAAATAGACTAAGCATTGAGTTGGGGCTAATTGCGACTTCTCTTTATTTATTACTAGACCTTAATCATGGGGCAATTGAAGTATTCCTTAAGTCCTCTGTACATTTCTTGGCTGGAGACCAAAGAAGCCAGTTGTCTAAGTATAAGCATACCTTGACGCCAATCAGGTGAAGCTATTGCGATAGAGGTGCAAGAACTCGTGAAGACTTTGTGGGGGCCTGTGCTCAGGCCGAAACACAGTGCCCAAAATTGAAAGACCTGCTCCTGGAACATAAATCTCAGGTACTTTCTGCACTCTGGGTGAATTGGAATGCGAAAGTATGTGTCTTTCATATCAATGGTTACAATCCAATCTCCCTGACAATAGCCAACTTGGGAATCCCTCTGATGCAGTGTCTTCTACTACTTCTATCGCTGGTTTCTTGAGAAGGTCTGAAACCTCCTTTGAAAGAACTGAAAACTTACAAGATTTTTCTGAATACGCCTTCAAGTTGATTGGACAAGACATTAAAGGGGGTTTTCCCCCTGAAGGGGATCAAATAACCTTCTCTGAGCACTGACTTCATCCATGGTTCTACTGGTTCTCTTTACCATCTTTCCAAAACATGCAGGAGTCTCGCACTTAAGGTACACAGAGGTCTGGATCCTCACTTGGCAGATGATGGTCAAGTAGCAGATTTTTTGCCGGTAGGTCTAATAAAATGCAGGTTTGTTCTTGGTCGAGGTCGAGTTCTTCCTAGGCTACCTCAAAAGGGCTGAGGTTGAAGCAGTGAAGAGGTTCTTTCCGCAAAAGAAACTGAAGGCTGAAGGTGCAAGATTAGTCTCCTTAGGCTGCTTGGTTGATTGTACATGAGATCGCGAGTTGCTTTCTTTTGAAACTCTGTAGCTGCTATCTCTACAGTAGCGTGCAGAAACAGACTGCTACTATCCAAATCTGCGAAAAGCAGAGACCTTAGAGAAGTTGTGACTCCCTTCGATGTAAACGAGCACCACAGCTCTTGTATTTTGAGAATGCCGGTCGAAAAAAGCACTGCTAACTTTTGTGCTCCACCTCGAGTTGCTTTATAATGTACATGAAAGCACCCCAGGTCAGTCTGCTGTAAATTTGTCTTGCAGTGATGAACAATCACCTACTTTCCTGGTAAGTGCTCACATGGGCCAATCTAAAAAACTATTCACATTTCCAAAACTTTGAAAATATTCCTTTACCAAATGATCCAACTCTATGGATGAGAACCAAACCTTAGAGTCAAAGGCAGCTATACAAACTGGGTCAATTAGCACTGGAAAATCTCCTTGGGAGGAGGCAGACACTCCCAAGGAAGGCCCCTCTCCAGTTATGTAATAACTGTACCTCCTCTTAGACAAATGGGACGGTGGTGAACAGAAAATGCCTCTTCTTGGCTTGGGTAACCAAGAATTGATACCTAGCAATGCTTTCTTGGCAGAAATCAATAGAACCATTTTCAGAAGTTTCACTGTTCCCAAGAGTTGACATAACATAAAAGCTGAACCAGAAGACATTGTCGCTATCGAAAAGTACGAAGGATAACAGAAGAGAAAATAATTCATGAGAGCCGTGCAAGCTGACAAGGGTTGTTCTGGTTCACCTTCTTCTTCAGCTGAAGAAACAGGAAAAGGAGCCTTGTCTGGTTGAATATCTTCAGAAACTACAAGAGCAAGAGGAGGTTTCTTTTAAAGTTTCATAATGCTGTCTTAAGCGCTGGAGGACAAGAGACTGATGACGTGTTGGCGAGAGGTGTGCGTGCATCGAGTCTCCAGTTACAGTTAATTCGCTTGCAGCATGGGCTACTGGCTGTGCTGCTGTCACCTTACATTCTCATGTACCTGAAGAAGCATCCGAAACTACGTCATCATCCAATTGCTTATTCTACAATGTGAGATCAGAAACCACTGGCCTAACTGATTCCTTTTGACACTTGCGAGTCATAGGGAGCTTTGATCTCATAAGGCAATACGATCCCACTGAACGCATGGGATGCACCTAGCATGACAGCCTTTTCTCCTGTTCCAAGCCCTCTAGTGCTTCTTTCCACTCCATTACCTGGCTCCCACCCACCTTGGACCTAGTGCCATTACCAGTTTGGTAAACTGCATGGATAGAAAATTCGAAGCAGTAGTGGAAACAGTAACTCAATTAATTGTTTCTGTGAAGTCCCTGTTGGACAAAGCTAGTGCTGGTGATTCTGGTGGTTGTGATGTTTTAGTGGAGGGGGTAGCTACTCATCCCACTGATGCTCCTAGGTGGAGGTCCTTGCTAGCTCCCCCAGCACCTGGGAGGAAGCAAACTGTAAGTCCAGGGGAAGTGGGTGGGGTTTGCTAGTTCAGTAGAACCTGTTGCTACTACCCAGGTTCCTCAGGATAACCCCTGGAAGGGTGATAAAGGAGTTTTACGCTGCCTTTCATCTGGTGGTTCCAACTTAGATGCTTATCATAGATTTGGTGCTTCAAGATGTGTCTAGGCCTTTGAAGAGGCATTTGACAGTTCAAGATGTTCCTGCAATCCCTTTTAAGTGCCAAAGGGATCAAGAACCCTCTTCTAGCTTTTGGGATGACTGAGGAACTGTCAAATGCCTCTTCAAAGGCCTAGACACATCTTGAAGCACCAACTGCATCCATGATAAGCGTCTAAGTTGGAACCACTAGATGAAAGGCAGTGCAAAACTCCTTTATCACCCTTCCAGCGGTTATCCTGAGGAACCTGGGTAGTAGCAACAGGTTCTACTGAACTAGCAAACCCCACCCACTTCCCCTGGACTTATAGTTTACTTCCTCCCAGGTGCTGGGGGAGCTAGCAAGGATCTCCATCTAGGAGCATCAGTGGGATTGAGTAGCTACCCCCTCCACTAAAACATCCCTACCACCAGAATCACCAGCATTAGCGGGTTTCCAAACTGGGGGTGGGAGCCAGGTAATGGAGTGGAAAGAAGCACAAGAGGGCTTGGAACAGGAGAAAAGGCTGTCACAAAGTCGAAACAACAGCTCCAGTGGCCGCCTTCCTTTGCCTAGCTTTTTCGAACTTGTCCAAATGTGCATTTAAAATTCGCCAGTTACTGTCATCACAGTCTTTGCACTCGATACACATCAAGTCAGGTGAACAAATTTGCCCTCAGTAATTATAACAAACTGAATGAAGGTCATATTTAGTGGAAGCCAATCTGGTATTGCAGCAGAGGAAGTCAATCTTGCAATATCGGACTAGACACAATAGTGTCAGACATGATAAATTAGAACTACCGTCAGACATGATAAGTCAAAAGCTAAGCATCTGTAAGCTTAACTAAGCTAAAAAAAACAACAACAAATATAGCACAGAGGCTACCAAATAACCGAATACTTCACCAAATCCTTTCAGCAAAACCATCCAGTGAGGTGGCCTGCCTAACCGTAAATGAAAGCTGCCTAAACAACCGTAGTCGCTGAACAGCAGAAACAAACTAAGCTCTTTAGCTACATTGTACCTATTCAGCCCCACGTGTGGGCAGAGCACTCACCTGCACCAAAAAACAATAGAACTCTCCTGCAAATTTTAAATTTAAAGTTGCAGTTAAATGTAGAAACTATAGCTATGTAATTAGTTGGTATAAAAATTTAACTTTGGGATCATTTACTGGTATGTTGGGATCATTCACTGGTATGTACAAAGAAATTATTTTCAGCAAAAAGTATATTTTTCATCTCGAGGTCATTATTGTGAAATCAGGAAATGGCATTATCAATTCTTAACTACGACTGTCATTGTATTGATCAAAAACCTAATATGCACAGCACTGTTGAGAGTTATTTTAATTGATAATAATCAGAAAAGAATATCATAAATACCTTTCACCTGCAGCTTCACCTATGGGATGCTTCAGATTTACTTTATTCTGTGTTACAGGCTTGACATCATCTGGAGTTTCACTTGTGCTTGGTGCTATACCTGGCACAGTTTCTGATTTTGGTGCCATTGTGTCTTCTTTTATTATGGCATCCTTCAGATGGTTGACCCTGTAGCACAGTGCCAAAGTCATAAATAACACTTCTGTACAATTTAGAGTTAGTCATGAGCAGGTTTAGGGAATGAGTGCAATAAATTCAATGAAATCAATTGTTATCCCAATAAGCCCTTTTACCGGTCAGTCCTTTTACTAGTGTTTTAAGTGTGCGTCCCACATGTATGTTTAAGGTTTTATATATTTCCAGTTAAACGAAAAAAAGTTGAATTTTAAATTAATCGGACAGCTGAGAATAAAAAGTTTGACCTATCCAAACAAAACAGAGCAACCAGTTTGGATCAAGCCAGTGACAGAAGAACAAATGTGGAAGCATTGACAAATGTTGCAGAATAGGCAGGAACCCTAAAATGTAGAGGAGACAACAGGCTAATCAAAGTGAGTACAAAGCAGTGATAACTAGGAAGTGCTGACATGAGAGACAAATCAGGCATATGAACCGAAACCAAGAGTGAAGAGTGCTAATCTGTAAAAATTCAATGAAAGGCCAGGAATACTATGCCAAAAAAAGATTTAATTTACTTAACTTACATGATCCATTAACTGATAAGGGTGACTAACAGAAAATCAGCCAAAGACTGACCCCTTAAAAAAAAAAAAAAGCCCGGCTGAAGAGCAGAGCACGGCAAAAGACTGTGGTCTGGAAATAGAAGAGAAAGAAGAGAACTCAACTATGGCAGGAGTTTCTGATAGTGCACTAGGGGCATGAAAATGATTGACGCCTGGAACAAGTCCACTGTCAAAAGAGTTAAAGAAGGTCGGAGGACTGACTCCAATATACTCTAAAATGAGATCTGTATTGTCAGCTGCATATTTTGGCAAAGGACACTTTTATCCTTTCCTTGTTTAATTTATCAAATTGAAAATTTAACATTCATCTCAAAACAAAGTGAAAGTTTGATTGGAACCAAGAATACACAAGTAACCTGCAGGGCCTCTCATAGCAACAAGATTCCTAATTATTTTGGGCAATTTTCTCCTGCAGTCCTACATCTAGACAATAAATCTGGACCATCTTTGTTACCAGGATTTTTTTACTTCCTTAGTTTGCATGGTCACTTCTAGTGAGTTATAGCTAGTAATCAATTAGTCTCAACAACAGGACCCTTTAACCAATCTTTGGGTGATGTTCACAAATTAGTAGTAAAAGTAATGTTGATTCAAAAACACAACACAGACTTACTGTTCTGTCTGCAAGAAATTTCCAGAGCTGCTTCCACCTGGAGCTTCACCAGCATCATCTAGAGTACCTGTGGTACCCCTGTGAGCTCTTACATTGTTTACACCTGAGTCTTCAATCAAAATGGAACCTGGCTCTTTTGCTGCACTGTCTCCAAAGTTTCCACCCATGTTGGAACCTGTTGTCAAGAAAGCCAGGATATATCAAACCCACATGCATTATAGATATACAGATACAGATATGCACAATGTCCTCCGACCCTCTTGATTTCTTCATTTTGGGAGCACTTGTCATTATTAAGCCTAGAATCTAAATGAATAAAGAAATGACGAAAATTTTACTCCCAGGCAAGATTAGAAATCACACCCAGGGCATCAAAACAGTGTAAAATGGCCAGGTGGATATAACATTACTTTGTTTTGATGCCTTAGATGCGAGTTCGAATCTTGCCCAAGCGTCAGAATCTCGTAATTTCTTTCTTCCTTTGGATCTGGGCTTAGTAGTGACAAGCATTTCCAGGAAATCGAGTAGTTAAGAAGGCATTCTGATTAATGAAATCACGTCACACACATTACAGATGTTTGTATATGTTTATACCTGTTTAATTTAGGGGGGTGGTTCCTTGAATGCAACCTATCGGAGAGATACTATGTACTTAATTCAGTTCACACCCAGTTATCTGTTTCTGATAGTACAGAAGGATTATTTATTGGTAACTTGGTTACAGTAACCTCGTTTTCAAGAGAGAGAGAGAGAGAGAGAGAGAGAGAGCCTTTTACAGGAAGTTATGAAATCTCTCAAATTTTCCAAACTCTCCTTTGCTCATCTCAGCTTCATAACTTGGCGAAAGCCTCCATGTACCATATTGTTTAGGAGTTTCCTCACTGCAGTAAGGAAACAGACAGTAGCACAGGAATCCAAAGTTGCTTCGACCAATCCAAGATGCAAGGAATGTCAAGACTCAGGAGTAGAGAGCCGGACTTAACGATTTGACTAATGTCAAGTACCTACACCCGATAGCAGATCAGGTGAACTTAGCTATTTGGATCAATGCCAGATGCAGCCGAATGTCAGAGTAGGAAGACTGCCAGCTAAGTTATCTATTTTTTATCTTTTATTAGAAAAATATCTCAGTCATTACATAGTACCTAGGGTCAGTATACTTTTAATAAAGGCATAAGTTTCTGCATATATATATATATATATATATATATATATATATATATATATATATATATATATATATATATATATATATATATGTGTGTGTGTGTGTGTGTGTATACACATATACATATATGTATATATATCTATATATTATATATATCTATATATATATATATATATATATATCCAACGATCATTATTATAACACTATTCCGGCCTTTTTTAGTATTATATTTAAAATTGAACATGATGGTATTCAAGAATTAAATTAACGGAAAGCCGTGATATGATCAAGACTGGGAAACTTTAGACCGAGGTAGAGTAAGGTTGTTGCTTTTTATGAATGAGAATGACTCATACTCAAAGCATGTTGGGGTGAAGGTTACTACGCGATTTGACTTATCCAAGCACAAAGGCACTTAATCTCAATAGCCATTCTTTATTGTATTTGCTGCAGTAAATGTATTGCTATTGTTATGTCATCTTTATTTTATCAGATTAATGCTTTAGGATTAATGTAAACAAAAGATAAACAAACAACAGAGTGGATTTTGGATTAGGTCTGGATCTTTGAATGGTAAGCTCGCGTGGACAGCAGCCAGTGTTTGTGGTTATACCAGTTTAAGCCCGCCACTAACGTTCATTTATGTTTTAACTGCACAGTTGGACGGGGCAGTTATAACTAAACGTTAGTGTGGACAACCTGCAGTTTTTCTGGCCGGCGCAGGCGGCATCGTCGTGATCCACACGTCCCCCCTCCCCTCTGGAAAAGAAGGTTACTCACGTGCTAAATATTCGATGCATTCAGTAGGGGGAAGGGTGTGGATTGTTGGGGGGGGGGGGTTGTACCCGGTACGTATGGATGAAATCCGGAGACCGGTTTTACCATAGTAAGTCTTGTGACCATGAATATTAGTATTACTTCTAATAAAATTTCTTACAGTACTGTAAGTAAATGACCATTATATACTTATTAAATATAAATATATATATATATATATATATATATATATATATATATATATATATATATATATATATATATAAAGAAACATCTAAATGATGCTTTCCCTTTCCATTCGCTCATAGGTAGATGTTTTATTTACGAGATTTTTTTCTTTACTGAATCACTAAGCAGGTGACGTTTTAAGGAAAATAATATATATATATATATAAAAATTTCCGAATAGGATGACGTAACATAACATGGTGCAAAGTCTGTGGTGACTGAGTCCACCGACGGTACGTATCTTCGCTACGCGAAACGCGTTGTACACACGAAGCAGGGAATTTAAAATTGTGCCTTCAAGACTTTTTCGTAAAATTTCCAACACTTTCCTACACTTTATTTGTCAGACATTATTAAGCCAAGGATTCGTAAACTTGAAAACTGAATGTTAAAAAAAAGGATTTTTTTTTTTTAGATTTCACTTCGAAGATACAAGCCTGTTGCTAAACGTGATGAAACACGTTCCGCTCCACCATGTAACCACAATACGTATTGTAATTAATAATATACACACGATGAGGGTTTAGAATAATTATTTGAAATACTAACCTTTTTGCTAAAGTTCACGAGAAGAAAGGGGCACAAAGAGGATCGGTTTTCTCACACACCGTTTTTTTATAATCTGTCCAATCCCGAATGGTGGCGGATTCGTACTGCCGTCTGTCGTTGGTGGCGGCTCGGTGCGGACTCCGGATCAGACTTGGAAGCGTCGTACCGCCAAATCGGCCGCGCCTATAATTGAATGTGACACCTCCATTACCCAGTTCACACACGAATAAACATTTTCTTGGTGATAATTTCAATGGTATGGTGCCCACAAATACCCAGATATGGAATCTCATCCCTATCATCAACCCAAATTCCCCCAATAATGATAGGGGTGTATATCCATCGCTGGCAACTTGCAGACGTCTCATTGCCATTTCGTCCTGTATTTAACCATTCACGCGCACATCTCCCATTCGTAGAAATGATAATAATCCATGTTAGGAATTGGGGAATGCGGAGGTTTAATGAATATGTTTCCGTATGCTTTCATCACGGACTAGATTATCTAGATCTTGATCATGGCATTAGGATAATTTAATGGGAAGCCACGAAGTTGCCTATAGGCATATTATCTAGCGAAAGAACTAAACAAAACAAAAGGGGGAAGGGGATTATTGTTTAATATCGAAATCACTATACCTCGTGAACAACTTTTACACCCAAGGATATACATAAGTGTAAATCGTACATCTTTCTATCTCTTTTTAATTTTTATATATATATATATATATATAATATATATATATATATATATAAATGTATATGAAATAGTACTTTCTTCCGATAGTTTGGAGTTTTTATGGACTTTATATAATATATATATGTGTGTGTGTGTGTAAGGATTCCAGGCGAAGATATTAAACAGCATTCAGCAGGGTCCATAAAGCCCATCAAAAAGGACATATTCATTCCATAAGAGACGTTTCACACATTGTCTATGTGTATCCTGAATCTGCAAGGATAACATACAGTACGTTAAAGTTTATAAAAAAACTATTTTTAAAAAAATATATAGTTTTGGTCATTCGTTATTTTCCTTCTTTGGATGGTTTGGTGAGAACTGGTTCCTTTTTTATTATATACTTTTTAATTTGTATTAATTTTAATATTTGTAAAAAAAATTTCTCAACTAAATTTTTTTTTAAAACTTAACGTATAGTATGTTATCCTTGCAGATTGAGGATGCACATAGATAATGTGCAAAACGTCTCTTATGAAATAAATATGGCCTTTTTGATGTATTTATTGGACCCTGCTGAATGATATATATATATATATATATATATATATATATATATATATATACATATATATATATACACCTATATACACATATATATAGATATATATATTATATATATACCTATACATATACAATACTTGTACTTCATTTCATATAAATATATGCATGAAGTACACAATAATCAATGTGTATTTACTGCATGAAGTGTTTGATCATAAGAGGAAGTTTTGTACGTCTCTCTCTCTTGTCTGTGGGTATCTACTCATACATAGCTCAAAATCACAATTAAACCTTGATAATCACAATGTGTTATGTCCTCCAATTAAGATACGCACACAGATTTATGTATATGTGTACCATTTTTTCAGTCGTTACTTAAAATTACGTCAGGAAATTAATTAATGCATTAACTATTTTTTTGTTTTTTGCTGGAACTTCACACACTCCCCCTTCCCTCCCTAAAAACGATCTCGCTTCGGATGCGGAAGGAGGATGGGACCGAGAGTGGATGTGGTAGATTCTTCCTGAAAGGCAGTAGGATGAAGGAGGACGGGGTAACGGCAGAGTGGTGGGAGGGAGGTGTGGTAGAGCAAGTGGAGTTCATCTCGACAGTTATGACAATTCCCTTCCATGAGGAGCGAGTTTTTCCACCGATGAGTGTTTTGGTGATGTTGGTCACTGGCATAGTTTATTACTATAACATTCACTCATGTTAACTCTGCGGTGACTTCATGCATAATGTATGTGCATGACATGAGTTTGTATATGTGTATGTATATATATATATATATATATTATATATATATAAACATACATACATACATACATGTAGTATACATGCATACACTCATGACTTGCATGTTTGTATGTATGTATATATTATACTATATATATATATATATATATATATATATAATATATGTGTGTGTGCGTGTTGTGTGTGTGTGATTATATATAGTATATATAAAATCACAGAAATACATACATACAGTCATACACACAAGTATACAAGTATACACACACGTCTTGCACTTATGCATAAAGTAACCGCAGAGTTAACATAAGTGAATGTTAGTAATAACCTCTGCCACTTATCGGCGAAAGAACTCGCTACTCTTGGAAGGGAATTGTCATATCACGATGATATCAATCAATATCAGTCCGGGACTCTCTCTGCTTGCCTCTATCATCCCCCCCCCCCCCCCCCCCCCCCCCCCCCCCCCCCCCCCACCAAGTGAGATCGTTTGGGAGGTAAAGTGAATTTAGATATTAACCCTCTTACGCGATTGACGTATTAAACGTCGAGTCAAATGTCTCCCGTATGCCGATTGGACGTATCATACGTTCGGCTCAAAAAAGTTTTTTTAAAAAAAAATTCGCGGAAAAATACTTATAGGCCCTACCAGCCGAAAACTTTTGTATCACGCGCCTTGGGGGATGCTGGGAGTTCACGGATCAAGGCGTTGTTTTGTTTACAATCGCTACGCAGGCGCGCAAGCGCGAATTTCTTTCTTATCGCACTAAAAAGTATCAGTGACACATCTCGGAAATTATTTCGTCACTTTGAGATAATTATTGCACCATTTTAAATTATCCTTTACATGAAGTATTATATATGAAAATGTGTGCAATTTCATGCACAAAAAATACAACTAAAAAAAAATACTCATGATGTAGCTTTTATTCAGTTTTTGAAATATTTTCATATAAATAAAAAACGATAAGTTGCAAAAAATTTCAACCTCGGTCACATTTGACGTCTACAGAAATGGTCGAGAAACGCAATTGTAAGCTAAAACTCTTACATTATAGTAATATTCAATCATTTGCCTTCATTTTGCAACAAATTGGACGTCTCTAGCACAATATTTTCGATTTATGGTGAATTTATGAAAAAACTTTTTCCTTACGTTCGTGCGATAACTCTTCCGATAAATTTTTTCGTGCGAGTTGCCTAATGTTTTGCACCCTTTTAAATTTGCCGTTATATAAAGTTTTATATATGGAAATGTGCGCCATTTCATGCACAATACAACAAAAAACAACCCATGGTTGTAGCTTTTATCAAGTTTTGAATATTTTTCATATAAATAACGTTAAGTGCAAAAATTTTCAACCTTTCGTCAACTTTGACTCTACCGAAATGGTCGAAAAACGCAATTGTAAGCTAAAACTCTTATATTCTAGTAATATTCAATCATTTACCTTCATTTTGCAACGACTTGGAAGTCTCTAGCACAATATTTAGATTTATGGTGAATTTATGAAAAAAAAAACATTACGTTCGCGCGGTAACTTCCGAAAAATCAGAATTTTTTTGTGCGATTGTCGAAATGTTTGCACCATTTAAAATTAGCTGTTACATAAAGTTTTCTATATATGAAAATGTGCGTAATTTCATGTAGAATACAACTAAAAATGATTGAAGGTTGTAGCTTTTCTCTTTTTTCGAAATATTTGGCATATAAATACTACGATAAATAGAAAAAAAACCACGTTCGGTCAAATTTGACTCTACCGAAATAGTTTGAAAAACGCAATTGTAAGCTAAAACTCTTACGGCCTAGTAATATTCTGTCATTTTTTTTTCTTCATTTTGAACAAATTTGAAGTCTCTAAAACAATATTGTGATTTATGGTGAATTTTTGAAAAATATATTTACCTTCACTCCCGCGCGCCGATTCGCGGCCGCAAGTCTCCGAAATACGTACATGGCATTATCCTAATATTTGCTCCTTTTCATATTAGCCTTTTTATAGAGTTTCATATATCAAAATGTGCGCAAATTCATGAAAAATACAATAAAAAATAATTGAAGGTTGTAGCTTTTTCCATCTTCGAAATATGTCCTATATAAAAAAAAATATATATTAAAATTTCGACATTCGGTCAAATTTAACTCGTCCGAATTGGTCTGAAATCTGCAATTCTAATCTAAAACTCTTACAGTATCGTAATATTCAATCATTTGTCTTAATTTTGAAACAAATTGGAAGTCTCTAGAACATTATTTAGAATTACGGTGAATTTTTGAAAATAACATTTTTTACGTCCGCTCGTTACGAATTCGTACATCATTTTGTGATAATATTTTTCCGGTGTTGCTTTTATTGTTTTACAATGTATTATATATCAAAATGATCGCAATTTAGTGTAAAATACAACGCAAAAAAAAGTAACTGGTTAGCTTTGACCGTTGTCTTGGCACAAGCTGATTTGAATACAATTATGTATGAATTTTTGTTTTTTCGCTACCATATATCGCATTATTTACATATGATAATGATATTATTTTTCATTTCTGATGGTTGCATTCTAAACTTCAGGCAATGACAAAAAAAGGAGCCAAAAATGAACTCTTAATCTTCAAAAGTACGCGCGCTGTAATTTTTTGAAAAAATTATTTTTTCCACTTCCGCGCTCACTCCAAACCAGGCCCGGCATACGGGAGACGTTTTGATTTTTAGGGCTCCGGCGTAAGAGGGTTAAAGGACATTTGTAGCTTGAATTGATATATAAATGGATCACGGTTCGATGTGATAATTATTCATAACAAAAGGCTACGTTCTGTCAAACGCTCGAATTGGCCAACATGGTAGACGGGGTTTCATATCGATTCTAATTACGAAAGCTCCAGATCGAGGGTGATTTGTAAGGTCAGAATCGATATGAACTTATAGGCGTCCTATGTTGGCTGATTGGATAGCGTCACTGACCGTCCTGATTTCGTCCCCCCTCCACTTGGACGGTGGGGTTCGATCCCATGGGGGGACGAAATTATTATCAATTAAAAAATTCCCCTTCGGTACATATATGAAAATATATCATTTGGGAGGTAAAGTGAATTTATATTATTGAAGGACATTTGTAGCTTGAATTGATATATAAATGGATCACGGTTCGATGTGATAATTATTCATAACAAAAGGCTACGTTCTGTCAAACGCTCGAATTGGCCAACATGGTAGACGGGGTTTCATATCGATTCTAATTACGAAAGCATCCAGATCGAGGGTGATTTGTAAGGTCAGAATCGATATGAATTCTTATAGCGTCTCTGTTGGCTGATTGGATAGCGTCACTTGACCCGTCCTGATTTCGTCCCCGTCCACTTGGACGGTGGTTCGATCCCATGGGGGGACGAAATTATTATCAATTAAAAAATTCCCCTTCGGTACATATATGAAAATATACATTTGGGAGGTAAGTGAATTTAGATATTAAAGGACATTTGTAGCTTGAATTGATATATATATATATATATATATATATATATATATATATATATATATATCAGGAAGGTTGGGGCATCTGGAACGCCGTAGATTCAATATAAACAGGATGGAGAAAAGCCAGCGTAGCATCATATATTTATTATTCCAAATTTTCGAGACTTTGGGTCTCATCATCAGGGCTGCAAAATATACAAATTTAAAATAAGACTCAATATTAATATCAATAAAATGGAACAACATAAAAGTTAAATATGATAATTTAAAAAATGAACTAAAATAAAATAAAAAAAATAAAAAGTGAAGAATGCCTTAAGTAGTACCTATCTCTATGTGTGTGTGTGTGTATATATATATATACATATATACTATATATATATATATATATATATATATATATATATATATATATATATACTATATATATAACGTGGTGCAAGACCACGACTCCGCCCTGTAGATGCTCACGCCAGTCCGGTAACAAGAATCTGTCTTCATGAAACCTTAAAATGAAAATATAATAACCCAGGCTATTTAGATGTGCTTGGAATAAATGCGTAAGAATCGTGATGCTTCATATCCGCTTTAAGCCAGTTCGTCTTGCTCTTGCACCTAACATCATCTATTACGTCACCTGCGAAGCGCTACTGTCCGCAGACACGAGAGTTGTCTCCTCATTGGCTCCGACCTCTCCTCGTGTTGCCATTTTATGTTCAGTCCTTTAATTAATTAATTAAATTCCTAGTGTGTTCCAACGTAACCTTGCAACTTAAATATTGCAGCCATGTTATATATTGCTATGTTTATTGATCTTTTCGTCTACCCAGTAATTAATTCATTATTTTGCTTTGTAAAACGGCAGCCATATCCCTCCAAATATCAGCTGATTTGGGCGGAAAACCAAAGCTAGCCGTCCAGAGTTAAGCATTTCCTGTTGGAATGGGGGAGAATATAGTCTTTTGTCAGCTTTAGGGACATATCTCAAAGGGAAGGATGTAGGCAGACTGGTACTTCTTAGGCCTATATCTTAAGCTCTTTTTCCTGTGAACCCTCTGCTGGCTGTATGTTCTGTTTCCAGGATTTGCCCTGCTCGTGGGGGGTTAAGCTGACCCCCAACACCCAGGCAAGACACCTGCGATCTCTCTCAGACAGCTACAGTTCGTGACCTCGGACGGATGTCCGACCACCCGCCTTCCATTTAGGCCTATCCATGGCGTTAGTGGCGCGCCAAGATACCCAGACCTGAGACAAAGCCAGGCCTCATTTCTACAAAGATCCACTGAACATGGCATCCAGGTACGTCTTGTGAAACAGCATATTGCCAGTCCCTTACATCCTAGTGCCTAATTACTCCCCATTTTCCCAACTTCTATACCAAAAGAACTCATCCCTTTGTTTCCTCTCACTGCCCCATGCTTCCCCTTGTGTGATCGTCCCAGACAAATGAAGTCATTGCATACCTCAGTGAAACATTAAAGTTCCTTTTCCCCAGTGTTAGAGAACTGAATAATCAAAATTTGTGCAAGAAATCCTTTTTTCTTTTATCTTGTGTAATTTGGGATCCTTTTCCAGATTCCCTGAGTCACGTGTCAAGTCTGTCTGCCCGCAAGTGTTGCATTACCGCAAGTTTATGAAACCAGCTTTTACGAATTCCATTTTGCGCCAGCTATCATTCACTTGAGAGATATTATTAGTCCATGTGGGGACCAGTTGCATTTACCTAACCTTTGGCTGTTAAGCAGCCTCTTGTAAATAAATAGCTGTAAAGTACTTAGCTGAGTTTCTGGCGACCTTTCCTCTAGAGTAAATTATCACTATAAATCCTTTTACGGTAAGTTCAAGCAATTCACATTGATTTCCCTCAACTTTTCCTGTTTACGCATTGTAGTCCTCTCAAGCCAGGCTCATACGTAACAATATATATTTGCATAAGGTTATGGAATATTAGGAAAATCAAACATAAAGATTATGTTCACGCCAGAATGGTAAACGTGGCTGTTATAAGAAAGTCTCGGCCTTTTGTAGACTTTCGTAGATAGAGTATGTTGCTCTCCCCCCCCCCCCCCCCCCCCCCCCCCCCACCCCCCCCCCCCCCCCCCCCCCCACCCCCCCCCCCCCCCCCCCCCCCCCCCCCCCCGGATGCCAGTTTCCGTTTATGGTCCTTCATCGTTGCCGAGAGCTTTGCATACTAAAATCGGCATCTTATAGAAAACGGAATTCATTTTATGGCCCAGGGGTACTTTTAAGAAATTAAACCAATCTTGTGCAACACCCCATCGATTCATATTCATCATCATTAGTACATTTGTTATGTGGCATGATACATATTATTTTATTTTTTTATTGTCCTTTAATCATTCAACAAAAGTATATATTAGCTACATATATACACAATTACAACCAAAACAATGATATATACATATTAAGTTTTATAGATAAACTTTATAAAACACAGAAATTACACACAAAATATAGGTAGATACGTAACCTACTCAGTTTTATAAATCAACTTTATAGAACATATAGGCTTTATAAATAAAACAAAACAAATTTATTATTTTTCTTCATATATCAGGGTATAAATATGTTTGAGAATATATTTTACTAATTCCAGATTTTATATCCTGTTTATGCTAATTTCTTTGAAGCCCCCCCCACCCCACCCCACCCCCCCATACCCGAAGCCTAGCTCCTGGATTCACCAGTGATAGAATAGTAATTACGCCACTCGTAACTACATGGTTCATGTCAGTTATAATGTTATAATGTAACCACATGTCTTATCATCAAATTACAATTACAATTCTATGAATGGAAACAGTATCAAATAGCTTACAATTACTTTACAACCATGTAACTCATTAAATTCAATAACATTATAATTACAAAAGTTACAGCTATTTCAATCTTGCTAGTTTTATCTACAGTTTGATTTTTTTTTAGTTTGAATAACATTCCCTTTGAATTACAATTGCTATAAAGTAGAAATATACTATTACCTTGAATAGGCTACGTGTAATTAATTTCATTTCAATTGCTCCAAACCTGACTCGTAATAAAGAAAATATTGCTGTAGCACATTCCATCGGAATTAAATTAGATAACTGAATTCATAAGAGGTTGTGGAAGACCCTGTGTGGTTCTCCGCCAGTAGAGTTTTTCTCGGCAAATCGGGGGAAAATTCGGCATTTCGGCAACGCTGTGGTCCTTATGTTTTCACAAAAGGGATTCCTTAAAAACAACAACAAATTATTCAATACAAAAATATAAATTTCGTGAAACAAGTTAAAAAAGTATAGTATAATGTTTTGATCTCCGTGTTTTGCTTTTGTACCGACGAATGGAGGAGGCGAGGCGACAGACATTCCTCTTATTACTACTGTGACCCTTAGGGAGTGAATCATTTCCTTCAATGTATTATATATCAGATTGAATGTCTTCACTATTCAAGCTGTAATTCATCAGGTGCTCCATCGATATCAGCAGAGAGTGGAGAAGTTAATAAGATGAATTTAAGCTCAATCTGTATAAATGTTAACTCAGAAAGATTGATAACAGAAAGATTTATTTATTAGCAATTTTTTAAATTTTAATAATTGTTTCTGTGTATTTTCGAGTATGATTATCATACACGTGCACGTTTACAACGAAAATGACTCGATAATCTTTACAGTATATAGCAAAGACACAGTTTCAAAATGTATTTTACATAAATATTTAGCGTTACGTAAGACATATAAGAAACAATAAGCTTTAAGCGCAGTTATCGAAAATAAACGTTAAATAAAAATATACGAAAATGACGAATACAGTAATGAAATAACTCTAGAACAACTGAAATAGGACGTGAATGTGTTCAGAATTATAAACTGTAATTTTAATGACAGAATAAACTGCGATAATTTTACTGCAAAAGACGAAATAATAAACAATTACACACCATAAGTGAAGGGAGCGCCGAATATTCCTCTAGATACACACACACACACACACACACACACACACACACACACACCACACCATATATATATATATTATTTATATAGTATATATATATATATATATATATATATATATATATATATATATATATATGTGTGTGTGTGTGTGTGGGTAAATGATGTATGTCTGTATTTGTGTGGGTGTAATTATTTGTAGGGGGTCGAGTGAGAAAGGACAAACGGATGTATATTCAGCCTCAAGGTCAATGAAGGAAGATCCAAGAGAAGATTTAAATGACCTTAAAATATTGCTAGATTGTGTAGAGTCTTTTCAACTACAAAAGCAAAATGGAGAATGAACTGTTGACTACTTTTATTTTTTCATAAAATAAAAAAAAAATTGGGAAGTTGTGTACTTCGTAAGGTTTGGAAGACAATGGATCTGTGTATACGTGAGATCAGATTTGCTCCAAGAATGTGTGTGTGTGTGTTTGTTTTTGTATGAGATTTTCATTTATATGAGGGAAATAAATATCCGTTTGACTCGTAGTCGCCTATTGTACCTCTTTGCTTTCTATTTTCCTCGGTAATTGCAAATTGAAAATGTTATGTTACAATTTATGACGATATTTTCCCCTTTCTCTTGATCTTGTACCATGAGTAATCTTATAGTCCAAATACCTTAAGAGATTAAGAGATTTACCATGGATGTATCTGTCGAATTCCCTTTCAGCGGAGAATGGCCTCATAGGTCCCAGCGTTTGGTCTTTTGCGATGTGTAACGATAGAACAAAGATAGCTAATGCTGTTGGCAGATCCGCAGTCCAACGATGCAGTTTTTTCTTCACAATATTGGCTTTTAGCAGTGTTACCATACGCAGCTCTTCTGATTTTTTTACGTTTTTTATGGTTTAATGGTTAGATTGAGTATTTTTCGGTGTAGAATTATTTACAGTTACGTGAAAAAAACTACGCGTCACTAGCTTAGCATAAAGTATTTTTGAGGATAAAAAATAAAGGATCTCAATAAAATTCATTTCTATAAATAAGCAGGATATGTTTTATCACTATTTTCATAATAAAACATAAAGAGGCAAAGTGAAGAATTTTATTCCTCACGCCGTGGATATTCTGTGGTCAGAATATCCACGGAGGGTTGCCAGATGTCACTAGAAAGCCACACTATAGTAGATTACTAATTAGTGTCTTAACATACTAATGACCAATTACGTGTTATTACTTACAGATATGTAGTACAATTCAGCCCATGAGCGCATGGAATAGAAGGCATTCTTTCGATACAAGCTTCAGTTACATGGGGGTAAGTGCGGGGGTGGGGGGGCACGTGCCCCTCCCATTTGAAACTGGTGGGCCGACGCCCCCCATTTTAAAATTCATGAAGCTTGTAGTAAAAGCCTAAAATCAATTTTCACGATTATAGTATTATATTGTTATATTATTAATGTTGAAATGTGTTTTTTTTTTGTTTTTTTCATACGAAGATAAGTCGAGTTTGACTATATATTAACTGTAAGAAATACATCTATTTTCTTTCTTTATCTCAGGAGTATACGTATTCATTTTCCAAACTTTATGTAAGTGTGAAAGAAATGTAATCGAATTCTGTACAGTAAAGAATCCATAGCCAAAAAATCCGTGGATAATGTAAAAATTGAAAATTAAATTAGGATAGAAAATGAAAACTTCAAAAACGCACACGTACACACACACACACACACACACGTGTATTATACAAAAAATGTTATATTAATAATATTAATAAAAACGCAACAATGTCAGAGGACTGACTGACATATAGACAGATGGTAAAACATCTGGATATGCGAAGATCCTACACAAACTCTCAGAAATATTGTATTATTGCGTAACGCAAATTTGGTTAGAGAGAGAGAGAGAGAGAGCAAGTTGTTTGAGTTATAAAAACGTGACTCACAAATTGATAGGCTTAAATATTTTAAAACAATCTTAATATCTTTCTATGACTTAAAAAAAAAAAGAATGAGTATCATATTTTGTGCATGGCCAGTGCCCCCCCCCCTCCCCCAACCCCATGGGCAAGACTTGAGGATGACAGCAACCATTCCAACAAAGAACAACAGAACTTTGCAGCTGGTGGCTGCGTGCGAGGCTAGCTCAGACGGCTATCATGAGCTGAGGTAATTCCTCACTTCAGAACCCCGTCGCTAAGCTGAGGAAACTCCTCACTTGAGAACCCCGTCGCACAGCTGAGGAAACTCCTCACTTGAGAACCCCGTCGCTAAGCTGAGGAAACTCCTCACGAGAAGTCCGTCGCTGGTAGCGAGGCTAGCCCGGTGGCCATGGGCTAGCGCGGGGTTTCCCCAAGGTTTGGGACATTACATTTGTATTCTTTACTTAAAACAAAGCAGAATTACTAATCACTAAGATAGAAATATCATAAAGTAGACTATAAACGAGCGGTGTTTTCATTGAATCTTGGGAGAACTTATGAAACCCTTTCATTTGTCCAGTTAAATCAAGATTTGGTTATCATGGCTGACTTGAAAAAAAAAACTAAAGTTTTCGACAAATTTGTTCAGTAATGGCAGGAAAGAGCTCCCTGGGCGGGTGCTGGGTCATTAGGGAGGGGGACTCCCTATGGCAAGCGATGGTATAAAAACACTTTCGGTTTTTAAGTCTCTTTCCCACCGTTATCTAAGGGGTTGGTTGCCTGATGCGCCTTCTCCACTGCCTTCTGAGTTTATACAGTACCACATAAATAAATAAGTACACAAGCTTACACTTTATATTCCGTGTGTCGTGGAGAAATGGTAGAGTCGGAAAGCACTGCATTACATTGAGAGAGAGAATAGAAAATAATACCAACTTCTTCCCAGCTATACCAACTGGCCACCTCAAATTAGCACGTGCTCGCGCGCACACACACGCGCGCGCAGAGAGAGAGAGAGAGAGCACGCAAGCTTTAAGTTATATGAAAACGAGATTCACAAATTTATAGGCTTAAATGTTTTAAAACAATTTTAATATCTTTCCATACGACTTTAAAAAAATGAGAATTATAATTTGTGCATGCCCGGTGTCCCCTCCCGCCATTAATAGACTCCTAGTTACGCCTATATGGCTTCAGATCATTTACTGCGCAGTTGGGAAACGCAACAGAACGCATGAGCTACGTTTACAACGTATAAATACGTAAGAGAACGTTTTGGCACGTTGGCGACGTGAAGAGCCTTGAACTAGACAGCCGACAGACTGAACTCGAGCCAGGTGGCTTCCACACACACACACAGAAAGTGTTATATTGGTTTATTTTACCCTAATATTCTATTACAAATAGTCACCATATTCATACAGAAATATTTTTTCATTGGTGGCAAATGAATATATATAGATGTATAATATATATATATATATATTCCCTTGCTAATTTACTTTACTTACTTTATAGTTTTTCAAAATGTTTATTTTAATTCATGTCTTTTACCCTTTTTTCTTCAACGACAACCCCGAGAAGTTAAAGACGTTTCCAAATTAGATATCACCAAATATTTCCACTACTTTTAACCAAACCGTCTTTCATTTCTTTTTCTTTATAACTGAGGCAGAACCATGCTATGAGCTTTGACATCCATCGCTTTCCAGGTTAACTACATTCTTCATTTTCAGTGCCAGCCTTTTATACGTAATTGTATTCCCCTAGTTTTCTGTTAAAGGGGATTTCAGGGTCTCTAAATTAATTTTCCAGAATCTCGTCACTTTCCTGTATATTCTTTTTTCATGTCTATTTTTTCGGTAATGGTTAAGCCCGGCAGTTCGGATGTATAATCGGTGGCACATAGCATCTTTAAGCGTTTCAAATAGGCCTACAATAAATTAACACCGAAAGCCCAAGCGAGTGAGAAGATTTCTCTTACTTTTTAAGCCTATCGATAATCCTATCCCCGCCCCCTTTTTTTCAAGGAAAACCCTCAAATTGTGTTTTCACTTTGGCAAAATAAACCGCGAATCTACATGACGTTTTTCCTGATTAATGTTCAAATAAGGAGCATCTACAAGCAACTATTTGTATAATTAATTACCCATGGATACTTGGAAGACGTTTTCTGAACAAAAATCAAACTTTACAAAATTAACCTACGAACTCAGAAACCGCTACAATTTGCCTACAACTGTGTATTTTATGTAATCTGTGATGCGTTTCATCTTAAAACTATTCGTTACGAAATTTCTCCTACGAAATTTCTAGGAATCGTAGGCAATCGTGGAGTTGCCATGTACCCTTATCTTATACTATTAAACGATACATTAGAGTCCGATAGTTTTTCACCTGTCTCATCGTGATAATTCACTGATTCCTACTAGATAGAGAGACAAAGAAAAAAATTAAACCCATTTACAATTACAACGTTAAAGTAATAACTAACTAGCTACAGGCTGCGACTCGAAGCGCGACCACCATGCTCTGTGGAAGTACATCTTTCATTAGTCATTTAAAGATAAAACCCAAACAAAAAACATTATACTTGTACACTGCTGCACATTTTATTTTCAAATGTCTTAATGCAAAAGTGTCTAATATAGATATATATATATATATATATATATATATATAGATATATATATATATATATATATAATGTGTAGCTCGAAGGAAGATGTACTTGAGAATATCCTTAAATCCACGGTAGAAAGGTAAGTTATTTCCTGCATACAATTAATAATCTTGTACATCCATAAAATTCACAATAGAATATGAAGAAAATAACTGTATACCATTTTTGGATGTCTTAGTTACTAGAAATAACACCAATTTTAGTTTTTAAGTATATGGGAAACCCAGTAATAACTTGTCCTATAAACATTATTACTCTAACCATGCTAAACAAGTTAAGATGTTGACATATTCCAGTATGTATATCATAGCTCATAGAATTTGAGTCTGGAATTATTCGAAGATGAGTTTAAAATTGTCGATAAAATAGAATCATTATGTTACCCTCCATATTTTTTTGGAATTTTGTAAAAAAAAAATAAAGCAAAAAAGACAGTATTATAATCCAACCAGTGCTAACAAAGAATTTAAGAATATGCCCTGTGTACCATTTCATCCTACTTTTGTTCCTGCTGTACCCATTTTAAAAAATATTGATATTAACTTAGTATTCAAATATAATGACATTTTGAGAAATAAACGAATTAAGAAAAGCTCGCCAAATTCAAACAATATTGTGTACAGTATTCATTGTAAAGAAGTAATAAAATTTATATTGGGCAAACTTCTAAAGAACTAAAGGTAAGATGCTCTCAGCACAAATATGCCATATTAAGAGGATTAACAAATAATGGCAGTGCAGATCATTGGCTTAAGACAGGCAATGCTGTTAACTGAGATAATTCCTTGATAATCTGCAGGGTCAAAGAGATCACCACAAAAGGAATCTGTTGGAGTCCATTTTCATCGAAGCCACATCAACGAGGAATTTAAATCTCCATCCTGGATTATACCTTGATCCTCTTTCCTTGTCTCTCTTGCTTAAAGAACTTGCCGCCAGATTAACACAGTAACCCTGCCCCTTTATTTCTGTTTTTGTATATAAAGGACTGTCAACTTATATTATATTCTGCGTGAACTTGAAAATTTAAAATATACTACAAATTTACTATTTACAAGTCCCTGTTTTACTTTTTTCTACCGTTGATATATGTGTTGGGAGAGAGCTGAGGAAAGTCAGATGGAAGAGAGTTTGAACGGAGTTATGGTAAAATGAAATGAGATACTGCAGCTATGGGGCACTGCAAAGGACCTCAAGTAATGCCTACAGTGCACCTCGTAAGTGTCAGATGACACTACCACTTTTGGGGATGTTAATTTGGGTAAAACATATGAAAGAAAGGGAGTAACATTTCACCAAATATTTCTGTTAAATTTCTGTTCTTTACCTAAAAATTCTCTTGAAGACTGAAAGTGACATTTTACTTGGTAAAATGCTTTATTTTTAGGATGCATTTTAGTAATGGAAAAAAAAAACTCTACAAGAAAATAAGATTTATTAAAAAATTTGTACAGAAATCTGATATAAAAGTACATCCAGTTGTTTGCTAAACTATCACAGTTGAACACATTCTGTTTCAGCAGTTAGGCCATTCAGACACAAGTAAGTTAATTGCAATAACAGTTAATTATGGCATCATTCTCAATTTCCACCCATTTATTATTATTATTTATTATTATATACTCTTTTGTATGCATGTTCTGTTAAAAAGAATGGGGCAGTATTAGTGGAATTAATATAATAGTTCTTTTCTTTACATTTGCTATATGCTAAGAATTTGCCTATGTGCATAAGCTGGACAAGGAGAAAGGCAGCACTGAATATAGTCACTTTTATTCCGGTATACACACGGGCAGAAGTTATACACGGCATATAAAAGTGACTATATTCAGAACTACTGCCTCTCCCCTTATCCAGTTTATCTAAGTGGTGCACTGTAGGCAATACTTGAGGTTCTTTGCAGCATCCCTTTGGCCCCTAGCTGCAACCCCTCTATCCTTTTACTACACCTCCTTTCATACTCTTCCATCTTATTTTCCACCCTCTTCTAACAATGGTTTCATAGTGCAACTGCTTTAAGGTTTTCCTCCTGTTACACCTTTGTAACGTATTACTGTCAATTTCCTCATAGGTCCCAGCGCTTGGCCTTTGGCCTAAATTCTATATTCCCTTATCCAGGTGATGTACATCACCCAGCTCTTAGCAGGTATCATCCCTGCAGGGAATACTGGGAAAAACTGAAAAGTCCTTGTACGTATACAATCAGTTTCACTTATGCTACCATTCTTTTTAACAAAACATTATTATTCAGAAGATAACCCCCAATTCATATGGAACAAGCATACTAAGGCCTTTGCCTTGAAATTCAAACTTCCCACTGATCTTGCTCCACTTAGCTATCCAACTTCTTTAACGTCTTTGTCTAATATGCACTGGTCTTAATCATCTGGGGCAGCCCTTGGATAGTCAGCAGATGTGGTCTAATTAAAACAAATCACTAAAACACACAAACTCGTACAAGTAATTTCTTACAGCTACTCTACCATAAAGATTCTTATTTCCAAACCCAATACATACACATAGTATGTATACTTGTGGCATCAGACACATGGTTACATGAATACTCAACAGTTAAGACTTTCATTCTGTAATTTTTTCAACTCCTATATTTCACGAATTACTGTAAGATAAGGAAGGGAGGGAAGCAAGATGGTACTATTAAATATTTAGTGACTATTTTGACCCCCATCACATACAGTAAAAACGCTTAGATTGAACCACAACATTACAGAATCCTTTTCACCTGCAGTAAGGCACAAAACACAGCTTTAGGTGGAAAATGATGTAATGGGATAGGTCTGTAATGGAATAGGTCTCAAGTCTTGCAAGGCTGCCTACTTTACTGATGCCTAGTATGCACCAACCGCTTTTGTATCTTCTGTGTTTTATATCACTTCTACCTCAGAAGATATCATCACAGAGAAAAGGACAAAGTATCATGTGCTTTACTTTGAGGTACATGTTAAATAATCCATAACTCTACACACATCATTTTCCTATAATGTAACCCACAAGTCTTTACAAGTACAGCGTATCTGTATATAATTACATTTCAGGAAACAAGACATCCAGTATTAAGAGACTGCTGCTACAACACAGAGGTTGTCCAGCTACTCTCTCTCTCTCTCTCTCTCTCTCTCGTCCTCTCTCTCTTCTCCATCTATCTCTCTCTCTCTCTCTCTCTCGTCTCTCTCTCTCTCTCTCTCTCTCTCTCTCTCTCTCTCTCTCTCTCTCTCTCTCTCTCTCTCTCTTCATAAGACTATGAGCTATATATTATAAAATTATATGACCATCTGCTAGGCCTTGTCCAAAGTATTATTTCTTCTTGAAGGAAAGGTGAAAATTTGCACAAGATGAAACTGAAGAAGTTGCCAATATAGGCTGAAAGAGGCTACAAGGAATGAATGAAAAGGCAAAGGCAGAGTGCACCGCAGCTAAGGACTGAAGGGACATTGTAAAAATTAAATACAGTATCACCTACAGTGTGCTAAACAAGGCTCACTGAAGGAAGCGACTAGGGATGGAAATGAAACAGAAACCCTACTGCAACTCATGCTGCATGGGATTGCAATTGTGCAATGTGCTTTGTGAAAACAAAAGGCTTAAGTTTGATATTAAGCATACCGTAGGTCCAGGAGTGAAATTTTATACACACAGTCTTTGTACCACAAACTGGAGTAAATTACTGAAAAATGTACTGTATTTTCAATAATTTTTGCAACAAAAAACCTCTGTGTAGTACATCTGTTTCCATATAGGCATACTAAAATATTACCTAATTTATGGTATCATTAACATCTGGTATCCCTTTCATGGGCATGGAAGACCATTTAGGCTTTCATTTTGGTATGTAAAATAAATTTACACAGATGAAGACTGTGTATTACAATACTGTACAGTATTCAGAATACCTTAATTTGGTGACACCATCCAAATGAATCTGAAAATTTACCTGAAAGAACTCCCAAAATATAGATTGTTCTTGAAATATTAAGTTAATTTATAGTCAAAGTTCACAGTCTTCCAACACAATAAGACAGACATGAAAGGCACTGACTGGCTATCAGAAGTTGCCATTTTTTTATAAGGCTAAGGATTAAAATTTAAGAATTGCTTGTATAGTAGAAAATATCAATGGATTACCCTGGTACAGTTACAAGTAGGAACATTCACTATAAAAGGTGATACCCATACAAGGATACAGTTACAAGTAGGAACATTCACTATAAAAGGTGATACCCATACAAGGATATAGTTACAAGTAGGAACATTCACTATAAAAGGTGATACCCATACAAGGATACAGTTACAACTAGGAACATTCACTATAAAAGGTGATACCCATACAAGTAGGAACATTCTCTATAAAAGGGAGAACCTTAAAACAAGCGTGTTAATGTAACTTAGTCTATCTTTTCATCGGCCTCTGTGATACCCTTCCCTTTACTTAGCTTTATAGCCCCCAGGATCATAAGCCTTAACCAGTGGATCTGGGGAAGCAGCACCAAAAGACATCCCAAGTTACAATGAAGGGGAATCCTCCTGATAACATCAATAACGTGAAGATCGTATGTGTTACCGTACGTGATGTACATGACGGGAAACACCAAGATGCGGCATAAGGCAAACGACACTATCATTGCTATTCCATTCAACACGTACCACCTGAAAGATACAAATTGAAGGCATGCAGCAACATTCTTTTCATTGGGAGTTTTTTTACTATTGCTGGATATTTTATCAGAATTCATATTTTCCTGTTAAAAGAAAAAAAAAAACTTGTTCAGCTACACTGATATGAAAATTCTGTACACTAAGTTACTATATAATACAGTACTAAATTAATTCATTAAGAATTCGTAATCATGAGTCTTGGTATGTACTGTAGTAGAAAAAAAAGAAAATAATGTAAATATGACAAAAACCTTAGTATGTGCTTGCCAACCACAGTATTAATAAGCTTTTAGATACAATCATTGCAGTATACTTACTTTGATTCTTTTAATCCAAATCGACTTAACACAATCCTCATGTTAGTAAAAGGACCACTCAATTCAACGCAGTAAAAGCACCCAACAAAGAAATCACCAATGCCATCTCTATACACCAACACCTAAAACAATGAGAATAAATTGATTCCAAAATGAAATATGCTCATGTATAAAAAAATTAATCTTGTCAAAAATGGGAAAAAAGGATGAGATTGCAGATTTTTGCCTAGCTTATAATTGTGATTGCGCCCTTCCTTTTGGAAACGTACAGATGAAATGGTTTCATAACCATTTTTTCAATTGTTACATTACTATTTTTAACATTCATAAGTACACTATATTCAACATATCAAAAAAGTGGGAAAATAAATTTTAGAAGCTAAGGTAAATTAAATTGAAAAAAATCCTTTTTATATATAGTTATGTTCTGTATAGCATTAGGTAAATCATATTAAAAGTTAATAACTGTGACCAACTTATTATTGCAGTACGTAATTAATTTTTGGGGGTTGATAATAATAATAAATAACAATAATACATAATTGTAACCTGATCTTGCTCACCATGAGCTTGTAAGATAACACTTTATATTATTTGTTATGTGCATACATATCCTATGAAACAAAATAATTACAAAACTATTTTCTTAAGTTTTAGCTGGAGAATGAATGATCCTCCCAAGGTGCTAAGGAAGGTCTATACTGAATCTTAGTGTTGTTTGATGTTGAAATAGTACTGCTTTTTAGTACTGTATAACTTGCAATTGACCCTTTCTGAGCCTGATGCAGTCTTCAGTACAGTACAGGCAGTCCCCGGGTTACAGCGGGTTTGGTTTACGACGTTCCGAGGTTAAGGCGCTTTTCAATTATATTCATCAGAAACTATTTCCAGGGTTACGACGCATGTTCTAGGGTTACGGCGCATGTTCCAGGGTTACGAAGCATACAAACGCTGATCTGGCAGAAGAAATATGACACAAAAAATAATCAATATTTGAAGGTTTTTTGATGAAAAATGCAATAAGAATGCAGTTTACATAGTTTTTAATGCACCCAAAGCATTAAAAGTAAGGTTTTCTAAGGATTTTTTATGATGTTCCGGCTTGCGACGCGTCAAGAACGGAATCCCCCGACGTAACCCGGGGACTGCCTGTATTATAAATGAAACACCTGACTATTAAGGAAAAAAATGGCTATTTCTCTAAAAGCCATACTGTATTTACAAAACCGCAGTACAAGGCATACACTGATTGAATGATTGATATATGTAGGATAGATGGAGATGCACTTGAAGCACTCTCACATATGCAAAACTATTAAATTAAACTATGTACTGTATATCACAAACACACCAATGTAAAGTGGACTTACAGGACACAGAATGAAAGCAATGACAACATGGTGTGCCACAAGCAAGGTCCTTCTCCTGATGTAACTTTTTACACAGCTGGGAAAAGAACAGGCAGCATTTGTAAGACTGCATATGTGAACCTGAAAATTTGAAGAAAAAAATTAATAAATAAATAAATACAAATGTTGACTATATTAACTGGGTCTCTCCTAAAGGTGACAGTCCACTGGGTCTTGAGCTACTCTTATGTTGACTAGACTCAAAATTGGTTATAATTTCCTTGGTAAACAGTTATATCACAACAGTAACTATATTTACTACTTTATAATATCTGATGCCAGAATAGTTCAGATGAGTAAACAGTGAACCCACTAGAAATTTCACATGTATATACAGCAACAAAGAATTGAATATGAAAAATAAATACTGGTGTACACAATACATAATTCTACATGAGATTTAAAATGCCTGTAAAATAAACATACAGCAAAATGCTGTAAAAGGAAGTGTTTATGAATCAAGGTCAACCAGTAAGAGGAAAAATATGGATTCCACAGAAAAATTATACAATTTAAGTGAATTGAAATATTATTCCGGGAGAGCAGTTACCCAACAGAGTGAAAGAAAAAAAAAGGAACAAAAGAAATTGTATATAGTCTTTCCAAGTATGAAAATAACTTAAGGGTATCAATAAAAGTTATTATAAAGAAGAATTTTAAAAGTAAACATTTAGGCTTCAACCTTCATGACTTCAACAAATGAAATAAAACATAAAGCTGTACAATTAAAACGTAGCATTTCTGAAAAAGTTATTAACTACTACCACAGAAATAAGAAAATAACAAAAGACTACTGTACGTATGACATACCTTGTACATTGCGATGGTATCATGAACAAAGTAACTTGCCAGAACTAAGGCATACCAAGATGTTAAAGCATTTGTAGCCCGCATAACATCATGGTGACAAGAAAGCACAATAACGATACCAATCACGGAGGTTAGAATAGACTGAAAGGAAATCAGAGAACAGTATTACAGAGTTTTAATCAAGTACTATAGTCAGTCCTAAACTCTGGTAGATGTGCTCAAATCACATGGTTCGTGTGACTCTTTTATTTAAAATTTACTCTATTTTGTTAAATGAAAGAACAACCAGAAATATAAGGCTACCCAAGGAATTACTTTCATCAATAAACCAAATTCATTGCTCATTGATGTTTCTTATATGCAGGACTCTGATACTCTTAAGTATTGCATAATTACAGTTTATTTATCTAAAGTCCCTCACCAAAGATGAATGAGAACTGTATGTAAGAAAACCATAGTCTGTTTTTCAACAATGACAGTGAATATGCACATCTGATATGAATTTAATCACAGGTGAATGCTGTGCGATATGAGTCGTCAATCATCATTAGCATCAGTGATACATATTCTATACTCTATTCGCCATCAGCTCCAGATGTGCAAACTACAATATGCAGTTAATGACTTACCTGAATAATACAGACAGTTGCTTCACATATATTCATAAGGTGATGATGAGATATGTCTCTCTCCTTCATGTAAAAGTAACGTTTCAATAAAAGGCCACTCCATTTGAATAATGCCGTCCATCCTAGAAATGATCCCCCTACTACTGCAGCTTTTACAATCCAGTTCAGCATTGTTTTTGGGATTCATGTATCAAGCTTCATCTGGAAAATAGGGAAATATAATCAAGATCTATTACTTGCAGCAACTTGTGAATGAAAAACATTAAAATATGCTTTAAAATAAACCAACTCCTCTGGTCATACAGAAACCTGCAAGAAAATCAAATTCAAAGTTGTGTTTGAAATGGAAAAATTAGGACAGAAGATCATTGTAATCGTATTAGAAAATATAACTAAAAATCAAGGAGAACATTAAAATATGAGGTAAAAATTCAACTGCTACTCATCTGGTCATACAGAAAGCTATAGTAGAAAAATGAAAATCCAAGTTGTCTTTGAAATCGGAAATTTATGAGAGGAGATCATTTTAATCAAAATGAAGGTTATTGTGATGAGAAATGAAGCAAGGGAGAAAATGCAAAATGCATGAAAGCATCTGTGAATTACAGCAGCTAGAGATTAGTATGGGGTGGCAACAGCCTGCACAAAGTGGAAACTCCTAATACCTATACTATACGCATAGCATTACAAAGGCTATACCTATTTCTCAGGTGACAGTCAAATGTTCCCACTAAATGGAATACTAGTATAGCTAGTAGCCTATATGATGTCATGATTAGACTTTCCTTAATTTGCACTCTGATGGGCTAAACCTCTGTTATTCCCAGTACCAATACAATATAACCTAGGTAAGCCTCCATGAATTACAGGTCTACCTTAAACTTGCATGACTCCTATTCCTAGCTAGGCTGAAGAGAAGCAAGCATGGCTTAATCTGTTTAGGGTGCAACAAGGCCAGGTTAAGTACATACCTACAAATCTAAGTGAGGTTAAGTGTAGGGGAGTCTAAAGCTACCAAAATTTCACATACCTAGGTACTTAGGCTACTACCTAGTAGCCTAGTTAGGCTATCAACCTAGCTACCTAATGGCCTCAGATAAGTAGGCTAGCTACACACTACTACTACCTATCAACCTAATGGCCTCAGATAAGTAGTAGTTACTAGTACCTATCAACATAATGGCCTCAGATTAAGTAGTTACTACTAACACCTATCAACCTACTGGCCTCAGATTATAGCCAGTAGCCTAGTACGTAAGTCCAAAGGCAATTAGGGCTAGGTAGGTAGGATAAGCTAGTTAGCCTATTTTGGATATGGCCATGAAAAAATTAAAAAGTTCAGCCTCATTTTCAGTGCATGATAAGTAAATAAAATCACTTTACCTGTGTAATTGTTCGTAATACCTACCACCTGTCCGATTGCGTATTTAATTTATAGGTAAGTAGCAGCTAGGTTCAGGCTCCAGGGAGGCATCACTATCAGCTGTTTGAGGTAGTAGTAGTTATGGGTCGAGGCAATGCCTTTGCAACGGCGCCTCTTAGTCTTGGGTATTTTTTGTTTTTGTTTGTTTATTTGTTTAGCTCTTTCCTTTTTTTCTCTCTTTTTTTCCACATCAAGTATATGGTTTCTTTTCTTATTTCGTTGTTACCTGAAAATAGAAATTTTCCCACTACGTCACTTTCCTTCTCTTCATAGGGTTGTTGTAGCCCTATTGCTTTAACCCGTTCCTCTATATATGTATCACAATATAAAAGGAAATGAAATATGTCTTCTACTGCATCATTGCAAAAAGGACAACAGGTGTTCTCCTTCTGGTGCCTTTTTGCTATATTTAAATTAAGAGAGTTGGTTCTGGCTTTGAAGAGAAGGACTGAACCCATAGAGTTGTCATAAATTTCTTCGTCTTTTATTTCTCTTTTCCACGTTTTATATATGTTCACAGTCACTTTATTTTCCAACTCTTCTTTCCACCTCTCTGTGTCCCATATTCTGGCTTTGTCCTTTATTTCTGTTCTGGACATTCCTTCTAATTTTCTTAAATTTATTTTAACTTCATGCATGTACTTTTCCACAGTTTTCCACCATTTTCTTTCCTTTTCTTGCATATCTGTAATTAATTTCTTCAGTATCTCTTTCCGTCCATTTAAAGTATTATTTACATAGCTTATCTTCCCATTCATAATTCTACTTTTCATTGAAGAAGCTCCTATCTCCCCCCTTAATGTGGCTACTACTGTACTTCTACATGCCCCTAATATTTTCCTATATACCCCATTCTCTATTCTTTGTAATTTTTCTATTTCTGCGTCTGTTAGATTAACCACATTGGTTCCGTATAAGAATGATGGTAAGCTATGTGTTTTTCCAGAATGTTTTCCCTATTAGAACTTTGTTGCAGCTTTTTTCTATTACGGAGTAGGTTAGGTTGGCTAACTTCTGTGCTTTATTCAACATTTCTTTTTTTCTGTAGCTTAAACAGATTTCTAGAGTCATTTATCTTTATTCCTAAATATGTAATGTTCTCCCCTCACCTTTATGTTCTCTATCTCTTCTGGTTTATCTTTCATGTTGAAAATAATGATGCTGCTTTTCTCTTTATTTATTTCTAGCCCACATTTGTTCCCTATATCTATTAAAATCTTTATGTTATTCTTGCGTCTTCTATATTACTTGCTAGAACTAATCCATCGTCGGCGAAGAAAAGTGTCCCTATCTTTACTAGTTCATTTTCAAATCCTGTCCCTTCCTCCTCCATTTTCTTAATTATTAAATATGTCATTAGTTTGAAAAGTGAAGTAGAGCCTGTGCAACCTTGCCTAATCCCACTTGTAATTCCCATTTTCCTGTTCTACTCCCTCCCCTAGGTCTATTATTGTGCTATCCCCTTCATATATGTTAACTACTGCCTCTATGATTTTTGGATGTATTTTGAACTGTTTCATAACTTCAATCATGACTTCTCGTTTTACCGAGTCAAATGCTTTACTGTAATCGATAGCTATTACTATTAATGGTTTTCTATTCCTGTAGCTCTCTTCTACACCATATTGTAGTGTAAGAATGTTATCTTCTATCCTACTCCCTCCTGTAAATCCTGCTTGGCATTCGTGATCTTGTTCATTCAGTCTGAGGTGTGCTTCTATTTTCGTCTTTTTATCAGCATCATGATACTTTGTATGATATATTTAATAAGCTATAGGCCTTAAATCCTTAGCCCTTGGTTTCCTTTTCTTTTCTATCATTTTTGTTCTAGATTTCTTCCAAGATTCAGGCTTTTCTTTGATTTCTAGTTCTTTGTTGTAACACCTAACTAGTACTTCTATACATGTTTTGCTCTTCATTAAAGCTTTGTAAAGCTCTGGTTTGATTCCATCTGGGCCTGCAGCTTTTTTAGCTTTGAGCTTACTTAGACAAGCTATGACTTTTTCCTTGGTTATCACAGGCTCTTGCATTGGGATTATCTTCCTTTTGCATTCCATCACTAGGTCCATGTGTTCTCTTAGTACTTCTGGGAATCTATAGTCTCCAATTCTTATGATATCATCTTCTGCTGCCAATTCATTTTCATATTCCATCCTTTTCTCTTCGTTCCAGATTTCCTTTATATTATTTTCGTGTTTGCTGTAAATGGTTCTCCAATAATTCACTAATTCTTCCTTTGTTTCAGCCTCATTTAGCTTGCTTCCCTGTTCATTATATAAGTGTATAGTTTTCTTTTTTGGCTTTTTGCTTATTTCTTAACTTACCAATATTTTTCCAGAGCTCTTTGTTTTTGTTTCTTTTTATTTCTTCTGTTATTTTCTTTTCATATATTGTTATCTTTTCTCTTATTAATATCTGCACTTCTTTTTTCTTTTGCATATATTTCTTCTCTAGACTTTCTTTTACGACATTATCTCTCTCATTCCTTTTCTTCCTATTCAGCTCCTTCCTTTCCTTGATACCTTTTCTTATTTCTTCAACTGAAACAGGGTTGCTCTTCTACTTTCTCCTCTACTAGCAACTTTCTCCTGTATGTTCTCATTAGCTTGTCTTCTGCTACTTCTTTTATTGATAAGTCCATATCTGTGATTCTGTCAATGTCTTTATCTATTAGGATCTCTTCTAATTTTTTTAATAAAGTCATTTAGGTTGTCTTCATCTGTTTTGAAGTATTTTACTTCCCCCCATTTACCCTTGTTGAGATTCTTGTTCTGTCCTTTGAATGTTAAGTGAATGGTAATTAGGTTATGGTCTGAGATATCAAATTCCTTTTTGTCTTCATCAATTACCATCTCCTCAAAATTTTTGTATAACTTCTCATTGACTAAAGCAAAATCTATTACGCTTTTCATCTGCATTCTCTCCCATGTGTATACTCCAGTGCATCTGTCTTCTGCGTTAAGTAGTATTAGCCTATGTTCATTCATCCATTCTAATATTATTTCCCCGTTCTGTCTGTATTCTGGTGGCCTAAGAAACCTATATGGCCATTGAAATCTCCTAAAATCAGTAATGATTCTTGGTCGTTTATGTTTTTCATTATGTTTTCGCATTCTAGTTTTATTGCTTTATCTCTATTTTTATCCTCCTCTGTATTTCCTACTGATAGGTATAACAATAAAATATGGATATTATTATTGTATATTTGCATTTAGCATATAGTAGGTCTTTGCTAATAGTCTCCACTTGTTTAACTCTGTGCTATCACTGTCTCTATATAGCATCATTAACCCTCCCCCTTTTTTTGTCTTTCATCTCCCTCATATTTTCTATTTTATTTATACCTTTACTTAATGCTAACTTGTCTAGTTTCTGGTGAGTTTCAGTTAAACAAAATATCTTATTTTCATTGTCTAAAAAAACTTTCTATTTCTACTATCTTTTGTCTAGTTAAACACTGTATATTTATCATATATATTTTGAACTGTATTTCAACTTTTTTTGATTTTGGCTCCTTGGTTAATGTATTATTTTCATCTCCGTTTATTACATTTCTCCTATTGCCCCATCCTAGACTCTGAAAATTTTCATTCTGATTAGTTTACCCTTTCTGATGTACCATCCCTGTTCCCCCCTTTCTTTCTTGTCTTTGAGTTCCTGTCTCAATATCTTATCCTGTTCTCTTTCTCTGAAGGTTAGGTCTGGTGCTATGAATATTCTGTTGTATCCTACCTCTTGTTTCCCCTTGAGAATCTTGGCTTTCCCTATTACTGCCCATTTCTCCCTTTCACTTTTCATCTTAACTAAAATAGGTCTTGGCCTAGGTTCTCTGTCTCTATCCTGGTTCCCTGTAGTAACTTATTATTGGGTGCCTGCATCCTATCATTTCTTCCTAATCTACTTACTTCTACTATTTCAATGTCCCTTAGCCCTAGTTCCTCTTTGAACAGCTTGCTACAGGGGTTTCTGTGTCATTTCTAAGCCTAGTTTCATTATTTCCCTCTAAGCATTCCTTGATGTTGTAATAACAAGATTATTTTTACGTTTTTCTTTCTCCCATAATTCCTTCACCTCTTCTCTAATCACTGGGTTAAAATCCTCACTTCTTACTCTCTGTTCAGTGTCTAAGCCTCTTTTCACTTTATTATATTACTATATTAGTTTACTTTGATTTACTTTGGACTTTTAATCGTCATCGTCTTAATTACAAGTTATAATGATCGCCACTTTATTTTTGATAGGTACTGTATTAAGCTGGTAAAGATTTTAAATGAATGTGTTTATGCGTATCTGTTTGTACGTATATTAATGGCGATCAGAAATTGAAAAGTGGTATCGAGCAGTTTATAGAATACAATAGTGTTGACTTTTATATATGTTTTTACATACTGATAACGAAATGACATTCTGACAAATATGACGCATGATTTTCGTGAAAAAAATGTAAGAATGTATGAAATTACTTTATATAAATATAATATACATATTCTCCACAGGCATAAATTAACGTTATATTAAGCAAGTGCAGTGTCTGATGTAAACTAGTAATCAAAATGTTAATTATAAGCCCCCAAAATACCATCTAATGAGGTGTGCCATAAAGAACGCACTGTTGTTGTTCGGCGATCAGCTGATCACCATCGGTTGTAACAACATCGTCTTCCCATTTATTATTTTGAATGTTGTTTTACTCAGGTAAACTTTTTACCCACGTTATTTTTGTTGCTCTACCTCAAGAATTTCTCGAAAGTTAAGGCAACTATTGCAGAACAACCTAAATTAACGTAATGGAGCATATGGGCCAATAGGTATAGCTAATAACCTAGCTTATCAAGGCCGGTTAAGTACCTACCTTAGTAGTAGCTAGGTAGCCTAGTAAATCAGATGGTGAACCTGTTCATCCTTTTTAAGGTTTATTGTTAGATCTAGGGGTTAGTATTACCATTCAGGTGGGGGTAGATCTAGGGTAATTATACGCGGAGGCCTAGACTATGGCAGTTGCGGTTTTTCTAGCTACCTAGCCTAGTAAGTACTAAGGGTTAGATCATCACAGCAGGCCAAGCAGGCCACCTACCATCAATGCAAGCCACCCTCCGAAAAGTACATTATAACGCGTTCCTGACACCCGAGATGGGCATCAGTCGCGACTTGTTGTTGGTGAGAAACGGAGCTAAAGACCTCTACTCTCCTTTCGAAGTAAGTATTTTCTCCAAAGTTAGAAATTAAGGCCAAATTTTAAGATTTAAACAGAGGGTACTGAAAACGGTCTCAAACGTAGTGCAAATCTCACCAAAACGCGTTCAACATTTTACTTACAACTCGAGGTATTTAGAAGATTGAACGCCATCTCGATGTTTACGGAGTAGCTTGTGTCAATAAACTAACCATTTCCTGTGATAAATCCGCACACCACTTGTACCCACAGACGCTGGAGCACTTTTATCACAACAATCGAAACACGATTTCTCATCAACAACAAGCCAGGCGTAAACAGCTGTTGGGGTAGAAAGATGACGAGAAGCGTGCTCTTGGCTAATTTTTAAATAAGTAGTAAAACATCAATATTTTACATATTTATGATGATTAATTTGAAAATATTCGTTATTGAAAAAGTAACTCGACTCTGACTCAAATTTAAGTAATTATTTTTCTGAATTAGAACGTTCTTTCAAGTTCTGTATTATGACGTCACGACATCTTGACTTTCGTACCTATTGTAAATAATTGCTATACTCAACTGTCATTGCAGAACAGTTTACCAGTTATTCATGCAGATTGCTTATCAGCTATACATGTAATTGTTATAATCGTAATGCGCATGATATATCTTATTATTTACTTTTTGGATATATGAAGATGTTTTACTGCTGGATTATCGCCGTAGTGTGACGCAATCGTTTTCGGTCCATGGGCCTCTTGTCTGTTTTCGCACCATAAGAAATTATGGGGCCGAATTTGCAATGACCAGAAAGTCGTTAAAGAGGAAAGGAAAGTTAGCATTGAGGGGCATATGTTTTGACTGAGAAAAATACAAATTTATTCAATAGCTAGCTTGTAAAAAATACTTGGTTATAAAAACTTGATTGACAACTAAGCAGCATGTCTACTATGGGTTTCAGAGACAGTGCAAGCAGGTTTTTGGGCAATACCTATTTCTGTAACGAACACTCTTAACAGAACGAGATTTTGCTATAGTGCATTACACCCAGTGCCGTAATTTATAAGGGTATCGTGAATCACTAATCGTAAAGAATAACGACACTTGTCCTTGTACCAAGAGACAAAAACTCCATTATGCAGAAATGGATACGAACACGCGTATAAAGCTCCACCTACCCTCCAACTGCAATCTTGAGTAAGATCAATAAACGTTACATACATACGCTAACATTGTTCAAATGAGTGCTGGGAAGGCTGGGGAAAGATGGTGGCCGTCACTGATGAGAACCGTCCATGAAAAACGTAGCCGCCATATTGGATTTCAAAACTGCCTTGAAAACATATTTTACGAAGAGCTCACAGGCTTTATTTTATCGTAGGTGCCTTTCATATTCACATAGGTTGACGAAACTTCAGTCTTTTAAATGGTATGCTTAGAGTTGCAATTGTATTCATGTTTCACCAATTAAATATCGAGTGAATAAGACCCGTCTACCGTGATGAGGGTTGGCCTGTTGTGATGTTTCCCCCTAGTATATGCATTTTTACCTCCTGAACAAGAATTTTAAGTAATATTTTTTCTGACGACTGTAATTAACCCCCCAGGGGCCAGTATTAAACACGGCGAAATACATTGGACAGCCCCCAGTCACTAGTGGATGTCGTATCTGCGGCTACGTTCCTTGCAGTCCGTGCTGTGGAATAGTAATATAGATTTACCGAAATACCAACTTCAGAACTGAAAGTTATTGTATGCTGACCATCCTGGAATGCTATCGTGTGTGCGCAGTGAAGGCTAATAGGGGAAATTTTGGTAAAAAGTGGACTTTCTCTCACCCTTGGGGGTCTGGGTGTGGAGGCCCCAGCTAAGCAACGTGGCTTACTAGGTTAGGGTAGGGTAGGTTAGCAGTAGGTTTTATAATATGTTTCCTTAGCCAATCCCTTCTTGAACATATGGCTCCCTTACGAATCCCAGGGTGGCCAGCATAACAACACATCCATTCTCCGTCCATGGGATTTACCCCACCCAAACCCCCTGTTCCCAAAGGGTCCCTGATAAAGATGTGAGGTTGATGATAATTGACCACCAATAAACTACACCAACTCCAACATCAGCAATAGGTAGGTAGTATAGTGGAATATAGTTTTATTAAAGAGGAAATATTTATATTTGTTTACTAAGTGTACATTATTTTTGTCATTAACCTGTATTTTAGTTGCTAAATTTGAAGCAGGAATCGGACCATCATTTAACAGTCAGTGCAACTGGCCACACAAAGCTAGCTATTAAAATCAAGGTCAGTGAAAAAAATAAACTTGGATTTAGTAAACAAATTCAAATACACATTAGGATAGGGTCCACTATCTCCAGAAGCACCCATTTGCTAGTGAAATGAGTGACAGAATTGTTCACAGCACACACTATAACTTGGGAAAATTAAATTTTCAGGTCCAAAATGCAAAAATATTTCCTAACAGCACGTACTGTACTAACATGAGATGTATTCAAGACAAGTTATTTTGTATTAGTAAACTGTAATGATTAATGGAGATTGAGAACGGTGAAGTATAAAGTTATCAGGGCAAAACAGAAACAGAATTTGTTCCGATACGTAATACAAACCATCGGTCCTTTACAATAGGAAGGTAACTAGCGGCAGCTGGAACGGTCGTAAGCTTCGAACAAGGGAGTTCGGTAGTTAACTGCTTGTCCGACAGTGCGCGTGCCGTGCGACTGGGAGGTGAAGAACCACTTTTGCTTTCAGCCATGTGGATAGAGGACGTGTTCGTCATCGCTCTCTGCCCGCTTCATCGTCGTATGCTTTGGTTGTGTTTGGATTTCTTCAACTTGGTTTGTCAGTGTTGTGAAAGTGATATTGTAAGTACGTACTGTTTTATTACTTTTATTGCATTGATTTATGGATCCTCGGACAATGGAGCTATCCCCGTGCCCCCCCATCAACCGCAGAGTGTGTCCCGGTTTGGAGGGCCGCAAGTGTGGGGTCTTCCGCTCCTTTCCGGAAATTGATCCTCATGTCCTTTGCGCTCGGTGCCGAGGGCGTGAATGCTCTCGGGCCGAACCGTGTAATATTTGTTGTAATTGGTCGGAGGTGCAGTGGGTGCTGTACGAGGGTAGGAAGAAGCGTAGGCCTGCCAAGGAGTCGTCGGAAAGCTCTCCAACGACTCCCTTGGTTACGGACACTTCGTCTTCCTTCCTGCCCCCGTCTCAGCTCCCATGTATGGCGCCTTTCCCTTCGGGGGAGGTTTCTCGGTCCTTCTCTTCTCCCGATCCGTCGAGCGTTGAGGAGGGCGCGAGGTACTCCGACATGATGTTGTATTCGGGGTCTTCCGTTCGCTCGGGGTCGGGTTCGCCTCCCCCCGCGCGAGGGGGAACCCCTCCTAATCACCCGACTGTTGCTCCCTTAGGTGCTCCTGCTGCGGGCGACGACCTTGGTCAGGTGTGGGTGTCGTTGGTACTCCAGGGCACGCCGAGCGTCCAGGGGCTGCTCCAGCATCTGGCGGGTTCGGTGCCGGTCACCCATGGAGCGGTGACCACCACTACCACTACGATCTCGACTCCAGGGCTCCAGGGTACGCCGCCCCTCCTCACTTAGTGTATACCCCGCACGTGATGTCAGTGACTCCAACGGCCGCTGTGCAGGGCCCGATCGCTGCCGTGCCGAGGAGAGACGTGCCTCCCCCTCCTGGATTCTTTGCATTGCCTGCCCCTGACTTCCGATGCCCGAAGAGCTCGCCCCTGGACCTGCCGCCGGTACCCAGGATGTCGCTGGCTGCGGCCCCTTCTCCCGCTGTACCTGACCTACCTGCCGTACCTACCGTTCCTGCCGCTCTTGCTGTTCCCGCACCTGCCGCTGTCGTTCCAGCCCGTAGCCTCCTCTACCCCTTTGACTTCCAAGCCAAGGAAGAAGAAGGCTGCCTCCTCCCCCCCCTAAGAAGTCTCCCTTGGGAACTTCTAAGGGCCCGTCTTACTCCGGTGGGACGGGGGTTCCTTCTGCTGGTCCTCCTGCTCCTTCGGGAGCGGAGCCTGTCTCTCCTTCCGCAAGGAAGAAGAAGACAGGGACCAGAGGGGTACCGGCTAACTACTTCCTCGCCTGGTGCTAGGGGTGCTGTTGCTACACCAGGTTCCGGCTCGGCCTCTCGTTCGCGAGAGGCACCAAGTGTACGGTGTGCAGCCAAGGTTCAGGCGCCCGAGTCCGCTCGGTGCCAGGACCGAGGCACGGAGCAGAAGGCTGGCAAGAGCCGCTCAAGTGACTCTCGCCAGGCCAGCGGCCGCTCCCGCAGCGACCGCTCCCACAGCGACCGCTCCCTCGGCGACCAGCTGGTTACCAGGGTTGACGTGCCGGTCTCTGACCGGTCATGGGCTGAGGGTGGTAAGAGGTCCCCTCGATCGTAGGAACCAGCCTCGGCTGGTCCCAGTGGTTCGATGCGCCGTGAGGACAGGCACCGGTCCCACGGCGACAGTGGTCTCTGCAGGTCCCCTGACCGCCGCTCCCAACGGGACAGGACAGATAGGGGGACCAGCAGCAGTTCAGGGGAGCAGCGCGACCAGGCCTGCAGCTCGATCGCCTGCAGCCCCCCAAGCACACCGGTTCTGCCAGTGAGCGAGGGGGGAGCGTCAGGTCTTCCTATCCTGTTCCTTCAACTTCCTCGGGCTACACCAGGAAGGGCGAGGCAACAAGGAGTGATCGTCACGATCCCACCACGACGCCCTATGTGCCAGGCATGGTCCTCGGATCGACCAGGTCATATGCGCAAGTGGCAGGAGGAGACCGGGAGGGGTCTGTCGCTGTTCCTCCTTCTGAAGGAGGAGGGTCTGGGGAGTCGTTCTTGCTGGAGGGGCTTGACGGTCCAACTCCTCAAGATGCGGTCACTCCTGAGATCCAGAGGAACTTTGCTGAGGTCATTGCGCTGATTCGTCAGCACAACGACCTCGGGGAAGGATCTCCGCTCCCACCTTCTGAGCCCATGTCCCGGCTCGAGTCGTTCTGGGGGCCTAAAAAGGAACCCAGGGCGACTGTGGGTCTGCCGCGATCGGAGCTGGCCGACTCAGTGCTAGGCCAGGTGGACTTGCTCGTCTCCGGACAGGAGGGTTCGCTTCGGTCTGGCAGGTCGTCCAAGCTACTTCCTCCTCCTCTACTGCGACAAAGAAGATTCTACGTGCCATCCGAGGATCTGATGCCGCCCAAACAGGTTAACCCGGAGCTAGCCAGATCGTACGCCCAAGTGGTTGGAGGAGACCAAGAGGGGTCTGTCATGGTTCCTCCTCTGGAAGGAGTAGGATCTCGGGAGGCGTTCTCCCTGGATGGACTTGACGGTCCATCTCCCCAGGACGCAGTCACTCCCGAGATCCAGAGATCTTTCGCAGAGGTCATTGCGCTGATTCGTCAGCACAATGACCTCGGGGAAGGATCGGTGCTTCTGCCCTCCAAGCCTACATCTTGGCTGGAGTCGTTCTGGGGTCCTAAGAAGGAATCCAGGACGATGGTGGGTCTGCCCCGATCAGCCTTGGCCGACAGTGTGCTGGGACAATTGGACTCTAGTCTCCGGACAGGAGGGATCACTTCAGTCTGGCAGGTCGTGCAAGCTACTTCCCCCTCCTCTACCACGACAGAGGCGCTTCTACGTGCCTTCGGAGGATCCACTGCCGCCCAAACATGTTGGCTTTGGAATCGACTGCTATGGCAGCGTTCCAAGCAGTCACCTGGCTGGACCTGTGGTCCCTCACAGTGTCCAAGGTCGTGGCCTCCTCAGGAAACATCACTCCCGAAGGAGACCCGGCTTTCGGGAGACTGTGTCAGTCTGAGGGTAGGGCTAATTCCTACCTGGCCCACCAGACGGCCAACCTGTGGGCCAACATGGTTCTGAGACGTCGGGACGCAGTCTTCGCTCAAGTGACCAGGTCGGCAGGGCATGATGTAGCTTATGGTCTGAGAAACGGACCGGTACTGGGTTCCCCTGCTCTCTCTCCTAGAGAGATGGTGGACGCTGCGGTGGAGCAGCGGCGCACTGAGGACAGTGACCACTTAGTCCACCAGGCAGTCTCGAAGGCGACTGGGCAGCCTCGAGCCACTGCGGCTAAGCTTAAGAGCATGGCTAGCGCTTCCTCTGCGGCTAAGACGACGGCCTCGTCGAAGCCGAGAGGAAAGACCCTGCCTTCGACTTCTGCAGTAAGGAGTGATCGTAACCAGCCCTCCTCCCAGCCCTCCTTCTCCCGAGGAGGAGCCGGGAAGAAGTCAAAGAGAGGAGGGAAATGCTAGGGAGGCCGTTCCCCCTCACCTGCTGCCGGAAGTTGGGGGTGCCTGGTGAGCCATTGGGCAACTTGGCAGTGCTACAGAGCCGAGACCTGGATAGTGGATGTCCTTCGGGAGGGATATCTACTACCCTTCGAGTCGCAACCACCCCTCACCTCCAACCCAGTCCATCTACAGACATACGTCCCCAGTTCTGCCAGGGACGTAGCGCTTCGGCAAGAAGTGGAAGCCATGCTGAGCAAACGAGCTGTGGAGATTGTACAGGATCAGTCTCCGGGCTTCTACAGCCGACTTTTCCTGGTGGAGAAGTCATCGGGGGGCTGGCGCCCGGAAATAGATCTCCTTCCCTTGAACCGATTTGTTCACCAGACTCGGTTCACGATGGAAACAACACACTCAGTGCTTGATTCTATCAGGGAGAACAACTTCATGCTTTCTGTGGATCTGAAGGATACGTATTTACAGATACCCATCCACCAGTCCTCCAGGAAGTACCTCCGCTTCATCCTCGATGAGATGGTGTACCAATTCAGGGCACTTTGTTTCGGTCTCTCAACCGCCCCACAGGTGTTCACGCGAGTGTTCACTCTGGTGTCGACTTGGACCCATTCGGTAGGGATATGTCTTCTGAGGTATCTCAACTATTGGTTAGTCCTGGCGAGCTATCGCTCTCAGTTGCTACAGGACAGGGATCGACTCCTCGAGTTCTGCCACGATCTGGGGATTGTGGTGAACTTCGAGAAGTCAAATCTCGAGCCCAAGCAGAGGATGAAGTACCTGGGCATGCTGATCGATACAGTAGCAGGACGAGTCTTCCCCGCAGACTCGCAGATCAGCAGGTTCAGGGAGGCAGCCAGACAATTCCTGTCCCTACAGGAGCAGCCAGCTCAGCAGTGGCAGGTCGTGATCGGTCACCTGTCGTCTCTCGAGAAGTTAGTCCCTCACGGACGTCTTCACCTGCAGTCTCTTCAGTGGAGGCTTAAGGAGAGATGGTCACAGGTAAGAGACCTACCATACTTCCCCGTGTCTCTCACGGAGGTGAGGCCAGACCTAGCCTGGTGGCTGGACGACGGGAACCTCGTAAGAGGAGTGCCCCTTCGCACTCTTCTCATTCCCCCCCCCCCCCCCCCCCCTCCCGAGATGCTGCTGTTCTCAGATGCGTCAACCGAGGGATGGGGCACACACCTGGAGGAGTTGCTGGCTGCAGGTGCGTGGGACCATTGCGACAAGCACCTTCACATCAACGTCCTGGAGCTCAAGGCAGCGTTCTTCGCTCTCCAAGAGTTCCAGGAACGGGTGATGGGACACTCAGTGGTGATGAGCAACAACACCATGGTAGAGGCATATGTCAACAAACAGGGGGGCCTAGTGTCCCTCCCTTTGCACCAATTGATGATGCAGATGCACGAGTGGGCGGTAGCTCACTCGGTAGAGCTGCCAGCCCAATACATTCCAGGCAAGAGGAATGTAGTAGCAGACAAGCTCAGCAGTCGGAATCAAGTGATAGGGACCAAATGGTCCCTTCACCCAGACATGGCGGAAAGTCTCTTCGACCTGTTGGGGCGTCCAGTCGTGGATCTGTTCGCCACCCGGCACAACAGAAAACTCGAGGTTTTCCACTCAGTTGTGCCGGACCCATGGGCAGCTGCAGAGGATGCTTTTCAACACCCGTGGGACAACCTCTTCTTGTACACCTTTCCCCCGTTCTGTCTGATTTGCAAGGTGATCAGCAGGGTGCTGGTCACCGCGAATCTTCGGATGATTCTGGTGGCACCCACATGGCCTCAGGCTGTTTGGTATCCGGACCTGCTTGCTCTTCTCGCCAAAGCACCAAGAGAGATTCCCCACTGGCACAAGCTCCTATGCCAGCCACACGTAGAACGGTACCACCGATCGGTTCGGTCCCTGTCCCTTCACGGCTGGCTGTTGTCCACCATCTGTTGCGAGCGAGAGGCTTTTCTCGCTGGGCAGCAACAGAGATGGCTGGGTACCTCAGGCAGTCCTCTGCAGCTGCGTACCAGGGGAATTGGTCCGTCTTCTGTGGTTGGTATCGTGGACGGGGTCTCTCCACTCAGAGCCACTCTTCAGCAGGTAGTGGATTTCCTCGTCTTCCTTCGCCGAGAGAAGCTCCTCTCTATGTCCACAGTGTAAGGCTATAGAGCCGCCCTGGCCCTAGTCCTTAAGCTGCGGGGAGTGGACATCTCCACCTCCATGGAGATCTCCCTCCTGATGAAGAGCTTCGAGAGGTCTTGCCCACCCAGGGAACTCAGGCCCCCGGATGGATGTTTGACTCTCGTCCCTTAGTAGTTTTGACTCGAAGACCCTTTGAGCCACTCCGGGAGTCGTCAGACAGGAATCTGACCCTCAAGACTGTCTTTCTGCTGGCCCTGGCATCGGCGAAGAGAGTAGGGGAACTTGATGGTCTTTCCTTCGATGTTAAGCTCGATTTTGTCCCGGATTTCGTAGCGAAGACTCGGAACCCTTCGGTCCCTGATGACCGGTTTGAGTCATTCACGATCCCCTCCCTGAAGGACTTCACCGACGATGATGTGGATGAGATGCTGCATTGTCCTGCTATCTGAAGAGAACTCGCCACCTCAGGCCTGAGTGTCGATGCCTCTTCGTTAGCACCGGGGTTACCAAGAAGGAGGTGTCCAAGAACACTCTTTCTTTCTGGCTTCATGAGGTGATCAGGAAGGCGTATACTTCGGAGAGGAGTGACGACACAGGTACCCTTTGTCCGACAGCCCACGAAGTCAGAGGTATTGGTCCAACCCTTGCGTTCCGCAAGAACTTCTCCTTGGCACAGGTGCTGAAGGCAGGGGTTTGGGCCAACCAGACTACCTTCACATCTTTTTATCTTTGGGATATTGCCCACAGGTCCTTGGACACCTTTTCCTTGGGACATGTGGTGGCTGCTCAACAAGTTGTGTAGCTTACCCAGCTCCCGAGCTGACAGAACAGCATCGCATCCTTGTGTGACTGCATGAATGGGCGAGCGAATGAGAGTGTCACTGGCTTCTCTTCCTCCCCTTTTCTCTCCTCTACCTGTGGGCAGAGGGCTGCGGTCGTCACTATGCTGGACAGGAGGCCGATGCAGGTAAGCTACACAACTGAGCTCCGTCCTGTCCCTTTCAGTAAGGATAGGAGCGGTTATCCACCGCTCCCCTAACAAGGGGGGGGAGTGGATGCCAACAAGAGACAAACCCATGTCCTTATATTTGGCTCTTGAGTAGGAACTAGTTCTTGCTTGCTATTCATAAGAGGCACGCTTGCCTCCCTCTTATGAATTTGGTCCAGAGGTCTGACCACTGATCTTGCAGTGCACACCCAATCACCTGGGCAGAGGCTAGGATCCCTCCCTCTGCTCTTACCACCAGGAAGGGAACCAAGGTTGGACGAACACCAGTCTGTTCTTAGGACTCAGATTCCACCCACCAATAAGTGAGTCTTCCATTTGTTAAAGGACCGAGGCTTTGTATTACGTGTCGGAACAAATCACAATTTGTCGTAAATTGTATTTTTCCTAACTACAAACCTGATGTCCTTTACACATAGTCCCACCTCATGCCACCCCTCACTCTGTTCCTGGGCCTAAAGCAAAGTGAAGCTTCACCTCCCAGCCGGGCGGGACACCCTACTATCGGACAAGCAGTTAACTACCGAACCACCTTGTTCGAAAGCTTACGACCGGTTCCAGCTGCTGCTGATTACATTCCATATGTTAAAAGACCTCAGGTTTGTATAGTTAGGAAAAATGCAATTTACGATAAATTGTGATATTTCTTGCATCACAAAATTTGAAAAATTAAAATTTCATCTATTCATCTGGCTTTAGTACCAATTTAATTTAATTTTTTTTTATGGGACTTCTCATTTTCTAGTAAAAACTAAATTTGGAGAGAGAGAGAGAGAGAGAGAGAGAGAGAGAGAGAGAGAGAGAGAGAGAGAGAGAGAGAGAGGTATTACGGTACATACTTAACCAATAACTACTCCTATTTAAATAATTATTTATTTATTATACGTTTTATACCCTGTTATAGGCTAATAGTTTATAGATTGTAGCTTAAGTTTTTACTACTCTGATACCATGATGATACAGTAAAAAAAAATAAATTAATCAACTCACTAAACTAAGTACAACTAATAAGTGTAATAAAATAAAAGTAGATGAGGCTGAATTTTACTTTTAATTGAATAATCCAAATAATATCAAAAGACAATTGTTCCGATACGTAATACAAACCCTCGGTCCTTTAACAATAGGAAGGTAACTAGCGCAGCTGGGACACGGTCGTAAGCTTCGAACAAGGGGAGAACGGTAGTTAACTGCTTGTCCGATCGTGCGCGCGCCCAGCGCGCCCGAGAGGTGAAGAATCACTTTTGCTTTCGGCCGCGGGTGTGAAGGACGTGTTTCGTCATCGCTCTCTGCCCGCTTCATCGTCGTATGCTTTGTTTTATATTGTGTTTTCTACTAATGGTTTGGTTTGACTTGAAAATGAAACTGTAAGTACACTGTTTTCATTTTCATTACTTAATTATGAATCAACATGGAGCTATCGCCGTAGAGACGGCGATTTCCGCTCTTTTTCATGAATTTGAACCTTGAATTATGTCTCGGTGCCGAGGGCGGGCGCACTCGCGCCGAGTCATGTATTTTGGGCCCGAAAGTGTTTGTGTAATTGAAAGATGTAAGTACTCTTTTTCATTATATTTTTGCCCTGTGCGTTCGTTGCCGAGAGCTTGATTGCGCTCGGCAAGAGCCATCTTATTGTGTATGAATAGAATGCAATGAAAGTGGATTCGCAATGCAGTTTTCTTTTCATTTTCATTTATTAATTGCATCAAATTTAATTTTGGATCAATTTCCGCTCTTACCCGGGAATTAATCCTTACGATTTATTGCTGTGAAAGTGAAAATAGCAAGTGCAGTATTGTTCATTTTTCATATATATTTATGATAGCATCATATTATTATGGATCAAGTTTCCGCTCTTACCGGGAATTGATTTTTCCCTCTTTAAGTTCTATGAAGTGAATCGCAAGTGCAGTATTCTGTTTCATTTTCATATTACTTTTCACTGCTGTGCGGGGGTAGGGAAGCGAAGGTCTGCCAGGAAGTCGTCGGAAAGCTCTCCCCGCGACTCCCTTGGTATCCGATTCTTCGTCTTCTTTCCTGCCCCCCCGCCGCTCAGCTTCCTCGTATTTTGTTTTTGGGGTCTTCCTTCCGTTTCGGGGTGGGGGCATGTCCCCTCCCCCCCCCCGTGCGTGAGGGAACCCCTCTTACTAATCTGTCTGTGCTACCGCAGGTGCTACAGCCGTGGGAGCCGACCTTGGACAGGTATGGACCACTGCGGCTGCAGGGCGTGCCTAGCATCCACGATCTGCTGCAGAGTCTAGCGAGGTCTGGGGCGGTGACCTTGGAGTGGTCTCCACTACAACCTTCACGGCCGCTTATGCTGCTTCCCCCCGCTGGTCTACACTCCCCATGCTGTGTCGGTGACGCCGTCTGCCGCTTCTAGGGCCGGTCGCCGCCGTACCGAGGAGGGGTATGCCGCCGCCGCCTGTGTTTTCTTCGTGTTGCCTGCCCCAGACTTCCGCTGTTCCAGCAGCTCGCCCCTGGACCGGCCGCCAGTACCACGCTGGCTGCCGATGATTCTACGAGGCGATGGCTGGGCCTGCCGTACCTGTCGCTGATGTGGTTCCCGCTACTGGCTTGGCTGTCCCTTCTGTGTTTACCGCTGCCGCTGTTCCTGCCGCTCCTGAGCTGGTTGCTGTTCCTGTCGCTCTCCTGGTTCCTGCGCCTGTCCATGCTGGTCCTGCCCATGGTGTGTCTTCCCCAGTCCCAGGTCCTTCCGGACAAGTGCAGTCGGGCCGTGTTGCTTCGGCAATAGGCCGACTCCGGCCTGGATGGAGGACCTGACGACTGTCCTGCGTGAGCTGACGAAGAAGAGGAAGGATGTCATCTTCGTCTGCTGCCTCTCTCCCCTTCGAACTTCT
>NC_087220.1:50270991-50278491 GCF_015104395.2 Macrobrachium nipponense
AGCTAAGTATATATCTGCCGGGTAAGTATGTACAAAACTTTATTGTATCTTAACAATATCATATTTGAAAATTTGTGAATGAGTTTTATTCTAAAAACAAAAATGCATTTAGTCATTGAAAAGAAGAAGAAAACAGTAATTAGCGAATCTTGCTCTATGATAAAATTTGTAATTTCGTTAATTTTCCGGAATATACGTAGCATTTGGGCTTCACAAAAAAAGTAAGTAAAGTGATTTATGACAGAGTTTAGAGGATACTTACGTAAAAATACATCGGTACTTTGTAGAACGGTGACGTCACGGTGGTCATATGTATTTTTTTCGTGAATGAATATACATTTATGATAAAAAATACAGGCAGTCCCCGGGTTATGACAGGGGTTCCGTTCTTAAGACGTGTCGTAACCCGAAAATCGTCGTAAGCCAGAACAATGTTCTTGAAAACATGTCCACAGGGAAAATTTCACTAATTTGCAATTTTTCTTTAGGGCCGTATCTCTAAAATTATCACTAATTTTACATTTGTCATGTGCAACACTGTGTATTCATTACTGTATATATTTTCATTAAAATACAAGAGAGAGAGAGAGAGAGATTACATAAAACCATTAAATTCATTGACCATTGTATGGCATTGTTAAGCTCCGAGTGTCACTGGAGTTATGTGGTAGGGAAATTGATACAGAAAAAGACGAAGGGAAGAATTTTCTTTTGAAATTAGTTATCGTATTATACTACTTCTATTATTATTATTATTATTATTATTATTATTATTTGAAAATATTATAAACATGTGCATCTACCATAAAAATTCTCTCATCTCAGTAAGAAAGAGGAATTATCCTTACAAGTGAAATGGAAAGGTCATTTTCATCTCTTTAAAATACGACCATTATGAATTTTGTTATTAAAGTTTTATTATTATTATTATTAAATAACTGAAATTATCAACAAACATTTTACATACTAGTACCATAAAAATTCTTTCATCTCGTAAAAGAGAGAGAGAGAGAGAGTGTTTATCTCTCTCTGTTCTCTCAAAAAATACTTATAACGCTTCCAGCGAAAGAGAGGGAGGAGTTACCACTATGACACATTATCATCTTGTGTGGCAAAAGAGAGAGAGAGAGAGAGAGAGAGAGAGAGAGTGTTAACCTTAATTAAAAGTGACATGGATAGATTAGTACGTATTGTATTTCTTTAAAATACATCACATATAATTTTGTAATTACAGTTATTATTATTATTATTATTATTATTATTATTATTATTATTTGAAAGTATTAAAACAAATAGTACAAGTACATAAAAAATATACGAGTCTCAGTAAATGAGAGAGAGAGAGAGAGAGAGAGAGAGAGAGAGAGAGAGAGAGAGAGAGAGGGGGGGGATCCCAGGAACACATGATGCAACACTGCAGCTCTTCCCCTCCTGGCTGTCACAGAAACTTGATATATCTGAACAGTTTAGTACCTGGATCTGAGGAAAGGTTACTGGAAGAACGATTGGATTCCATTCTTTAATAATTTTTAAATATAAGCTAAAATCTTACTAATTCACTATGGTATTTTCTTTAATGAATTGATATTATTGCTGTATAAATTAATATTAATATTTGAAAATAGTAAAATCATTATTTATCATACAAAAAAAACATACATCTTTGTAGTAGAGAGAGAGAAGAGATTATTATTTTTATTATGTGATATCATTTCAACTTATTAAACTTACTAATACAGTATTAATCAAAATTATTATTGAAAATTATAAATCATTTTTGTATTATAAAAATGTATTTGTCATGAAAATAAACATCAAAATACACTAATTAGTGATTATTTTTGTCGGAAACAGAGAGAGAGAGAGAGAGAGAGAGAGAGAGAGAGAGAGAGAGAGAGAGACTATGGTTTTTATATCCAAGTCTAAGTAGAGTATAAATGGATTCTTTAAGTGAAATAATGTTTCAATGATATTTTGCTGTTTTGTATTAAGGATATGTATACTGTTTGAGAATGCGTTCCTTATCCTGACTAGGGTTACCATACAGTTAGCGTAATTAATTTATGCGCCCTCCGCTCAGAAAACTAGTTCTGCGTATGAAGTATCGTTAAAAGGGCATAAAAACCATTGTAACCTTGGAATTTGCGTTGTAATCTAACCAGAAACTTAGTTTTGTTAATTATGTATAGTACTGGAAATAAGCAATGATTTGACTGGGCATCCCAAGCTAGTGTATTCATTCGCTCGGAAACTAGTTCCGCATATGAGGGCTGTCACTAAAAAAATTTAAAAAATATGACATAAAAGTGTCGAAAATCATCATAGCCTCAAAATTTAATTTTTGTTGTAATCTAACCAAAACTTATTTTTATTAATATACTGTGCTAAACTATAAAGGATTCTTATCATAGTATGCGTTTTTTAAAAGCGTCGTTAAACTCGGAGCGTCGGAAGCATCAGCGTCGGAACCTCGGAACAAGCGTCGTAAACCCAGGGCGGATTTTTCAATGAATATTTAAGAAAAAGCGTCGTAACCTCGGAACGTCGTAAGCCAGACCCGTCGTAACCTGGGGACTGCCTGTAGTTACTGTACTGCTTAGAGTACCATACTGTAATATTAATGTAATCACATCAAAATAAAGTAATCATTGTTCATTGTATACTGTAAACATGTAAAGTGTATTTTTGTCTTTGAAAAAGGATTCCCCAAGGAATTATTCCTTGAAGAGGCTTTTTATTATGAAGATATGCCATAATATATAAGATTTGCTTTTTATTATGAATATATGACAATAATATATAAGGTAAAAAATGGTTTTATTACGTTACGCTTCGTCGCCGATTGCAAACATACGATAATCTATACAATTATCGTTTGGTATGACTGCAGTCTTGAGAGAAGTTGATTACGTTATACCACAAATAATGAAGTTCGAATTGAAAATTTATGTTTTCCTAAATGTTATTACTACTGTTATAAACAACTACTATTAAACATTTCTAATAGGTTAAGAATGACAAAGGTGCTGTGAGTGTAACTCAATGTTTGTTCTGACACTTACCTGTCAGATATATACTATATATATATATATATATATATATATATATATATATATATATATATATATATATATATATAGCTGTATTCTCCGAAGTCTGACAGAATTTTCAAAACTCCCGGCACACGCAGTAGTCGGCCAGGTGGTTAGTTACCCATTCCCGCCGCTGGGAGGCGGGTGTCAGGAACCATTCCCATCTTCTATTTAGATTTTCTCTGTCGCCGGTGCTGTAAACAACTGTTTTTCCGTACCTCCACATAGGATTTTGGATGAACTCTTTGTTCACTTGAGTATTTGATTGTCTCTTGGGGTTTGGACTTTGCTCGGTGGATTGGCATACGCGGTTTGTGGTTTTTCATTGGATTTGGTTTTGGATTTCTCTAAATATGTCTGGATCTAGTTCAACAGTTTTAGAGTGTGTAGCGTGCTAGAATGTAAAGTTAGGCTACTGAAGGCTTCGGTGGACCCTCATACAGTATGCACGAAATGTAGAGACATATTTGTTTGATAAATGATAGGTGTAAAGAGTGTGAAAGATTGACTGCAATGATGGAAGACTTATGATTCGTATGTTCGTAAGCTTGAAAGGGATAGAATCAGAAGATCTCTTCCAGAAAGTGCTTCTGTAAAGAGTCAGGGTAGTAATTTGCATTCTAACCCACCTGTAGAGGTTGTTACACCTAACCCTAGTATTTGCCTTCGGGGAATGAAGTTATACTCGGAAGGTATTGCCCTTTCTTCCATCATGGGAGTCGATTCGTGCGCTCGAATCGAAAGTCGTGCATTAAATACCACGTGAAGTGTAGTAAAAACGTAGTGCCCCTAGTGTAGTGGAGGGGGCGTCAGATCGGTCCCATAGTGCCTCTAGGTATAGACCTCTGTCGGACTCCCAGGACTCAGGGAATGGACATGTCAAAAACGAAGGAGGGCTACGGGAAATTCCCACCGTGTGGCGTCCCTTCAGCAGATACTGCGGACGCTTCCAGGCTGCCAAAGAGCGTGAACGAGCTCGGATATTGAAGGAGTGTTTTTTCTTTCCTCCGAGGCGTCCTCTCCTTACCGGGGATGGAGCTCTCGGGGGGGCCTCTCAAGGGGGAGAGCGGGATTGACGTTAGATGTCGCACAGGCGGCCATCGTCTTTCTCGTCCTCTTAAGAGAGGTTTGGAAGGAAGAGGACGCTTCATGTCCTGCTTCTCGTCCTGTTCTTTCATCATCACCCGAACGCTTCGAGGACTTGACTCCTAAGAAGAGATGCAGGACGTCCTCTGATGAGGACGCTTTCGAGCACTATCGTCGCCCTAAAGTTCAGAGGAAGAAGAGGGCTTCCATTCGCCCTTCTTCGCATATGATGATTCCTTCTCCTGAACGTGGAACTTCTCCGTCTAATGAGACTCGTGTGCAGTTGCGTCAACAATTGTCGTCTTTCTTCGCAAGGAGAGAAGAGGACCCCAACGGCGTAGAAAGGATCTTTGGCTTCTGTTTAAAAGATCGAAGCAACCCTTGACAGTTTCTCCTCGTTCTTCACCTCCCCTTCGTCGTCCTCTTCTGGATTCTTCAAACTCAACCGAGAGCATGCAAGTTCTTCCCGGAGAGAGAGTTTCCAGAAGGGGGGGGGGGGGACAGAAGCGTTAGATGTCGCACAGGTGGCCCTCGCTTTTGTCAGGACGTTGAGAACGTTCAAGAGAAGCTTCGTGACTACGTTCGCCAGGCTTCTGCATCAACTCGACGTTTCTATCATGAGAGAGCCTACCAACGCCCGAAGTATCAGGACGTTCGAAAAGGCTCTAGGATTCCTTCCCTTCAAAGAGAACAACGTTTAGACTATGTTTCTGATCTTACCCCTCAAGAAAGAAAGAGAAATTGTTATATAAATATCGACAGGAGGCTCGTGGTTTAGAGTATGAGAACTCTCAACTCTCGAAAGGAAGTCATAAGACTCACCAGGACGCTTGCGAGGACCCCCCGATGCAAGTTAAGCGTCCTGAGTGAAGTTTGAAAGACGCTCGACATCCATCGGAGCAAGTCCCGCTTCAGGACGCTTTTGAGGACGCTTCTTTACTTGATAAAGCGGTATGTCTTATAGACAATAAAGCGCAGCGAGATCAACAGCTTTCGTTGAGAGACGTGCGACTTCCTGCGAGTCCTAATTCTCGCTCCCTTAGCAAGGACGCTCTGGATGACGCTGGACGCCCTACTAATCGGGAAGTTCAACCTAGATCGGACTTCTCTGCCATTCAGAAAGATAGGCGTACTCCACTGCGAGGAGCTCAACAGGAATTCCGCAAGGAGGCTTTTGAAGAACCTTAGCCCCTAATTGCTTCGAGAGACAAGCCTTTACAAGGAAGTTTCAAGGTTTCAAAGACAGCAGCGAAGCATTTGCGCATTGTCTCGTCTATCCCTCCAGCGGATAGAGGCTCCCCTTTACAAACAGAGCCTCAAAGTTTAATGACTTCTTATTCAGCTAAAGAACCTTCTGCCTGTCAAGATCAAGGAGAGTCTTCTAGCGATGCTCGTCCTGCAGAAGAGGAAGAGCCTTCAGGAGCATCTACGGATTATAGCACGTTAACACGCTTACTGAAGGAATTGTTTTCGGACAAATTCCAAGCACCAGTTCCTCTCTCCCCGCCTTCGCAACTATCCTCATCTAAGACTAGAAAAGCTCCTGGATTTGTTAGGATGGCTTCTTCACTCTCTACGAAGAGAGCGTTCAAAAGAATGAATGACTGGATGGAATCAAGAAAGACGAAAGGAAAGACTTCCTTTGCGCTTCCTCCAGCTAAGCTAAACGGGAGAGCCGGTATGGTATGAGACCGGAGAAGAAACAGGATTGAGGCTTCCTTCGTCTGCACAAGGTGACTTCTCAAACTGGTCAAGGCACCGAGGAGATCTTACCTGTCCTCGGCTAAGGTTTCATGGACTATGCCTGAAATAGATCACCATCTAAAAGGACTATACACACGCTGGAAGTATTTAACTTCCTAGACTGGTGATTAGGAGCTTTAGTCTGCAGTCTAAGAGCCCAGAATCACTGTCACTAGAAGAATTATCGAGCGTCCTGTCATGTATGGACAAAGTAGTAAGGGATGGCTCAGATGAGCTGGCAGCCCACTTTACTACGGGGATATTAAAGAAACGAGTGCTTTTCTGCAGTTTTACTGCTAAATCAGTTTCCTCTGCGCAGAAAGCAGAGTTACTATTCGCCCCCTTTTCTTCTCATCTTTTTCCAGAAAACATGGTAAAAGATTTATCTGTGAACCTTAAGGAGAAAGCGACACAGAATTTGCTGTCTCAATCATCTAGACTTCCTACGGCACAATCCTCTTCTCTAGTAACTCAAGTACCGAAGAAGAATTTTAAGCCCTTTCGTGGCATAGCACCATCAAGAGCTTCTACTCGAGGAAGGGGCTTTGTTAGAGGCAGAACCCCGCAAAACCCAGGGGAAGAAATGACGACCTTGCCCTTCAGGCACCGTGGGAGGGAGACTTTCTCTCTTCGCAGAGGCTTGGAGAGCAAGGGGGACGGACGCCTCTGGTCCCTCGATTATATATGAGAAGGGATACAAGATTCCCTTTCTCTCCATACCTCCTTGAGCACGAAGCCCATAGACCTGTCACGTATCAACCACAGAACAGATTCTCCTCGAATTACTAGATCAGATGATCGAGAAGAGAGCCGTAGAACAGTGCTCTTGACAGATTCCCCAGGTTTCTACAACAGGTTATTTCCTGGTTCCGAAGCAGTCTGGGGATGGAGGCCTGTCCTAGATGTCAGCAGACTGAACCTTTTTGTGAAGAAAGAAAGTTTCAAAATGGAAACATCACAGTCGGTCCTGGGAGCCTTGAGAACAGGGGACTGGATGGAGTCATTGGATCTCCAAGACGCTTACTTCCATGTCCCCATCCATCCCCGGTCCAGGAAGTTCCTCAGGTTCATTTTAAGAGGACAGGTCTTCCAGTTCAGAGCTCTATGTTTTGGACTGAGCACATCTCCCATGATTTTCACTCTTCTCATGCGGAACGTGGCAAAGTGGCTTCACCTCTCGAAGATACGAGTCTCCCTCTACCTTTGACGACTGGCTCATACGGTCGTCATCGAGAGCAAGGTGTCTGGAGGACCTTCAGACTACGCTACTGTTGACGAAGGCCTTAGGCCTCCTGATCAATTCCGAAAGTCCCATCATGACCCCGACACAGTCCATCGTGTATCTGGATTCAGATGGATTCAGTGGCTTTTCGGGCTTTTCCGTCGCTAGAATGTCAGCGGAAAGGCTTAGAAAAAGTGTCAACCTTCTTGGAGAAGGAAACATGCTAGGCGAAGGAATGGATGAGTCTGCTGGGGACCATTTCATCGCTGGAGAAGTTTGTTTCTCTAGGGAGGCTACACCTCAGGCCCCTACAGTTTTTCTTAGCAGAAAACTGGCAAGACAAACAAAACTTAGAAG
>NC_087220.1:50283491-50410033 GCF_015104395.2 Macrobrachium nipponense
CCGTAAACATTTCCTTATTAGGGAAAATTAATACTTATCCCGTCAGATTAAATATTACTGGTATTGAGCTATTCGTCATGTAAGTAGGAAACGGTGCTATTTTGTAAGATTGCCAGGCACCAGAAGAATTAAAAGGAATGTTAATCATGATCCTGTAATTCTCAACACTTACTGATATTTAGCTATAATAAAATTCAATCTTATGTGCATCTAACAAAGGAATATAACCAAGTTTCTCTCGTCCGTTCTCTAAAGTTAATGTTAAATCTTTGATAGGCAAGAGATGTGGTGGAAGAACACCCTTTGTAGCTAGCATAATAGCTTCCACATAGTCTTGATTTTTCAATAAAATGTGAAATTTTTGTATGGATATGGCCTACCTTAGAACTGTAATATGCTAATGTTGCCAGCAGGTGTTGCACATCCATCATCTGATTGATATTACTGGAATGTTCGTTCACCAATGTCATAAGTTGAGTGATTGATGATAATTGTTTGTGGAGTTCGGAAAAAACTAATTCATGTTCATGTTGCAAAAATTCAATTATCTTATTCTGATCATTAATCTTAAGACGATTTGAAATTCCCAAACATAAATTTGCAACAGACCCGAAGATGTTGAGCGCCGCAAATATAAACGGGTTACATCTTTCTATGCTACTGTGTCTCACGGTCCACATAAGAAGATCACGAGCCAAGCATTCTGCTTCAGCAGTTTTGTTTTGCAAGTCATATGACAACATCTCTGCGACACTTAAAGTCTGAGCTAACGAAATCTCTGGATTAAAAGGAAAATGACGACGGTGTAAGTGATTCAATGATTCGGCAAACCGCGACAAGTCGCTTTTTAGGTTAATAACATCATCTTCTGGCAAGAAAATCGCTCGCAAATCAACTTCTAGAACTATATTGCTTGCTGTAATGAAAATGTCCTCTGTTCTTTCAATGATCGAGCCATGTGTAAAATGAATATTTTTTGTTTTAGCACTCTTCCCACACAACAAGAATGATAGGACAAACAGTACCAATCTGAACAATATAAGCTTCATGTTGGAAACTTGCAATTAGTGAAATATATGTAATTACTCGTGTTTGAATTAGCTTCTTCTATACAAAAAAGATAAAATATTTTCATACAAATATTATATATACATACTTTTATCATGCAAGTTTCATATATACTTTATGAGGTATGTTTCATATATAGGCATACATAAATTCCTCTCTTTTTTTTTTTTTTTTTTTTTTTCTTTCCTTCTACCCCTTTCCCTCAGCTGCGAACATGAGCCAACGGTATTATTCTCATTGCAGTAGGTTGGGATATGTTTTGAACTTTTAGTCTGTTGGCCGTTAATATTTCTAAAAGCTAAACGGGCCTTCAAACTTAGGCGTTAGCTTGTAGTTCAAACCTTTGCGTACATATATATTTGTATATAGATTTGATCGCCTACTGCATATGATTTAGTTGGCTTAGCGATTTTATCATGATTTCTTTTCATTATGATTTGTAATTCTTCTAAATTCTTACAAAGTATATTATATCGGCTTACACTTGCTTCCATAACATCCCTTAGGGGATTTTATAAATTGGTTGTAGGCGCAAATACATGGAAAGGTGTCCTAGCGGGGGTACCGTAAAATGCCTCGTGTGGCGTCATTTTTATAGATACATGATATGAATGGTTAAGAGTACTTAAAACTGCGGGATGGCAATATCCCAGTTGGGATCCATTCCCCCAAGTGTAACTCGTAGGACATTTAACACCTTCCTATTTACCCTTTCAACTAATCCATTCAACATGGGTGATAAATCATGGTATTGATTTTCTTAATGCAAAGGAATTCACACAACGAGTTAAGGAAATGATTATTGAATTCTCCACCCGAGTCAGAGATTATCATGTGTGGAATTCCATGTTTACAGATGTAGCACTCGTAAAATGTCCTAACGCATTCAATTGCGGTTTTTTGTTTTTAGTGCTATCAATTCGGTATATCGAGTCAAGGCATCTATTAACTCCAAGAGGTGCTTATTTCCTCGGTCAGACTCGTAAAACCGTGTTAATAAATCTAAGTGTACTCTTTCAAAGGCTTGGTTGGGCACAGGATAGGCCCCCAGGCTGACAGGTGTCTTAGTGTGCCCTTTGTTTTCATGACAAATGTGACAATTAGCTATGTGTTTTTTTATATCTGTAAGCATCGTACGCCAATAAAATAGTGATATGGCTTTCTGTGACATGATAGGGAACCCTGGATGACCATGTAATGGATTGGAATGTAACCAGTTTTATGCATGACACTTACCTGGCAGGTATATATATAGCTGTATTTTCTGAAGTCCGACAGAATTTAAAAAACTTCCGACACACGCAGTGGTCGGCCAGGTGGTTAGTACCATTCCCGCCGCTGGGAGGCGGGTATCAGGAACCATTCCCATTTTCTATTCATAAATTTTCTGTCGCCGGTACTGAAAACACCTGTTTTCAGTACTTCCGCTAGGATTTTGGAAACTTCATTTGCCGCTAAGTATCCTAATTGTCTTTTAATTTATTTACTTGGATTTTGTGGCTAGGCATACGCTATCTTGAATTGATTTGAATTTGATTCATTTTTGCATAAGATATCTGAATCTAGTTAGGCTAGTTTCAGAGGGTGTTGTCTGCAAAGATAGGGTGTGGCTACCGAAAGCTTCGGTAGTTCCGCACTTGGGGGGCGCAATTAATCAGTAAACATGTCTATTTCCGTAAGGAAAAAGTATGATTCGTATGTACGCAATTAATCAGTAAACGTGTCTAATTCCGTAAGGAAAAAGTTTGTTTAGTATGTACGCAATTAATCAATTACGAAAGTCAGGGTAGTGATACTGCTAACCTTCCGGTAGACTTTATTTTGCCTAACGCTGTAGTATGGCCTACGGGTTGTGACTATGTCTGCGAGAGGTGATCGCTCTCCTTCATTGTTGTGAAGAGTTCTACTTCTGTTTTTGTTACGCCTAACCCTGTAATGTTGCCTTCGGGCCCTAAAACAGTGTCTGTAGAGGTTATTGCCCTTTCTCTTATACTATTTCGATTCGTAACTTAGAATCGAAAGTGCTTGCTTTAGAGAGCATAGTGAAGTGGCTAAGTGCAGTGACAGTGCCCCTTGTGTAGTGGAGGGTGCGTCAGATCGGCCTTATAACTCTAGGTCTAGGCTAACCTCTGTCGAACTCCCAGAACCAAGGGACGGGCATGTCGAAAGCCGAAGGAGGGTTACATGGAACCCCACCGATCTGGCGTGCCTTCGGCAGTTTCTGATGAAATCCCCAGACTGCCAAAGTGCGTGCACATGCACGAATCCTGAAGGATTGCTTCTCGTCCTCCAACCGAGGCGTCCTCTCCGCACAAGGGTTGGAGCTCTCGGAAGGACTCGCGCCCTCTAAGAAATCTTTATAAATAAGGACGCTTCACTCCCTTCTCCCTCGTTATGTGTTTCAGTGAGAAGTAAGAAGGCGAAAGTTGCCTGATCACGTGTACTTCTTTCCACCGGAAGAAAATAGGAAAAAGAAGGCAATTTTCGTTTCGTCTCGCTTGTTTTTGACGCCTGTCAGGAGCGTGACGCTTTTCTGCACGCTTATTTGGACGATGGCTTAACAGGACGCTCGAATGGACGGCACTCAATCGATGGACGCCGAGCTCCACCTCGCATGCCTCCGGACGCGCACCAGGAGCGCCGAGCGTCCTCGCCAGTGGACCGCCGAGCGCGCACCAGGACGCCGAGCGTCCTCGCCAGTGGACGCCGAGTGGACGCGCACCCAGGACGCCGAGCGTCTCGCCAGTGGACGCGAGCGCCGCACCAGAATGTTTCTGTTGAACTCTTCAAGCTCTTGTTTAAGATTTGAGCCTCAAGAAAGTGAACAGAACTTCGTCTTCGAAACCCAGCAAGACCTCGGGTTTCGTGAATTCAAGAGGTCTCTGTCAATATTATATTGCTTTTCGCAAAGGTGGATGGAGTTAAGGAAAGCTCAAGGGAAGATCTCGTTTTCTCTACCTCAGTCAAGACTTTGAGATAAGACAGTTACGGGTTATGTAAAGGCTCGACGTCCTGAACGTCAGGATTTTCGGCAACGTTCAGTAGGATTCTTGCAAAGGCACTCATCAAAAGGACGCTCTTCAGGAAAGCGCAAGACAGGACTTCCTTTGCCATACTGCCAATAAATTTAAAGCTTTTTAGACCATCTGAAAGGGTTTTTCAGATGATAGATTTTGTTAGTTTCTAGTCGAGACTTCCATGCCGATTGAGCATCGTCGTTCTACCTACCGTAAGCCCAGTCTCTTAACAGGATTCTTGTCCCTTCCTTGTTTGAGACGGGAATCAAAAATTAAAGGCTCGACTTCCTGGATTACGTTTTGTCAATTCAGTGACTTTCCCCCTTCCCCCATTGACAATATACTATCGTTTTGTCAAGTAAGTGGGTCTCCCCTCATTGACAAAATATCTCTCTGTACCGTTAATGGGTTAGTTCTCATGACAAAAACGTCTCATTAACTTGATATTGCGTAAGCGAATAAGGACAAGGTTCGGAAGAGCTCTCCCTTCCTCATTCGCAGACTCGTACAAGAAATAGACTGGTAGACTACGTCAATGAACGCTTATGTCCAGTATCTTAAGAAGCTTGAGCTGTCTGCTTCGATTCTCTAAGTTTTGTTCATGAAACTTTGCCTGTCAGATATGTATGTAGCTGTATTTCCGAATTCAGCTATATATATGTCTGCCAGGTAAGTATGAACAAACTTTATTGTGATATAATAAATTTTTTTGCCTTGCTTTATTTTACTACTGGTTGGTTCAAGTCATACACGCTTGCTGTAGTTACCTGTTTCGGATGGCAACCGAGAGGTCTATTGTCTACTATTTTAAGGACATTTAATCGTCACTCCCTGCAGCCTTCCAGGAGTTTCCGATTTATCTTTTACCGTTGTATGGTAGTGTTCTGACGACACAACGCATCTATATATTTAGCGTTTTCTGTTTCGCTTAAATATACCAGCTGAGATCTCTTTTTGTTAAACAAAAAATAACGGACCTATTTCTTCGTAGAATAGGGTAGCTGGCAACCCAGACATAAAGTTTAAGAGACGACGTTCGTAAGCTGCTGGCTGCTGTGTCTCTGACTGTCCAAGTTCCAACTGAGCCAGTAACAGATCGTGCGCGGTCATGCGCGGTAGGTTACGTCTCTCTCTCCTGCGGGGTTGACTGACTAACCGTATCTCTGTGCTGGCGTTACGTCTCTCCTGCGGGATTGACTGACTAACTGTATCTCTGTCCTACAATCACGGACTTTAGCCTAAGATTGAGGGGATTTCTTACGTGAATGAATAAACGTTGCATTAGTTTTGCCTTACTATGTTCAACAGAGTTATCTCTTAATCCTTTCGGTGCTCGTTACCGCACGGTATAGAACTACGAGTCTACCGCAACATTGCACTTTTATATGCTCTCCTGCTTAGGCAAAGCGCAGCCTTATAGGGAAGTAAGCATACTCGGGGAGGGAATGGATGAGCTTGCTGGGGACCATTTCCTTCCTGAAGAAGTTTGTTTCCCCGAATAGACTGCAATTCAACCACAGTTTTTTTTACTACCGGGAAACTGAAATATTATTCAAGATCTAGGAATTATTCTGACATCTCTCAGTGCGTCATGATAGAAAGGAGGTGCCGGACATCTGGATAGTGTTTCAGATGTCCTGGATCTTAATCTGAAAGAAGTAAATGCAATTCGGTCGTCCCTCCAGTCCTCGAAAGCAGTTTTTTGGAACCAGTGGTCCACATCAACTCTGATATTCCACAGCTCTCTCATATCTTAAGAAGTATCTTCTCTCGGTCCCTGCTCGAGTTTACGAGAAAGAGCCTATTATAACAACAGGCGTAGAATGTAACGATCAATCTAGAGGTTCGTTACAGGATTGCAAAACGTCCCCGTACGAATTCGTCTCAATAGATTACTAACATGCTGTATTTTAATTAAGTGGTGTTCTTTTTACGGTTGTCTGAGAGGGTTATTTCCTCTTCAGTATGTGAAGTGTAATGTGTTACGTTAGCTTTGTGTGTGGTTCAGGTGGTCTAACTTATCCTAGCATGAATGCCCCTGGTAAGAGAGGGCTAGGGTTTCCTGTCACAAATTGGTCACGTCCAGTTGTCAGACCCTTGTTGTTAGCTTTCTCAACAAACAGGTCACATCCTAGTTGAGAGCTACTAAGGTTTAGCAGGCTAAGAGGCAGGACCTACGAAGTCAGCTACCTTAGCAGGTAAGGAACTTAATAAATAATTTAAAAAATTAGTTAATTTTTTGAATTATGACGATATTGCTGTCTGTGACCCACCTCCAAATGTGTCAATCAGCTATATATATACCTGCCAGGTAAGTGTCATGCATAAAAATGAATACTTTGTTATGATACCAATAAAGTTTATGCATACTTTCACCTGGGTGCAGGTTAATATATCAATTTAAATTCCCACCCTCCTCCCCTCAGGAGACAGGGTTCAGAGAAAATCTGAGGAAAACGGGAATACTAGTTCCAACGTACCAGTGCCACGGGAACGTGGGGGTGGAGATCACCTGAACTACCAGTGGTCTAGCGGTTGCCGAGAGTTTTGAAAATTCTGCCAGTGCGAACAGACAACAGAGAATGTTGTTTGACAGATTTGCATCTGTCAAACAACAAAGACCTTCACGATCATTGAGGTCTGTGGAATCTCGATTCTAGCTCACCATCTACTTTTTGTCTCGCCTGTTTTCTCGGAGTCAGACACTCGTGCGAGATCAGGCGACATATAGTAGCCCTGAGTTTCTTATTGACGAAGTCGATTGCGGACGACGTTGGGTTGCGTTGATACACCCCCAAGGTTTGCTTAGATTGAATCGCCCAGGCAGTCCAGACACTCCATCCTTCATCTAAGAATAGTGCTTTTGGTCTTCAGGGTACAGCCTTGCTGTCCTTGATTCGTCTGACTGGTCACTGGTCGTTCACCTGACTTTAGTACAGACTGTGCATTTCCGGATCGAAGCTTTCAATATGGAACTTAGACGTAGTCTGAAGTTCTTGATGTCAAAGCAGTTCGAACCTCTCCTGCCTGTTAACTTCTTGTATGTGATCAGGAAGGCCTTCTTCTAACCACCCTAGATACGACAAGAGGGTTAGTGAGATTTTAAGCATCGTCACAAGTTTTGGCTTTAGAGAACACAAGGAGGTGTGCTCTCTAAGCTTTCGTTATGGCCTAAGAATGGAAACCCTTTTTGTCCTTGGGCCAGGATCTTGGAAGCAAGGATGGCACAAGTTAGTGGGGAGGAGCCAGAGAGAGTCCTGTGCCCTGTCAGGTCTCTCAAGTTTTATCTACTTCAAAATAAAGAAAGTCGAAGTCAGTCGGGCAATCTGCAGTGTTCCGAAAAAGACCAGACTTGCCCATATCGAAGTACACCCTGGTTTTAGGGTTGGGTTTAAGGAGTTCTTTCAAAAAAAAAAAAAAAAAAAAAAAAAAAATGCTCCTTCATTGTGTTTGCACAAAGATTTGAAATCTTTTTATCTGAATGCTCACGAGGTGAGGGCGCGGCCTCGGAAGCATTTCAACAGAGATGGCACTCGGCAACATCCTGAGTACCTCCATATTTTTGAGCGAAGCAACCTCTGGGTTCACTTCACACTCCCTGCGAGATGTGAAGATGGCATATGAGATCTGCTGTCGCTAGGGCCATACGTGTCTGCAGACACAATCTTGGGGGCAAGAAGTACTACTCATCCTATCCTGTAGAAAATGGTTAGGAAGAGCTCTTAATTTAGTTGTGGAGTCGCTGACAACGGCGACTTCTTAACTCTGAAGCCTTAGTTAACACACATTAACTTTGGCTAGGTTGGTCAGGTGGTGATATATATAATTATATATATATATATTTTACTTCTTAGCCCTCATGGTATGGTCAATATGGTCTAGTCACATTGTGGTCACGCCCCCGTTGACAGATCATCTGGAGTGCACCAGCTTTATAGGTCTCTACCTCGCTGGCAACTCTAGTAAAGCAGAAGCAGACTTGGGTGACAGTAATCACGAAGTCGGCTATGCTAACAGGTGGAACCAAGATGTAAATCATCTGCATGCATTTGTGTCCCAAAATCCTTCTATTCTGTCCCCTTCCCACCTCCAACGGTGGGGTTCAACTATATATATATATCTGACAGGGTAAGTTCATGAGCAAAATGATATTGTTATGATACAATAAAGTTTGTTCATACTTAACTGGCAGATATATATATTCAAGTACCCACCCACCTCCCTCGGGGGAGGGGACAGTGGAAATAAAAATTATGATAGAAAATGGGAATGGTTCCTGATACCCGCCTCCCAGCGGCGGGAATGGGTACTAACCACCTGGCGACCACTGCGTGTGTCGGAAGTTTTAAATTCTGTCGGACTTCAGAAAATACAGCTATATATATACCTGCCAGGTAAGTATGCATAAAACTTTATTGTATCATAACAATATCATTTTAAGATGATTGGTATAAGCGAGATTGGTACCACTACCTGGTCGTTAGTCACCTGCGGGGTGCTTTGGGATTTCCTTGTCACGGACCTACACAGAATGTTATCCTTGATTATATAATTCTGCTACTCATACTTCACATATTCCTTTTCTTTAGGATTCCCATTCAAAGCATCTATTATTTTCTTTAACTGCTGATCTTTTCTTTGTTCAGTCTGTACTAGTTCAGCGCTCCAACCCAGGTCTTCCTGTTCAGATACAGTTTTAACAATGGGCACGGATGTTGATATGCCTACTCGTTCAGCTAATGGTTCCATACAAGATGGTGCGGGGTTGCGGGACAGTCCGTCAGCAATGATATTTGCTTTCCCAGGTAGATATCCTATCCTTACCCCAAAGTCCTGAATGATCATATGCCACCGAGTTCTTTTGGGACTGTGACTAAAGCCTTTGAAGAAATCGGTGAGGGGTCTTATGGTCAGTGAGAACCTTGACAGGATAGCCGTATATTATGAGCTTAAAATGTACTAGTGAATTAACAATAGCTAGCCCTTCCTTGTTCGATTACTGCATATTTACTTTCAGAAGGCCTCAGTTTATGTGAATAAAAAGCTATAGGGAAGAACTGTTTATCATATTGCTGAAGCAGTACCCCTCCTACCCCTTGGTCTGAGGTGTCAGTTGCGATAAAGAATTCCTTACTGAAGTCAGGGAATTTTAAGATAAGTGAACTGCATAATTCCCCTTTCAAGGTATCGAACGCCTGTTGATGCTTTTCAGACCATATAAAATCTACGCCCTTCTTCGTAAGATCGGTTAGAGGAGCGGCTATAACTGAATAATTGTGTATAAAATGCCGGTAGTATCCACTACAGCTTAAAAATTGCTGTATCACCTTTACGTTAGTAGGTATTGGAAAGTTACGGATAGCCGATACCTTATTGTGGACTACCTTAAGACCTTGTCTAGACACCGTAAATCCTAAATAGACGAGTTCCGTTTTAAAAAACTCACACTTAGTTATTTTCACTCTTAGATTATGTTGCCTTAGTCTCTGTAGCAGTAGCTCTAGTTTACGCATATTTTCTTCTAAGGTATTAGAAAAGATTACAAGGTCGTCCATATAGGCGTGAAGGATGTCCCCTAACAAGTCTCCGAACACTATATTAATCATTCTGGTGAATGTAATTGGGGCGCAACGTAAACCAAAAGGCATATGTAAAAATTCATAATGTCCCCTGGCTGTGCTGAAGGCAGTGTATGGGATACTCTCTTTTTCTAAGGGTATCTGGTGAAAGCCTTTAAGTAAGTCCAAACTGGTGAAATATTTGTTCTGGCCTAACAAAGATAAAACATCGTCAGTACATGGCACTGGGAATCGATCGGGAATCGTTTCCTCATTTAAGCGACGGAAATCTACACAAATACGCCAAGTCCGATCTTTTTTCGGTACGACAATTAAGGGGAAATTATAAGGGCTGTTCGATTTCCTAATGACTCCTTCTTCTAACATTTTACCTACTTCGTCATTGATCTTATTCTGGAATTTCGTAGGGAGTCGGTACGAAGGTATGTAAATAACTTTATGCTTGTCTTTTAGCCGTATTCGGTGTTCAATGACATCCGTTTTTCCCAGAGATCCCTCGATAGTGGAGAAAACATCATGATATTTAATTAAAAGATAAAAAAATTTCTTCTGAATCTCCTCTTCTTGAATGTCTTTATTGATTTTACTTTTGATAGATTGTAAGAGGGATTCGTCAACAAAAGGGTGAGCGTGATTAATTTCAGCAACAGTAAGAATGCAATACTTATAAACTTCCACATCCATGATATGTTGATTTTTGTGGATCACTAGATTGGTATTCAAATGGTTACAGACTTCAATGTTAACTTGTTGATGTGAATCAACAGTGTATAATGCTTGTGTTGCGGAAAGTCCGTTAATTTTCAGTGTCGGAAAGGATTAACATTTCAGATCCCGGCAAAGTCTTCTTTACATGCACTAATATATTCGAAGGTACGTTTGGCTCGAGAGTTTGCGTGCAGTCTGCTATTACGGATGTGCGAGAATTCTGTTGGGTCGCTTGAACAATGTCATGATTCATGAGACAAGTGATTGGTTCCTCAATGTACATTACTCTTTGATTGTCTGTCTCTTTTTTGTCCAAAATCAATTTTAATGTGTTAGAAGATTTATAGAATTTTCCTTAGATATACACGCGTGTTTGGCAGGGGCTAAGGTAATGTTTTGAATGCCCCTAGACGGGTATCCTATAATTACAGCTGGATACATATCAATGTTTTGTACAACTATAAAGGTATCGGTAAACGTGCGCTTACCCACCTTGTACTGAATCTGAGTTACACCTACTACGCTTAATTCATTATTGCCGATACCCGAAAGGCGTACTCCGGACTTCTCAATAGGGAAGTTCGAAAACAACATACGGTGAGTCTGTAAATCCATGATATTACGTGGACTACCGGAAAAAAAAACAGTGTGAAGGGTCGGTGTTCTAAATCTACGGCATGCAAGGTAGGACGTAATTCATCATTACTGATAATAGCATGTATACGGTGGAAATCTACGGGGACCTGCACTGATTTCTTGGATTCGGTCGTGTGGTTCACAGGGAAAATCTGGGTCTCGCATAGGTCTTGTAGGTGATTAAATTTGTTATTTGATTCAAAAGATGTTGATACAAATGACCCAACATCACTCTCTCCCCCGCTGGAGTTAACCCTTAAACGCCGACTGGACGTATTTTACGTCGACATTTTTTGTCTCTCGGGTGTCGACTGGACGTATTTTATGTCGACATACAAAGGTTTTTTAAAAAATTCGCGGAAAAATACTTTTAGGCCTACCAGCCGAAAACTCTTGAATCACACGCCTTGGGGGATACTGGGAGTTCATGGATCAAGGTGTTGTTTTGTTTACAATCGTTACGCAGGCGCGAATTTCTTTCTTGCCGCACTAAAAAGTATCTGACACATCTCGGAAATTATTTCGTCACTTTGACATAATTTTTGTACCATTTTAAATTAGCCGTTACATGGAGTATTATATATGAAAATGTGCGCATTTTTATTGAGAATACAACAAAAAATACTCATGATTGTTGCTTTTATTAGTTTTGAGATATTTTCATATAAATAACGATAAGTGCCAAAATTTCAACCTTCGGTCAAATTTGACTCTACCGAAATGGTCGAAAAACGCAATTGTAATCTAAAACTCTTATATTCTAGTAATATTCAATCATTTACCTTAATTTTGCAACTAATTGGAAGTCTCTAGCACAATATTTCGATTTATGGTGAATTTATGAAAAAACTTTTTCTTTACGTCCGCGCAGTAACTCTTCCGAAAAAAATCATACATGAGATTGTGGTAATGTTTGCTCCATTTTAAAATTAGCCGTTACATAAAGTTTTATATATGGAAATGTGCGCAATTTCATGCACAATACAACTAAAAACAACCCATGGTTGTAGCTTATATCAATTTTGAAATATTTTCATATAAAAAATAATTGACAAATTTTCAACCTTCGGTCAACTTTGACTCTACCGAAATGGTCTTTGACTCTACTGAAATGGTCGAAAAACGCGATTGTAAGCTAAAACGCTTATATTCTAGTAATATTAAATCATTTACCTTCATTTTGCAACAAATTGGAAGTCTCTAGCACAATATTTCGATTTATGGTGAATTTATGAAAAAAATAACTTTCTTTATGTCCGCGCGGTAACTCTTCCGAAAAAATCATACGTGCAATTGTGGTAATATTTGCACCATTTTAAATTAGCCGTTATATAAAGTTTTATATATGAAAATGTGCGCAATTTCATGTAAAATACAAAAAAAAATAATTGAAGGTTGTAGCTTTTCTCATTTTTGAAATATTTGCATATAAATCACGATAAATAGAAAAAAAACCATGTTCGGTCAACTTTGACTCTACCGAAATGGTCCTAAAACGCAATTGTAAGCTAAAACTCTTACAGCCTAGTAATATTTTTGTCATTTGTACATTCATCTTGAAACAAATTCGAAGTCTCTAGCACATATTTAGATTTATGGTGAATTAAAAAAAAAAAAAGCTTTCCTTCCCTACGCGCGCGGAATCTCCGCCACAAATCTCCGTAATGCGTACGTCCCATTCTTGGAATATTTGCTCCGTTTCATTTTAGGCATTTCATAGAGTTTTATATATAAAAATGTGCACAATTTCATGCAGAATAAAACGAAAAATAATTGAAGGTTGTAGCTTTTCTAATTTCCGAAATAACTGCATATAAAAAAATATATAAAAAAATTCGACATTCGGTCAACTTTAACTCGTCATATATGGGTCAAAAACTGCAATTGTAAGCTAATACTCTTACAGTATAGTAATATTCAATCATTTGTCTTCATTTTGAAAGAAATTGGAAGTCTCTAGGACAATATTTAGATGTATGGTGAATTTTTGAAAAAAATATTTGTTTACGTCCGCGCGTTACGAATTCATGCATTATTTTGTGATAATATTTTCTCTGTGTTGCTTTTATCGTTTTACAATGCGTTATATACCAAAATGATCGCAATTTAGTGTACATTACAAAAACAAGTAACTTGTTACCTTTAACAGATTTGCGCACAGCACGATTTGAATACAATTATATATGAAATTTCGTTTTTGCGCTATCATATATCGCATTATTTATACGTATATGATAATGATAATTTTTTTCATTTCTGATGGTTGCATACTAAACTTCAGCCAATGACAAAAAAAGGAGCCAAAAATGAACTCTTAATCTTGAAAACTAAGCACGCTGTAATTTTTTGAAAAAAATATTTTTTCGCTTCCGCGCTCATTCCGAAACACCTCCGGCACACGGGAGACAATTTTTATTTTACCGCTTCAGCGTTTAAGGGTTAATTACATGGTACGTATTTGGTTTGCTTTGCACACCCGGAAAATTGGACCGACTCTGTGTGTTTTGGCTAGACGGCCCAGGAACAGAATTCCCTGAAGCGTGATTTGTTTGTTTCTGATTTTGAGCAGAGTTACTGTTTACCTGTTTCTTTTTATAATAATGAGGATCCTTCTTATTATCATTGGCAACATTTTGTGTGTTTTTAGCATTATGTTGCGGTTGGTTAAGTGAGAAGCTTTGAGCATAAGAATGACTGGAGCTATCATGAATTGAACAATAACGCATGCGGCAGTCTGCAATCATGTGACCCGCGCGTTTACAATTAAAACAAGTCATCCCTGCTGCGTTATTATTGACTATATTTCCTTGCTGTGGTTTACTTTCATTCTTTGCAAAAACATGAATAAGCAAGGGGTCTAGATCTGTGCACTTAGACATATGTTTCTTAATTTGTTTATATATGTCTAGCTCCGTACTGTCGGGCAATAGCTTCTTGTCAAAGCAACGTACCAAGGCTTCCGGCAACATAACTGTCAAGCAGGTTAAATATGTGAGCCTGATAAAATCTTTCAGTCATATTCCTTCCCGTTACCCAAGTGGAATTAAGCAAACTATCCCGATATTCATTCAGCCGGTCAGCAATTAGTGCCGCCCTCTCTACAACGTTAAGTTGAGTCATAGAGACCAGATTAATGATGTTCCTCAAAGCTAAAACCACATCCAAGGCTTCTTCACCGCCATATATGGCCCGTAATCTAATTTTAAATTCATCCCATGTATCCGCCTCTTGGAAAGAGACTCCTCTCAGGTACGAACCTGCTTCTCCTTTAGCAAAGTCATGAAGCTTTAGCTTCCTTTAATTGTAAGGCTTGGGGTCAGTGATGCATTTTGCCGCCCTCTCCTACAATGTTAAGTTGAGTCATAGAGACCAGATTAATGATGTTCCTCAAAGCTAAAACCACATCCAAGGCTTCTTCACCGCCATATATGGCCCGTAATCTAATTTTAAATTCAGTCCATGTATCCGCCTCTTGGAAAGAGACTCCTCTCAGGTACGAACCTGCTTCTCCTTTAGCAAAGTCAATGAAGCTTTTAGCTTCCTTTAATTGTAAGGATGGGTCAGTGATGCATTTTGCCGCCCTCTCTACAATGTTAAAGTTGAGTCATAGAGACCAGATTAATGATGTTCCTCAAAGCTAAAACCACATCCAAGGCTTCTTCACCGCCATATATGGCCCGTAATCTAATTTTAAACTCATCCCATGTATCCGCCTCTTGGAAAGAGACTCCTCTCAGGTACGAACCTGCTTCTCCTTTAGCAAAGTCAATGAAGTTTTTAGCTTTCTGTAATTGTAAGGATGGGTCAGTGATGCATTTTGCTTTTAAATGAGCATCCACTGACGAGATCCAAGATTCGACACCTTGAGGCAAGAACCCGTTAACACGGCCTTGAAAAGGAGCGATTGCAGACCTGGCGCTAACTAATGTTACCACTGGATTGTTGGGTGTGGGGTTACTGGGTGCAGAGGTGGCCATTGTTACTTTTGGTTTTTTCCTATCACTACGGTTCCTAGCGACCCTATCAAAATATCTGTATGAATACACTCGTCCACTGTGTAAACGCATATGCAATATAAAATAAGAAAAAATGTGTTACAGATAATAAAAGTGTCCCCCAAAATGATAAGATTAAACACAGATAATATGATAAAGATATTTCAGGAGAACATCTAAAAAAAAAAAATTAGCAAACAGATAAAAAGGCCTGCAGGGCAAGAATCCAAAGTTGAAGATAGATTCCTGCAAGAAAGTAAGATTAAGAGTGACATATAACTCACCCCAGGAATAATGAACGATCGACCTGCATATGAAGAACACCCAAAGTCACACACCAAATGAATAAAAAGTTGTACTTAGCTCGATATATAAGAGGAAGATCTTGGTGTTGTGATGACGACACGGCCTTGGCTCTCATGTCACTGCTTAGCGGCTGACCCGGTTTCTCAGCTTGCATTCAAATCGTGCGTTGTTTGTTTGTTGAATGATTCGTTTCCTGTTCTTGGGTCGATGATAATCAGATGCGGAAGACACGTCCTGTTTGTTTCTCAGAGATCCGCAATGTTGAAGACGCTCAATAAACGATGATACAACCTCTTGAATGACTCTTAATGAAAGTCATCTCGTACGGTTAGGAGGATGCTTGTGTTGCCGTCAGAGACACTAAGTTGCTTGCAGATTCTCGTGCCTCGCTAAGTTGCTTATAGATTCTCGTGCCTCGCCGTCGTTGACTTCTGATATGTTACATGTTTCTAAGATTCGTAAGTCTTTGGATGATATGGGATCGTCAAAGCTGCCACCATTGTAGGGGCTCTGCCTTTGTCTAACAAGGTTATAAAGACCTGCGATGTTATACGCAAGTGTCTGTTGATATACTTCCCATCCTCGTCGGAGTATCATTGATTGCGATGATAATTCTAAGTTTTTTCAGTATCTTCTTTGGGTATCAAGGCGAAGACATTTAAAACTCATGTTGGTAAACTTAACAATGTATTTGTGAAACTACATCTCGAGTAGGTGCAAGAAGTTGTTCTGAGAACTTTATTCTAGGAGAGGAAGTAGAAGTCTGAGATACAATGTAATTACAAAATCATAGGAGAGCAAACCTTAGCTCAGCATACGAACATACATACAGATGAACATATGAGACAAAAGTCACGTAGCACGGTTTGTGGGTATAGGTCAACATGGTTTCTCAAGCGAAAGCATTGTTGACGATTCACACAACAATGGATTTGATGACTACAGGTGTCTACAAATTAGGACGCTGATACAACACGTCAAGGCTTAGTCAACATTACATTATCAATGCCTATCACACTCCTGCAAGTTCCTATATGACCCCTTGGGTCATTGGTTTAATTAACAACATAGTTTTTATTGTTTATATATGGAATGTCTCATACATTCTGCACATATATGTAAACACTTACCGTATATACTCGCATATTATGCGACTTTTGAAACCTAATTTTGAAGCTAATTTTAAAGGGGTCGCATCATACACGCGGTATAAAATTGGCGTACCGTCTATGCTTTCCCAAATCGGCAGATTGCTTTAGTTACTACCGGAGGAAAACAGTAGATCTTTTAAAAAGTTATGCTTTACTTGTACTTCACTATATCCAATAATATTGTATGCATTCTCATATTACTATTGTATTTTAAAATACAAAAGAGCGATCGTGCGCGTTTTGCATTATTTTGGTTTATACAGCATTTTTAACTGTTCTAGACTAACCATCTATAATTTCCAAATCAGTTGATTAAGACACAATACCAAAGTAATTTTTACATTTTGTCTTACTCGGTAAAAGAAACATTTGCTACTTGAACTGTTATTTTTATTTTAGGATACTCAGTTAAGTGAAAATTTATTAAAGTAAAAAAAAATGCATAAAATTAATAAACTAAAATCCTCCCAAGTCGCTCTCCGTGTCCGTATCATCAAATACTGCTCTGAATTCTTCGCCATCAAGGCAGTCATATTCGTCATCTTCCAGATCTTTGATCATTTCATCTTCATATGGAAGGTATAGTCTTGTCACCGTGGCGAGCTCTCTGGCGTGTCTTTTAAAGATCTGCCCTTATGCTAATTTTACAAAAACAACAACTGCCCGTGTTTGACAGACCTTTGAATGTCCTTGAGACAAACCCCGAGGCTATAATTATAAGATTATAAGGGGTTTTCATTCCCAGGTACTTTAATCTCCTTCCTATTCGGCCCTGCTCTCTCTCTCTCTCCTAAACCTCAGCTGTCCAAGCGAGAGCTTTTTTATGGGACAACATAGGCCCGCATTTCGCATTTTCCATACCTAATTATTTTGTATACGATTGCCCTTTCTCGGCTGTGAAGTTGCCGTCTATCCATGGCTGTGAGATGACCAGGAATAACTTGTAGTCGGTGTCAAAGTCACTCCACACTTCAGTGAGGCCAAAACTTTGCCATATCGCATTCAAGCAATATTCAGTCATTGTTTCTTATCAAGTATTTTGTCAGATAGAGAGAGAGAGAGAGAGAGAGAGAGAGAGAGAGAATCTGTTTGTATACGATTGTTTATTTTCTCACTCGTCAAACTTACTCTACTATGCTTTATTTCATATTTCCTTGCTCACCAATTTATTCTATACCTACGATATTAAGAAATCAAGATATGTGTAGAAGGGAGAACTGCCTCCAGACTGTACAGTCAGTATGGATTTAAACGCACGTGGACGGTGGATCTGGTTGAAATATTCTCAACAGCACCAAATGTATATGCCATGGTGATAGAAAATCTGACTCCGTTTCTTTGTTATTGCATAAAAAAACTTTATCAGTTGTGAACCTACGTAATTTATTTAGAATTCTGCGTAATGGAAAAGATAATATTTGATATCTGTAATCGGAGAAATGGTTTTATCTCTGTTGTTGTTATAAATTTGGCAGATATGCGATCAAACGCGTGGGAGGACCACAGCCCAGCCAGAGAGCTCGGCTCATTTTGTAATCACTATTGTTTGGCGTGCTAGGCTTACCCGATTCATTTGGGTGTGCACTGCAGCTGCTGCTACTCAAATAATCGCATTTTTCTTACTAATCCCAAGAGTTGACCATGGAAAATCCCAAGATTAACCAAAAATAAAATAATTGACATATGCCAAGCCTTGGAGTCCTAAATATTTACTTTGTCTGTCTATCAGGAAAAGATACTGATAAATTGAATTGACGGTATCTTTTCTGAGAGAGAGAGAGAGAGAGGAGAGAGAGAGAGAGAGGAGAGAGAGAGAGAGTAGTTATTACAGTGTGTTCATGCTTGTTAAAAATGTGCAGTACGTGTAATTCATATCTGGAAGAAAAAAAAATATGAATTTTGTTGCTGTCAGTCGCATGGACTAAATTTACAAAGAGCAGGGAACAAATCTTGACATTCCTCGAGAGATAGAGAGATGAACCAAGGCCATCTAGGATGAACTCTCTCTCTCCCCTCTCAACTATACTGCAAGTGTTAACTTGAGTCTCTGAAACCAGTAGGTATTAGCACAAGCACAACTGTATGTGTTTGTGTGTGTGTATAGGCATACTGTTAAAAAATGTGCTGTACCTACAGGTAATAAATACCTACATCTTGGAAGATTGCGTTCTCCTTTCCTTTATCTTCCTTTGCTATGAAGCAATTACCATCACAAAAACAAACAAACAAATTTTGTTGTTGTTAGTCGCCGGGGATATAAAGGGTGTGACCAGCAGACAGGAAGATTAACATTTTTCCAGAGATTAAAGAGCTGAATTTTGTTTTGAAGCTATGTCAACCGCGTTAGTAAATAGGTATCATCTTCTAAAGAAATTTTTTTTCTTTTCTTTTTGCGGAAGAATCTTCAAACCATTTTGCATTTGTAATGAGAAGGAATCATTCTATTCTTCATGTAATCAGTAAAATACTTACACTAATAAAAACTAAAACTACGTATTGTATGCAAAACACACACATCATCGTTAGCTTCGCGTGAAAACGTTCATTCTAAGAAATTCACAGAGTAGTATAACTAACACCTGATTGGTTGGTTGGTAGCCATGGAGATCTGTTATCCAATGACTGCCCTCTGCTTCTGTTCTATTTATAGACATATGAGGTGGATGGCACTAGTTTTGAACGTTACCATGTTCGTGATTTTCTGACTGCTGACGGCAAAAATTACTCAATAATTTTCTATATATAATTATTTCTTCGTGAAAACAATATAATATGATCATTTTAACTTTAATGTATAGTGGTATGAAAAATACCAGTGTGTCGTAGCGATGCGTCATCAATATAGTGATATGAAAATACCACATGAAAATACCACATGGTGTTGTACCACATGGTGTTGTGAAGTACAAATCCTTTTCCCGGACCATCCTCAAAATTTTACGACTCTTCAACTTCAAGATCGATATGGTGAAATATATCATATAGTCATACTTATTGTTAAAATTCACAAGTTGAACTGCTAAACATTATTATATTTTGATTGTCAGTACATATATTTTTGCGTTTTACGATGTTTGTTTTGAAAATAATAGCTATTAGTGAACATGGTATTAATTGTCCCCATATTTTGTTATAGGTGATCTTAGTTATCTCACATTCATTTAACAGTATTATATTTATTATATTAATATTTATTTTCATACATTCAACTTACCTGTCAGATATATACATAGCTATCGACTCCGTCGTCCCCGACAGAAATTCAAATTTCGCGGCACACGCTACAGGTAGGTCAGGTGATCTACCGGCCTGCTGCTGGGTGGCAGGACTAGGAACCATTCCCGTTTTCTAATCAGATTCTCTCTGTCGCTGGGAATGTAAATATATGTTTACTTTCCCTCCTGATTTGATTTTCGTGTTTCATCGCCATCGATCTTCTGGGCCGACTTTTACAGGGAAGTACTGGATCGGTGGTTCGGCATAGGCTTTTAATAACTTTTTAATAACTTTTAATTAATTAACTTCGAATTTTTTGAAGAATAGAGGATGTGTAACTACCGAAGTTTTCGGTAGACAATTACATAGTTTGCAAGATAAATATAAATATTTATTTTATTGATAAAGTGTAATAAATGTTAGAATTTGATTGAGGAAAATAAGGTAACTTCCTATTTGAGGAAGTCGGAAAACATAGAACTAGATATGCTTTCTTTAGAAGCTTTAATAGCTCTCGTTCTGACGAGCAGTTAGAATATTAACAGTACTAGTAGTGTTGTTTCCTCATCACCTTCTTACTTCACAGAAACTACAAATTCATTTGCAATTTGAAGATAAAGGAATGTAGCTCAGATCGAGCGATATAAGGTAAGAAGTGATTATAGTGTTCCCCATTACAACAGAGGGTGCGTCTGATCGGCTCCGTCTCGCTCCCAGGCCTAGACCTCTTCCAAGCTCCCTGGGCCCGGAGAAGAAGGAAAGTCGAAAGCCGTACGGAGGTTATGGAGAATCCCCACCGATCAGGCGTCCCCTCGGCAGGTTCTGTAGGACGTCCCAGACTGCCAGGGATAGCCATTGGAAAGGCATCCTAATTCAATGTGTTCCCCTTATTATTATCGTCTTGACGAATAAGGAGAAGAAACCATTCAAAACAAGGCAATAGATTAAATGAAGATGCAAGATAATCTCGTCTGGCTATCGAACCTCAGAAGAGACGGAGAAAGGAAGACATCATTCGATAACAGTTGCGGTAGAGGCATTGCCCTATCCGGGTTCGTCCCCCGTACAGCTGGACGGGGGGGGGCTCTATCCCATGGGGGCTTTAGAAATAGTTATTTCAATAAATTCCTCAATCGGTACGTGTATATGAAAATATATCTTTGTTCCGACACGGCATACGAACCTTCGGTCCTTTTACAATAGGAAGGTACTAGCGGCAGCTGGATAGGTCGTAAGCTTTCGAACAAGGGGTTCGGTAGTTAAATCTGCTTGTCCGACAGGCGCGCGCGGCGCGACTGGGAGGTAAACAAATCACTTTTGCTTTCGGCCTCACAGCGAGTGGGACGTGTGTGTCTACGCTCTCGCCCGCTTCTCGTCGTTTGCTTTCCTTGGTTGTATGGTTGTGTTTTTCGTATTAGTGTGAATCATTGTAAGTACAATCATTCTTTCTTTCATCATCATTAATTTGATATTGATCGATTATGGATTCTCCACGCCCCGCTACTCTCCGGAGATTGTGTCCGGGTGCCGAAGGGCGTAAATGCGGGAAGTTCCGCTCCTTCCAGAAATTGATCCCCCCATATTTTGTGCGCCTCGGTGTCGGGGGCGCGAATGTACCCGCGCCGAGCCCTGTGAAGTGTGTATGTCTTGGTCGAAGGCGCAGTGGGGCTTGTACGAAGGTAGGAAGAAGCGAAGGCCTACAAAGGAGTCGTCAGAGAGCTCTCCCGCGACTCCTTTGGTTACGGACACTTCGTCTTCTTTCCTGCCGCCTGCTCAGCTCCCACGTTTGGCGCCTTCCCCTGCGGGGGGGGGTTTCTAGGTCCTTCTCCTCACCCGATCTGTCCGAGTGTGAGGAGGGCGCCCGCGAGATACCCCGACGTTGAGTTGTACTCTGGGTCCTCTATCCGTTCGTCTACATCGCACGGACGGGTAGAGGATCCTGCTAATCACCCGACCTTTGCTTCCTCAGGTGCTGTTGCTACGAAGGACGACCTCGGACAGGTGTGGGCATCGTTGGGTCTGCAGGGCGTGCCGATGTCCCACCAGGGGCTGCTCTACCATCTCGCTGGCTCTGTTGCGGTCACGCACGCTACGGTGACAACCACTACCACGACCCTGTCAACCCCTGGCTATGCTTCACCTCCTCATCTGGTGTATTCCCCGCACGCGGTGTCTGTCACACCAACTCCATCGGTGCAGGGGCCGATCGCCGTACCACGGGGGAGTGTGATGCCGGGGGCCGTCTGGGTTTGCCGTGCTGCCTCAACCGGACTTCGTGTGCCCGAAGCTCAGCTCACCCCTGGACCTCCCACCAGTACCTAGGATGTCCTGCCGCTGTTTGGTCCGTCCACCTGGTCTGCCTGTACAGCCTGCCGTACCTGCCCAGCCGCTGTTTACTGACGTGATGTTGCCGACTGCCGCTGCTGTTCCTGTGTCTGTTCCTGCCGTCTCCACTGCTGTTCCTGTGATGCCTGCCCACCTGCTGAAGTTGTTCCTGTTTTCGTGGCGCCGCTGCTCCCGATGCCGATCTGTTCGACAGGTACGTCCGGGCCCTGTTGCTTTGGCAACAGCAGCCCCGGCTCCGCCCTGGATGACGGATTTGACATCGGTCCTGAGGAAGCTGACGAAGAAGAAGAGGAAGAGGAGGAAGGTGTCGTCGTCGTCTTCATCGTCTTCTTCGTCGTCGTCGTCATCTGCCACCTCTCCCCTTCATCTTCTAAGGCTTCACAGCCTAAGAAGAAGAAGGTCGCCTCCTCCCCCTCAAGAAGTCTCCTTCGGGAGCTTCTAAGGGCCCGTCTCGCTCCAGTGAGACGGGGGGTTCTTCCGCTTGGTCCATCCTGCTCCTTCGGGAGGCAGGGCCCCGTCCCGCAAGGAAAGAAGACTACTGGGGAACCAGACGGGGTGCCGGCTAACACCGGCACTTCCTCGCCTGCTGTTAGTGGTTCTGCCACGGCAGCAGGATCCGTCTCGGCCTCTCATTCGCGAGAGGGTACCGAGTGTACGGTCGCCCACCAGCGACCGTGCAGCTAGGAACCAGACCTCTGAGCCAGCTCAGCGTCAGGTTCATGGCACGGAGCGGAAGACTGGTGACAGCCGCTTACGCGACTCTCACCAGACCAGCTCTCGCTCTCCTGCGGCAACCAGCTGGCTACCGGGCTGACGTGACGGTCCAGGACCGGCCACGGGCTGAGGCTGGGAAGAGGTCCCCCCGTTCGCCGGCGCCAGCCAAGGCTGGTACCAGGCGAGCGTTGACTGCCGTGAGGATATGCACCGGTCTCACCGTGACAGTGGAGCTCCCGCCGGTCGCCTGACCGTCGCTCTCACAGAGAGCGATCGGGTACCGGCCACCAGCACCAGCTCTTCTGACACGCAGAGGGGCCGGGGCCGCTGTGCTCAGTCCAGCCGTTCTCTCCAGCGAGACGGCTCGACCAGGCCTGCAGCTCGATCGCCACCGCGGGTTTGCGATTGCCTGCAGCCCTCCAAGCCCGCTGGTTCTGCCAGCGAGCGAGGAGGGAGCGTCAGGTCTGCCCTCTCCCATACCTTCAACCTCCTTGGGCACACCGGGAGGAGCGAGGTATTGAGGAGTGATCGTGAGGGGGTGCGCCCCGCCCCTCATGATCCCACCACGATGCCCTACGTACAGGCACGGTTCTCGGACCGGCCGAGGTCGTATGCGCAAGTGGCTGGAGGAGACCGGAGTGGGGTCTGTCGCTGTTTCCCCCCCTCGAGGGGGGAGGGTCTCGGAGATGCTCCTGTTTGAGGGACTGGATGGTCCTACTCCTCAGGATGCAGTCACTCCTGAGATTCAGAGGAACGTTTGCCGAGGTAATTGCGACTGATTCGTCAGTACAACGACCTCGGGGAAGGATTGCCGCTCCCACCTTTCCGAGCCCACGTCCAGGCTCGAGTCGTTTCTGGGGGCCCGAAGAGGGAACCCAGACCGACGGTGGGACTGCCGCGATCGGAGCTTGCCAACTCAGTGCTGGACCAGGTAGAGTCTCTTGTCTCCGGACAAGACGGTTCTCCTCAAGTCTGGCAGGTCGAGCAAGCTGCTTCCACCTCCTCTACTGCGACAGCGGCGTTTCCTACGTGCCGTCTGAAGACCCGATGCCGGCCCAAAACAGGTGAACCCGGAGTTAGCCAGGCTAACGCCGGGTGTGTCTCTGCAGCTGCTCCTGTCAGAGAACCTATGGTTCTCGCAGCAAGAGGCACTCGGCCTGGGAATCCACTGCCATGGCAGCTTTCCAGGCCGTCTCCTGGATAGACTGTGGTCCCTCACGGTGTCTAAGGTCAGCAGCCAACTCCGGAGGAATTTCTCCCGAAGATGACTCGCCTCAGGAGACTTTGCCATCTGGGGGAAGAGCCATCTCCTTCCTTGCCCACCAGACGGTAAACCTGGTTCTCCGACGTAGGGACGCTGTCCTTACTCTGTTTCCAGGGCGGCTGGGCGTGAAGCGGCATTGGGACTTCGCAATGGACCGTTACGGAGTTCCACGTCTCTCTTTCCAGGAGAGATGGTGGACGCTGCGGTGGACAGACGGCGCACTGATGACAGTGACCGTCTGGTACACCAGGCAGTTTCGAAGGCTTCTGGGCAGCCTCGAACTGCGGCCAAGCCAAAGAGCTCGGCTAGCGCTTCCATGGTGGCTAAGCGGTAGTCGCGTCGAAGCCCCGTGGAAAGACTCTGTCTTCTTCGACTTCTGCAAAGGGGGCCCGTAACCAGCCCTCCTCCCAGCCCTCCTTCTCGCGAGGAGGCTCTGGGAAGAAGTCGAAGAAAGGGGAAAGGGGGGAAACGCTAGGGACGGCGTTCCCCCTCACCTGCTGCCGGAAGGGGGTGGGGGGGGTGGCCTGGCCAGCCATTGGGCAACTTGGCAGCGCTAGGCGGCGACCGAGACCTGGATAGTAGATGTCCTTCGGAAGGGATATCTATTACCCTTCGAATCTCGGCCACCCCTCACCTCCAACCCAGTCCAACAGCAGTCGTACGTTCCAGGATCTTCGAAGGACGTAGCATTGAGACAGGAGATCAAGACCATGCTGAGCACGAGCTGTAGAGATCGTCACGGATCAGTCACCGGGCTTCTACAGTCGACTTTTCCACCTTTCCTGGTGGAAAAGTCTACGGGGGGCTGGCGCCCGGTGATAGATCTCTCTCCCCTGAACCGGTTTGTTCGCCAGACCCGGTTCACGATGGAGATGGCACGCTCTGTGCTCGACTCCATCAGGGAGAACGATTTCATGCTTTCAGTGGACTTGAAGGATGCGTATTTCCAAATACCCATTCATCAGTCCTCCAGAAAGTACCTCCGCTTCATCCTCGACGGGACGGTGTACCAATTCAGGGCACTTTGCTTCGGTCTCTCAACCGCCCCACAGGTGTTCCGCGAGTGTTCACTCTGGTGTCTGCTTTGGCCCATTCGCACGGGATACGTCTTCTGAGGTATCTCGACGATTGGTTAGTCCTGGCGAGCTCCTGCTCGCAGTTGCTACAGGACAGGGATCGGCTACTCGAGTTCTGTCGCGATCTGGGGATCGTTGTGAACTTCGAGAAGTCCGTCTCGAGCCCAAAGCAGAGGATGAAGTACCTGGGTATGCTGATCGACACGGTTAGCGGGCGAGTTTTCCCCGCAGACTCGCGGATCAGCAGATTCAGGGAGGCAGCCAACCAGTTCCTGTCTCGGCAGGAACAGGTAGCTCAGCGATGGCAAGTCGTGATCGGACACCTGTCGTCACTCGAGAAGTTAGCCCTCACAGGCGTCTTCACCTGCGGTCTCTTCAGTGGAGGCTAAAGAGAGTTGGTCAAGCAGGCAACGGATCCCCCAAGCTTTCAGTGTCACTGACACCGGAGGTGAGGCAGGACCTAGCCGGTGGCTGGACGACAGGAACCTCTTAAAGGGAGTGCCTCTGCGCACTCCCCCCCCCCGGAGATGCAGCTGTTCTCAGACGCATCGACCGAGGGGTGGGGCGCACACCTGGAGGAGTTGCTGACTTCAGGAGTGTGGGACGAGAACGACAAGCACCTTCACATCAATGTCCCCCTGATCCCAACTCCTTGACGAGGTGGGGGGGCTTAGGGATCCACTGCAGAGAGAGTATGCCCCTTTTATGCCTACACTCTCTGCTGTGGATCCAACTGAACATTGGGACCTTTAACTCCTTTACTCCTCCTCCTTATAAATTTTTCCCTTTCCCTTCTTCTTCTTTCGTTGACGACTCTGGCATGGTTTTAGACTATTGAATTGACTGCTCTTTTAACCTGGAGGAGGGTGTAGTTGGACGGCATGCCACTCCACCGTAAAATTCAAGTACTGACGTGTTCGAGCGAGGGGAAAGTCTTATGTCAAACTTGGTCCCTAGTACTGGGTCGGATCTCGACGGACTGACGACGCCTTAAGTGCTGGGGATCAGGTGTATAACCAGGAAGTAACCTCATAGGGGTGGCCCATTAATGTGCACCTTCCACACCCCTCCCTTGTTGGGCTCCATGGTGGGTGGAGGACTACCTGGCTGAAAACATCTCTCTCGTGTACATGTATACATTATTAGGCCCTAATGTTGATGACCCCAGCGCGGAATTAGACTTGGCTACCGGATTCGCTCAAGAAAATAAGCCCAACATAACAACGATGGCACCATATGAGCATTAACAAGAAATAATAGAAAAAGAAAAATGTACAAACCCGACCCAACATTAGTTCATTTTGACCATATTTTGGGACAGATAATTGGGCCTCCGATTTTCTTGTTCTCAAAACAGAGAGGAAAATTTCCTCCTATGTTTTTAGAGAACAAATTATTAAGCTTACTCCCTACTAGAGAAATGAGTTTCAGAGCACTGAAATTTAATGAATGGCTGATTGAGGCCACAAAACAAAAGCCCAGTCAGATGCATATCAGAACATTAAAGAAATTCAAGGGATAAAGTAACGGTGGAAAGCCATGACATGCTCAACTATATCCAGGTACAGTTGTACTACCCCAAATTGAAAATTGAAAAGGAAGAATTTACCAGAAAAGCATATTTATATTAGAATCACTAAAATTAGATATGACAATATTCACGATCTGGAGTTATATCAAATTCCAAGTAAAAAAAACCAAGAAGTTTCCATCAAAATAGTAAAAATCAAGTTCACAGGCCCAAAATTTACCAGCAAAGATTAAAATACTTGGTCAAAACAGAGAAGTACGCCCTCACTACCGAAACCACTACAATGTAAAAAATGTTGTAAATTTGGTCACACATTCAAGAAATGCCAAAATGAAGAAATATGTGCAGTGTGTGGTCAGAAGACCATAGAACTGAGTGGAATTGCCCAAATATTAAATGTGGCTAACTGTGGACTTGCTCACCATGCAAGTCAAAAGAATGCCCATTCTATATGTATAATACAGAATTAAAACTTCTGATGAGTAGAACTGGAATGGCAGCAAGAGAGGCTAAGCTTGAGTTAAAAGTTAGAGGGATACTTGACCCAAGCAGAAATCCATCATATAAAATTATGTTAAAAATAAGGTTCCCCAAATATCTGAAGCTTGTTTAGAAAGTAGGAATCTAATACCTGAAACCACAATAAAAAACAAATATGCTGCTCTATCATCCTTAGATGATCATGATGCCAATACTTCATGTATAGAGACAGCAACCTTCCAATGCAGAAATTTGCTGATGATTTCCCACCAGATTACAGAGAGCAAGGGGAAAAAGGCGAGACCCTGGAAAATGGGACCCCACCTCCAATAAAAAAACTTTGACAACAAAGAAAAAATGGTAAATTATAGACTAAACTGGTGCCTACGTAAGAATAAGACTTCTGTCTTCAACTCAATTTGGCTCACAATCTGAAAGATCTACTTTAGATTCACTTTCCCATCTAGAAAATTATATACGGAGAGGTTTGAAACGTAAGCAAATTACAGTTGCATATCTTTGATATCCAAAAAGCATATGATACGACCTGGAGATACTCAATTTTTAAAGTCCTTACACGAAAATGGTTTTAGAGGGCACTTACCAATTTTTATCGAGAATTTTATCCATGAAAGAACTTTTCAACACGAATAAATAATGTATATTCTGACTCCTTCAATTTAGATTGTGGAGTCCCACAAGGAGTGTTTTGAGTGGAACTCTTTTTGCTGCTAGCTATTAATAACATCGTAAAGCAGTTACACAGGAGTACAAAATAGCTTGTATGTAGATGACTTTGCTATATATTATTTCCTCAAGCAGTCTTCGTCATCTACAAAGAATTCTTAATAAAGCTATCAAAAACATCCACAACTGGACTTTGTCAGTAGGCTTTAAGCTCTCTATAGAGAAACCCAAGCAATTATGTTCTACAAAAATAGTAGATGGAAACAGAATCAAGACATAGATCTTAACTTAGGTGATAGCCTTCCTTAAAAATTTCAGTTTAGTAATACTATAAAATTTTAGGCTTGGTATTTGACACTCATCTAATTGGAAAGCACACATAGCCTTTGTAAAAATAAATGTAATAGTGCCTTAAATTTGATAAGAAAATTGTCTCATACTACTTGGGGAGCTAAGAGACAAACATTGCTTATGATATATAAAGCACTAGTTTTATCCAAAATGGATTATGGAAGTCCAATTTACGGGTCAGCATCACAAAGTACTTGAAGTCCTTAGACTCTATCCACACTCGAGGCTGACTTTGTAGTGGAGCCTTTAAATCTTCTCCAAAACACTTCAGTATGTGTGAAAGTGGCGAACCCCCCCCCATTATCCCGTACATCGTGATCTTGTAACAAGAGAAGTGCTTTAAAAGATAACGTCCACTGATTCCCCCACATAAAAAAACTATTTGGCATGCGAGATATATTATTAGTAATCACGAACCACCTTTTCCAATAAGAGCTAATAGGTTATTGGAATCTATTGGTGTTAGAGTAAATATACTCCCACCCTCAAATTCTCCACCTCCATGGATGATGAAGAAAATCAAAGTATGTTCTAACCTTTATCATCTATCAAAAAGCAAAATTATACTTCAGATCGCTATAACAGTATACATTAGAACACTTCGAAGTAAAGGCCCCACATAAAGCAATATACACTGATGGATCCAAATCTTCTGCAGGAGTTGGTTGTGCTGCAGTGTCATCATACAAAATAAGTCAGAATTCATTGCCAATTGAAGCAACTGTCTTTACTGCTGAATTAACAGCAATTATATTGGCAATCAATCAAATAAAATTGACAAATAATAAACTGAATAATAAATTTGTAATATATCTGACTCAAGAAGCGCAATTGAATCCCTCAAGATTATTCACATAAGAACCCTTTAGTAAAGGAAATTAAACAAATCATCAATATATATATTCACGTGGGGTTAACATTGAAATATGCTGGATTCCTGCCCATGTTGGAATCCAAGGTAATGAAAAGGCAGATGAAAAGGCCAAGTCTGGGATAAATTCACCAATTTTTGACAATAAATTGCCTGTTGCAGATTATATAACTCAGTGAAGCAGTGCATAAAAACAAAATGGCAAAATCTGTGGGATAGTGAAGCAAACACCAATAAATTAAAGTGCATCAAACAGAAAGTAGACTTGTGGAATACATCAGTACAAAATGAAAAACGAGCTGAAGTAATATTAACAAGATTACGAATAGGCCACACAAGACTAACTCACGAGTATCTAATGATAACTCCACAAGGGAACATCCCTCATTGCAATGTGTGCAATGCAAATTTTAACAGTCAAGCATATTTTATGTGAATGCTATTTTTAATAGAGAGAGAATTCTTTATATTTAGGCAATAAATCATTATCAGAAATACTATCAGAATCAGATCATTTTTCTTTATATAGAATATTAATATTTTTAAAAAAGACTAATTTGATTAATAAGATTTACATATACCATTTTAAATAGATGAATTTTGTCATTTTTATCTATTTCAGTCTTTTATAAGTTCAATTCATATTTTTAATTCCAACCTCATATATCACTTAATAATCCCTCATTTATCATTAATTTATTATAATTCATTAACTTCATTCCATACCATTCCATGTTGTAGACATAACATTTTATGAACGTATTTTTAAATAATTTTCTCCCGAATAATTTCGGGCCAGCACTGTAAGAGTCTGATTAGACTCATTGGGCTGGTAATCTTAACTTTATAATAATAATAATTCACATCAATGTACTGGAACTCAAGGCAGCGTTTCTCGCGCTTCAAGAGTTTCAGGACCGCTTGATGGGACACTCAGTGGTGTTGATGTGCGACAATACCACGGTAGTGGCCTACGTCAACAACAGGGGGGCCTAGTGTCTCTCCCGTTGTAACCAGTTGACTCGGCAGGTGCACGAGTGGGCCGAGGCACACTCAATAGAGCTGTCGGCACGCTACATTCCAGGGAAGAGGAATGTAGTAGCAGACAAGCTCAGCCGTCGGGATCAGGTGATAGGGACCGAGTGGTCTCTACACCAGGACGTGGCGGAAAGGCTCTTTGACCTGTGGGGGCGACCAGTCGTGGATCTGTTCGCCACCCGGGACAACAGAAAACTTCAGGGTTTTCTTTTCAGCCGTGCCGGACCCATGGGCAGCTGCAGAGGACGCTCTTCAACACCCGTGGGACAACCTCTTCGTCTACGCCTTTCCCCCGTTCAGCCTGATTCGCAAGGTGATCAGTCGAGCACTGGTCACCCCGAATCTCAGGATGATCCTGGTGGCTCCCAAATGGCCACAGGCCATTTGGTATCCGGACCTGCTGGCTCTTCTCGCAGAAGAACCGAGAGAGATTCCCCCTTGCACACCTTCTCGCCCAGCCACACGTCGAGCGGTACCACCAAGCAGTCCAGTCCCTACAACTTCACGGCTGGCTGTTATCCACCATCTCTTGCGAACGAGAGGCTTTTCTCGTAGCGCAGCAACAGAGATGGCTGGAAACGTCCGTCAGTCCTCTGCAGCTGTGTACAGGGGAAGTGGGCCGTCTTGTGTGGTTGGTGTCGTAGAGGGGTAGTCTCCTCTCAGAGCCACTCTTCAGCAGGTAGCGGATTTCCTCGTTTTTCTTCGCCGAGAGAAGCTCCTCTCAGTCCCCACAGTCAAAGGATATAGAGCCGCCCTGGCACTTGTCCTGAAACTGAGGGGATTGGATATCTCGAACTCGTTCGAGATCTCCTTGCTCATGAGGAGCTTCGAAAGGTCTTGCCCACCCAGGGACTCAGGCCCCCTGTGTGGTATGTGACTCTCGTCCTTAGGAGTTTGACTCGAAGACCCTTCGAGCCACTCCGAGAGTCGTCAGACAGGGATCTGACCCTCAAGACCCTCTTCTTGCTGGCCCTGGCATCGGCAAAGAGAGTAGGGGAACTTCATGGTCTTTCCTTCGATGTACGACACTCCAGGGGATGGGGATCTGTGACGCTCGATTTCGTCCCGAACTTCGTTGCGAAGACTCAGAAACCTTCGGTCCCTGACGACAGGTTCGAGTCTTTCACGATTCCCTCCCTAATGGACTTCACCGATAATGATGCGGATGAATGCTGCTTTGTCCTGTGAGGGCGCTACGGCGCTATCTGAAGAAAACTCGACACCTCAGGCCTGAGTGTCGCCGCCTTTTCCGTTAGCACCGGGGTAACCAAGAAAGAAGTATCCAAGAACACTCTTTCGTTCTGGCTGCGTGAGGTCATCAGGAGGGCGTATGAGGCTGATGGTAGTGACGACATCCGTACGTCCCGTCCGAGAGCTCACGAAGTCAGAAGTATTGGCCCCTCGTTGGCGTTTCGTAAGAACTTCTCCGTGGCGCAGGTCCTGAAGGCAGGTGTCTGGTCTAACCAGACTACCTTCACCTCCTTCTACTTACGGGATATTGCCCACAGGTCCTTGGATAACCTTTTCCTTGGACCTGTGGTGGCTGCTCAACAAGTTGTGTAGCTAACCCAGACCCTCGCAGGCTGAACAGCATCGAGTCTGGTGTGACTGTGCGGATGGCTGTGTGAATGGTGAGTGACTGGCTTTCTCTTCCCATCTTTTCCTCCTCCTCTACCTGTGGGCAGAGGGCCACGGTCGTCACTACGCTGGATGAGGACGAGATGCAGGTGAGCTATATGACAGAGCCCCATCCTATCCCTTTCACTAGGGATAGGAGCAGAATATCCACCACTTCCTCTCTACAATGGGGGGGAAGTGGATGCCAACAAGAGACAAACCCTGACTTATATTTGCTCCTGCACAGGAACAAGTTCTTACATTGCTGGTACGAAGAGATACGCTTGCCTCTCTCTTAGTACTCGGTCCAGAGGTCTGACCATTGATCCTGCGGTGCACACCCCGATCAATCGGACAGCGGCTTGGATCCCTCCCTCGCTCTTACGACCAGGGAGGCACTCCAAGGTTGGGCAAACACCAGTCTGTTCATAAAAGACTCAGATTCCTCCCACCAAGAAGTGAGTCTTCCTATTGTAAAGAACCGAAGGTTTGTATGCCGTGTCGGAACAAATGACATTTTGTCCAAAATTGCATTTTTCTTACTATACAAACCTGAGGTCCTTTTACACATAGTCCCACCTCATGCCACCCCTCACTCTGCAGTTTTTTGCTTGGGTGGCCAAAAGCAAAAGTGATTTGTTTAACCTCCCAGTCCGCTGGGAGCGCTGCGCCTGTCGGACAAGCAGTTAAACTACCGAAACCCACTTGATTTCGAAGCTTACGACCTATCCCAGCTGCCCGCTAGTACTTCCTATTGGTAAAAGGACCTCAGGTTTGTATAGTTTAGGAAAATGCAATTTTGGACAAATTGTCATATTCTGAGAAAATAACGAATTAGATAATAAAGAATATTTGTTTGATGCGAATGAATTTATATGGAATCTCGTTTAACTGAATTGACAACCATATATATATAAACTTTTAAGTTCTTAGCTTCCTCCTCGGCATGAAGCCCTCCGGATTAAACGAGGCTCAATGCGACCTAAAGCGTCTGAAACAAGGCCGCAAAGCGCCTGAAAATGAGGCGCCAAAGCCACCTGAAGAGCCTGAAATAGGGAGGGCGTTTAAAGCGCCTGAAAGCACTATGAAACCAGGATCCTTCATCGGAAACATAATGGTGGAGAGTCCTTCTCATTCAGAAGAAGGAAAGGGAGGGGCTAATGGACGCAAATGGCGAAGTTTATTGTCGAATTTCTAAGCTAAGAAAACAAGTGTATATAAAGATATCTGGAAAGGTTCCACACTCAGGATCCTTCCGCACAAGCTGGAACCTTCCAAAAGGAACGGCAAGGAAGATTCCAGGATTCGAATCGCCTTCCAGGCATCTTGGAAATTTTCGAAGAAGGAAACTATTTTCCAAAATGTGCAGAACATTTCCACATAAGCGGAATTTGACAATAACTCGGAAACTGCCAGAACGTACAGAACTTTCCAGGCGAGGAATCGCCTTTGTCAGACGCTCGGAACTTTTCCAAGCGGACGGAAATTTCTTTTTCCGGATAAGGGTGAAGCATTCCGAACGGCTGGAACTTTCCTCAGGCCTAGCGCGGAACCTTCCGCAACCAAAGAAAAACTTTACCAAGCTTTGCGATACGTTCTGCTAGGATCCAGGAGTATTCTGATCCACGATACTCCTTCCTAGGCCGCCCTGGAAGTATTCGGAATGCGTACTCTGCCATGGTGCCAGGAGTGTTCCGATTCACGATTACTCTCCCAGGCGCCAGGAGTATTCGGAACGCCGATACTCCTGCCAGGCACCAGGAGTAATTCCCGAGCATACGATACTTCCTCCCCGGATGGGCCAGGAGTATTCCGGGAAACGTGATACTCCTACCAGGCGCCAATGGAGTTATTGCCGATCACGATACTCTTCCTAGGAAAAGCGATAACTTTCTGCCAGGCGCCAGGAGTATTCCGGAGCACGAATACTCCTCCCAGGCGCCAGGAAGTATTCGGAAACGCGATACTCCCTGCCAGGCGCCAGGCGTTTATTCCGAGCACGAGGAGTATTGTCGATCGCTGAGACCTCCCTCCAAGCAAGGCCAGGAGTTAATTCTTGGCAATATACTCCATGCCTTAGCGCCAGGCTCTTTCTCCTACAAGAAGAGCCTGACATCCCCGCAATGAAGTACCTCCAGGCGAAAGGGTGAAAGACCATTCGAGGCTTCTCCTGATAGGGACGGGTAGTTATGTGCGCAGCAGCGACCGTCTGCCCTTTTCAGGATAGTCTTAATGCAATAAAGGCAAGAGCAAGTGTTCCGGCTTTTTCCTGGCGCGGGACTCAAGATTAGTAGCACAGGCTGCCAATTAGCCCTTGTCAGGTTAGGAGTCAGGTACTGGCTAAAAGCCCGTTCACCTTTCGAAAGGAAGACGCTCTCCTCAGTTTGCTCAATCTTCTTCCCCAACTTTGAGGAATGGAAGATATTAGCAGCAAGAAATTGGTGAGAATTAGTTTCAATAGTAGTGGAATATTGAAAATTCATCCTCCTTCTAAAAAAATAAAAATATGCAAACCAAACCATTTTCAGAAATAAGAGGGGGCAATCGTTGGAAAGTTTGAACAAGATTCGTAACGAGCCTCTCATTCATTGATTAGAGGCTCTTCCAGATGAAGAAAGGCGTAAAATAACGGACTTATCTCCAAGATTAATAAAAGCTGGAGAGTTCTTCTTTCGATCCTCGGTTGTCATTTTGGACGATCTCTTTCGACCTAAATACTCATTCGGGTTTATTTGACGAAAAGAAACGAAAGAGACAGTAAGATTCCCATTCTTTTCTCTGCATGTCGGAAGGGAAAGGAAAGAATGTCGGTAATAAGACTTATTGTATATTACCTACCTGAATGACAAGTCATATACGCATACCATATTTGCCTTTCTGGTTTCGCTACGGAATTATCTATCTCCTTAACAGGATTTTCCATAGTAAGGACTTTGCTTAAAACAAGGTTTTGTTTTCGGCCAATAACCTACCCTCAGCTTCGGTATTTAACAAAGGTGGTTTGGTTGGCTTGAATTTGCATTATTGAGAGCTTTCTTAGGCTCGAGAATAATTTTATTATATCCCATTCATTGAAGGGCGTAACTGGGCAACTCAGAATGAATGCAAGACAAGACAGTGAACGAGAACGGATTTGTAACGCCAATTCAGTACCATCTGGTTCTCGGTCCAAGTGAGCGGTTGGTTACCATCTCTCCTCTCCTAAGGGAATTCGAATGGTTCACCGTATATTCCCCCTACAATCAGGGACTTAACCACCCGAATTGATGGGGATTTTTAGGCAAACATAGAATAACCATCGTAGTTTACGTTTTGCTAAGGCATCCTCTCTCTGCCTCGGGGTCGAGGAAACGAATGTCGTAGAAAATTCACCTTATAAGATAACGGTTACGGTTAAGCCTTATGCACCACAACGTTGGTTAATTAACAGAATTCCTACTTATCCTTGTACAATAGTTTTACCTAAGATGAATGCTGTTTTAACTAACAATGTGAACTGGTATTATAAAGGATTTTTTAATTCGGCAGAGGCACGATTTAACCTATTTTGGAAACAGACACGGAACGTAACGATCGTTTCGATGCGGGAGTTTTGCAACGTTCCTGTGGGGAACCTTCTTGATCGAACGATAAAAATTACATGTTAACCGTATGTTTGTAACATTTTATTGGAAAGGAGTTGTGAGAACCTGCGGGAAAGTATTCACAGACCTCTTCGCAAGGTAAAAGGAAGACGAACGAGCTTCTTCTAGTTTGCCTTCCTTTTACTCGAAACAAGAAGGAGGTAGCAAGATACGCCATCTTTAATTTAAATAGGGGAATAAAACTTTAGTCTTTTTTTTCCCCTCCCTAGTTCTATATATTCTTAACAGGATATTAAGATAAATGGGCGTTAAAAGAAGAAGACTCGGAATGCATCAGTTTTTGGCAACTTAAAAAGGTTTGGATTCAACAGAGGTCACCGTTCACGTTCTTCTCCAGCAATGTGTCCGGAAGGTTTTTTTCTAAAGGTAGTAGATTTTTATTTTATCAGGAATCTATTAAATAAATATTGGACCCTGGAAAATCTATCCCTCTGGAGTCTGTCTGCGTGCAGACTGACCAGAAGTAAATATGAAATGAGAGGATTTTTCAAGGGAAGCTTGATAACTTTCCCTTACAAATATTGTTAAAGACAGTTGCTTGCAGATCATGGACTAGATGGAAAAGGGGAAAAAACTGTCCTCTTACCGAATACCCTCTGTTGAACCAACAAATAATGGTTTTTTCCCTTTCCCTTACATGGGGGAAGAATCGCCTTGGTATTTTATGCTATCAAATGAATCACAGTAAAAAGATTACTACTCGGTTCCTCACAAAAGAATATTAGGGAGATAAGTAGAGAATTAAGCTCTTCGGGATTCTTATACCAATACCTCTATACGATAAGAGTAGGAAGATCTTGTACCTTAGAATGGGATTCCTAATTTGGGCCTCAAGATTCAGTGTTCCGGTCAAAGAATGGAAACTGCTTCCTCATCAATTGTTTCTCCTGGTCCTAAACGATCAAATGAATCAAAAGTGGAAATTTTTGGGCTTTAGAATCTGGAATCAAATTCTTATGAAGACTCGGCAAATGGGTTTCTGGCCAGCATACTAGTCTAATGTTTGGCCAAAGAACTAAAGCCTTTTCTTTATTCCTGGATCCAACGCTTTGTTCATATAGAGGTTTCCGTTGTCCGGGTGGTATATTTGACGTTGTCATCTAACAGAATGAAGACCAAGGTTTGTTTAAAACGTTTAACTGACAAGAGTCTTGGGAACGCGATGAGGGCTCAAAACTACTTCCCAAAGGTTCAGAGGAGATACAGTAAAGAGCCTCGTCCCCGCAGGAAAGGAAACAGGTGGAAGAGAGAATTCTGATTAGCAAAACGGGAATGGTTCCTAGTTCCTGCCACCCAGCGGCAGGCCTGGTAGTATCACCTGACCTAGCCCTGTTAGCGTGGTGCCGCGAAATTCGAATTTCTGTTCGGGGCGGACTGACAGAGTCGATAGGTATGTATATTATCTGCCCAGGTAAGGTTATGTATGAAAACTTTATTGTATACATAATTAATAATCATTTTAATAAACTTGTAATTAATAAATAACAATAATGAAAAAACGTAACACGGGAAAAATGGTTTTTGCTGCAGTAGTGATGGTTTGCTTGATTTATGCATCTGAACCTCACATTTCCGAAATCTGAAAAAATTCCAAAAAACCAAAACAAAACATCGGAATGTTGTGTGTAACTGCCACATTTTTTTAAACCACGCCACAACAATGGTCATAACACATTTTACTGATACCACGTTGGTGAAACGACTCAAATTACAGTAGTTATTTGATTCCTGAAGGGAAGAGAGAGGAGAGAGAGAGAGAGGAAAAAAAAAAAGAGAGAGAGAGGATAGAGAGATGAAGAACGATGAGAGATATGAGAGAGAGAGAATAGTTTGAGAGAGAATGATTTAGGACTCCAAGGCATGTTTATTTTTACAATTATTTTATTCTATCTTGGGGATTCTTTTTTTAATCTTGAGTTTGTTTTCTATTCAATTCTCGCGATTAGTAAGAAAATTACTACGTAAACTTGACTAGCAGCCAGCACACATCTGAATGACTCGGCCCGATTAGCATGCTAAACCACGAAACCTTGTGAAAACCTGACGCTCTTGGGAAAAGGAACTCCGCATGATACATGATATACATGGACGCCAAAACCCTGTCTATTGGCGTTGAAAATTTGGGGTCGCATGATTATGCGCGATCGCACGTTACTCAACGTATATAGGGAGGTACATATGTACAAAAGTTATTGATTATAAAAATGTAATTTTGGTAAGTCAGCCTATGGTAAAAAAAAAAAGCCAGTCTTACCTCACTGGGATTGAGACTGCCAATTCCTGTTATTAGGGGATCTTTTGATCCTTTTTGTAATCCTCAGGAAATGGTAACTTCTTTTATTTAACCTTTGTAGATGGTATGTACAGTGTGGGGTTTCCTTTGGCTTGACAACTCTACTTGTTTGGGATGTAAGGTTCATTTTTGGTTCAGATTTATATTTTGTAAAGTAAAGGTAATCTGGATCAAAATATATCTCATTTGGAGGCTTAAGGGTGATACTGTATTGTCTTTGATGATGGTAATAGGAAAATCAGCATACAGCAGTTTTTGTCTTTACCTTACCTGTTCTGTTGAGCCTAAGAATTTAAAAAACTTGTATGTTTTGAAAATAGTCTTTTGGTAGAGCCTGGATTGAACTTAGGGCCTTGAAGCTTAGCCCACTGTAATGCAATTTTAATTTAATGTGCATAATTATCTAGTCATTCCAGCTTAAGGTAGGTTAATGAAGAGTCAAAGTAGTTGCTCAATTTTTATTGGTTTTTTAGTTAGTGTTAATACCAAAATCTCAGCCATTTTCCAGACCCATGGTTAATATCTGATTGAAAGTTGGCGTGGCTCATTCCTGGATTAGCCTCTCCATGCAAGTTCTCCTTTGTATCCTCTTTGTGTCATATAATTGCCTTCCTTAACACCACTGGAAGATAGAACAGTTATTTTCTCTGTTGCAAGAACACTTGTATTCTAGTTTTGTCCCCCTAAAATTGTAATATTTTGTTAACTAATTTTACCAGTTGTTTTTTTTATGTTAACTTGGTAACCCTCTGACCAGGTTTGTGCATGAATACCAAAATGTTTTTTGACACTGTGATTAGTTGCATTGGCATGTTTATCATTATTTTCTTATTATAATTCTAGAAACAAATTATCTTCGTTTTTGCCATTATGTTTTTCTTCAGGTTGGCAAGAGGTCCAAAGGGAAAAGGAAAAGGGCATTCATTAAAAAAAATCAGTGTTTCCAGGAATTTTGTTATCAAGGCAAACATTCAGCTTGATTATAGGTAATTGTTTTCTGTAACTTTTAACAAATTTAAGATATTTCATGCTTAAACATGTATGGGTTCACTGTCTTAAAAGTTTGCCAGCAACAGAAATTTGCCATAATATTGAATGATTCTTTTTTCTTTTTGATGCTTTTTTTTATTTTTGAACGATTTGCAAGCTTCATGTATAACAAAACCATGAAATTGAGCAATATTTGTTTGTAATGTATATTCCAGTAGTGTTTTTTAAAAGTTTTTTTAAAATTTTAACATGGCTGCTAGTAATGAAAGCATAACCTAACTTAACTTGTAAGGACCTTTTGTTACTAATACATAGGTACAGTATAAACATTATCTTCAAAATAAACACATTAGAATAACAAATGGGTCATAAGTTGAGCAATATTCTACCAAATACTTTTTTTTGTAAGAAAAAATGTTTTTAGGGAAGTTATAGCATAAGAAAAATACAGGTGGAAAATAAAAATAAAAAATGAATATAATATAGTACAACGAGTACACATTAGGTGAGCAATGAATGCAAAGGTTTGATGGTTTAATAATGGAAGGCATTATTACAGGCCTTCTCAAAATCTTTTGATAATGAACTTCCTTTAATACTGTCAGACAGGGTTGTCATCAAGCCTTTATTACAGTTTAAAGGGAATAACAGCCTCTGGTTATTGGCAGCGTGAGGCATCCCTTTTTGTGTAGACATGTGGATGTAGTAAAGTACAGTTACATCTAGCTCTTCACTTTTTGTTGTTAAGTCATGTAACTTGGGCTGCATAGGTGTAGGAAACAATTTAAAGTTTTACAGTAGAGCATTTTCTAGCATGCATTTACTGATTTTACATGGGAGGTCCGTTCCATTTTGGTCTTCCACTGAATGAACAATTGTATGGTTTCCCAGCTCTGCAGCTTCACATTCAGGTTACCTTTGTAAACTTTGGCTCCCCTCAACATTCAACTACTGCATTCTGAACTTGGGGGTCATTTTCATCTTTGGATTTTGTTATTTTAGCTGCCTATTCTCAAGATTGAGCCAACAGAGCAAATGAGCCATTTCAATGTTGTTAGGCAGACAAAATGGAAAAGAAAAACTCAGTCAAGGTGTATACTATTGCAGAATACATATGCCAGCAAATTGTTAAATTAGATTTGGCAATTTGGTGTGTATTATAAATAGTTTTAATGCAGACCAGTGACGTTTCGTAAGGCTCAACCAAAAGTATTTTGTTTAAAAATGAGAACTGAAACTGTAACCCATATACACTAAAGATCTTCTAGCGTAAAGTGAAGGAGAATCGTATGGAATGGATGAAAAGTAAAAGGCAGAAAATATTTCAACTTTGGCCAAGGGCACATTAAATACCATCTTGTGGGATGCCATGCAAGGTATGCTGAAAATGTCATAAGGAACCGCTGCAAAGATAATAAGATTTTGTAAATTTTTTTCTGGTATTGATACGTATGTATCTGGCTTTTAAACAAATTTGGGGGATTAGTTATTTTAATTGAAATCTATTTGTGTTTTTCATGACAGTTAAAATAAAATGTTTTATCTCAAATAAAATTATGAAAGCAAGTTGATGGTAAATCTATTTGTAGTTTAGGACTTTGCCACCAAATTCAGGTTTTGAAGCAAACTTCCATTGCTGTACTCTGCAATGTTTTTTAACTAAGTAGGTTTTCCCATTGTTTTTCAGGACACCACGACTCTGCTTTGTAATGCGCGTTAATGCATCTAGACTTCTTTGGTCTTTGGGATGGTGTACTTTGGTCTGGCATTAAGTAGGAAGTAACTTCCAAATCAATCAGATTGTTTTTTATACATTGCTTTTTAATGGACTGGACTGAAGGTGGCCAGGTTGCACTATCATGGGTGGACATAATTATCTCGTTTGGACTGGAAAATACCTATATGTCTAAGTCTTTTGGTCACTGGAGTAGTGCTTCTGGTCTTTCCTTTTCTACCTTCAGGTGAGTCATAACATTTTTTGGAATGTACAAATTTAATTATGCGTAATAGACTAAAGCTATGGACCCTGATTTGTGTGTTACTGTAGTTGGTGGTGGTTTCCATAATAGACCTTTTTAAAATTTGTGTATGTTGTGCAAGAATCTAGTTTGATGGTTAATTGTATGTAAATAAAGTGCCTAATTGTTTTAATTTGTAATTGAACTTGTTATATGGGTTGGAATGGACACTGCATATCTCAGAAGCCTTGGAATGGAGTGAGTGAATACTAAAAGTTAGAATAAACATTTTAGCTGTATTAAACTGGTATGAAATGTTCTCTCTTCTTAGTCTTGCGAAAATCTATTAGGAATATTGTTGTCTAGAGAGTTAATTGCAGTCAAGAATGCATTCAGATGTGCACGAACTTCAGAAACCGTACATAATTTATGTGTATTAACCACTTTGCTGACTATTGGAGGTTTGTTTTTTTAATCTTTAGTAATTATTGTTAATTTTATACCATCAGTAGACACTTCCTATACAATGGTCTATATTACAAGTTAACCTATGTATATTGTCACTTTTATATTTCTAAAGTTGATTTTTATTTAGTAAATTTAAAAGTAACTGTAAAAAGGAAGCAAAAATTATACAGAAAGCAGAGGTGGTGGTAACCTTTTGCTGTATTTGATGGAAGATGATATCACCATGTCCTTCCAAGCTGGAACAACTCTTTGATCAGAGCTCTTCCCAACTGAAGTGAGAACAAGAGGCCTTAGCACCTCTTTCATGCTGGTCCGTGTTGGTTCTCCATCTCACCTTTCATCACAGAGTTCTTGGTGAGTAAGTTTTTTCAGGTGTAAGATCTCTCTTATCATCTCCATAGCGGTACAACTAGTGTTCTATGCACAGTGCGCTGTTGGTGACACATTGGACCCTAAAATTTTAGCGTAGTAATTAGTTTGAGTTTATTTCCAGCTGTTACATTGCTTCCCCTTAGGTCTGCTCAACTCATCTGTGTTTTGGCAAACTTGCAATCTTCTCATCTATAAAGAAATACTTTAGTAGTCTTTTTTACTCGAATAGAAATATACCATGCCAAGTTAATTATGAAATCTTAAGACCTTGTAATCAAAAAGCATTAAAAAATTAAATGTTAGTATCACATGGTAACAAAAGCATTAAAAATTTAAATGTTAGGTTCTCTTTTTTGGGACTTTAAAGGAACCATTCAGGGCGTAGATTTATCCATGGGCACCATCAGTTATATTTGGGGCATCAGCCATTGTTTGCTTTGAATTGCAAACACTGACATTGGGGGAAAACACTTTCATATGTCCTTGCATGATACCATCTGCAAATGGAAAGCAAGATCAAGTGCCTGAAAGGTAGTAAGCCTTGCATATTTTCACTCCTTAGATCTGCTTTAATTACATACTAAGGATTTTTGTAACGAATTCGTGATATATGCTTATCTATAGACTCCGTCGTCCCCGACAGAAATTCGAATTTCGAGGCACACGCTACAGGTAGGTCAGGTGGTCTACTTACTGCCCGCTGGGTGGCGGTGGTATCCGGAAACCCTTCATTTTCTGACAGATTTTCTCTGTCGCCCGTATGTAAACATAAAGTTTGCTGGTACTCCTGACTTGATTTTCGTTTTCATACGACATCGACTTCTGGACTGTCTTTTGCAGTGAAGATGGATCTTTGGTTCGGCATATCTTTTATTAACCTTTTTAATGAAATGTGGCTTTCGAAAAATTATAAGAATTATGACGTGTAACTACCGGGAAATTTCGGAGCCTCTGCATAGTTTGCAAGAAAGGGAAATATAGTATTATGTATCATAATTTGTGTAATAAGTGTTAGATTTTGATCGAGGAACTATAAAACTATAAACTTCACTTTAGGAAGTCAGAAAAGCATAGAAAACTAACTTACGCTTCATTTTAGACGTTTTAATAGCTCTCGTAACGAAACGAGCAGTTGAGAGTATAACAGTACTGGTAGTGTTGCATCCTCAGCACCTTCTTAATTACAGAAAACTACAATCCATAGTTTGCAATTTGAAGATAAAGGGAGTAGCTCAAAAAAATGCGAGCTACTAAAAGGTAAGAAGTGAATAAGTGATTCCCAGTGTAGTGGAGGGTGTGTTCTGACCGGCTTACGTAGGTGCCTCAGCCTAGACCTTTTCCAGACTCCCAGTTCCAGTGGAGGAGGTAAAGTCGAAAGCCGCCAGGAGGGCTAGGGAGAGCCCCCACCGGTCAGGCGTCCCTTGGAGGATCCTGTGGCGACTAGACTGCCAAGGATAACCATTGGAAAGGCATCCTCAAAAGTGGGGGTGGTCGACCGGTCCATAGTGCCTCAAGCGGCCCTAGACCTCTTCCAGAATGCCCAGTCCAGTGGAGGAGAAAAGTCGAAAGCCGCAGGAGGGTAGGGAGAGCCCCACCGGTCAGGCGTCCCCTTGCAGGTTCTGTAGAACGTCCGACTGCCAAGGAGAAACAATGGAAAGGTATCCTGAAAACGTGTTTCTACGTTATTATCTATACCTTCCTTCCCCCCTCGGGGGGGGGCGGATAAGGAGGAGGAATATTCAGGACGAAGAAGTCTTATGAATATTACAAGAACAATCTCGCAATTGCGTATAGAGTATTGAGAAAGGCCGTTTTCCTTCAATCAAGAGATCCGTCCAGTGGACATACAAACGGATGATATGAACGATACGGACAAAAAAAAAAAAAAAGGGGCCCTTTTCCATCCACGAGCCGCGTTTCCAGGCACGAGGCCAGAGTTCCTTTCCTTCAGGCGCAAGGCGCCAGAGTCCGTCTGGCTGATCCGCAATCTTCAAAGAAGCGTTGAAAGGAGCCTTCTAAGCAAGTAGAGCCTAGCAGCATAACCGAATTGCCTTTGGAGAGAATGTTCAGTCACGAGACTTCTCGTTTAGTTTTAGCAGAATTAGCTTATCCTGGCAAAGACAAGATGTCGTGTAGGCGGCCGTCGCCTTTGGCAGATGATTCTGATACTGAGAGAAGCCCTTCTCAAATTGAAGATGGCCTGTAACAGACAGGTCCTCTCAGCGTGGACCTCTACTTTATTTATACGCTTCCTCATTATGACGAGGCAAGAGCTACAGAGTTTTTTCGTATAAGAATCTCATTCTATTCGGCGGTCGGACATGAATGCGGAAAGGGAACATCAATCTTTTTCTGTAAACTCAAGATACTGAACAGGAATCCTGTCCCCGCCGCGATTTCTGTGGAAATCACGGAGATTAAACGAGTTCCTGGATTTAACTTCCTTCCTTAGAAAGATATTTAACGTATATTGTCAAGTAAGTGAATAACACATAATTGACAAAAAATGGATACTCCTTTGTATCTTAAGGACAGTTCTCATTGACAAAGATCTCATACATCTTTTTGCGTACGCATATAAGCTCTCTTGGACAAGATTCGGAGGAGCTTTATTCATGATTAGATGACTCTTCCAAGGTACTTAGACGCGTAGAATACGTCCTTTTGCCAAAGAGAATAGGAAGCTGAGAGATTCTCTTCGATCCTCGATATCACTGGGATCGCCTTCAGCTAATACTCATTAGTTTATATGACGAAAGAACGAAGATAGTAAATTGCCATTCGCTCTCTGCTCAGTGAGAACGAATGTAGTAGAGATTTGGTGTATAGGAATAATGTTATGGTCAAGTCATATGCGCATAACGTAGTTCCTATGGTTGGCAACTGAATTCCATGTATCCTTCCAGAAGTTTCCTGGTGAGGACTAGCTTAAAGGGTGGTTACGACACAGACTAAGGCTCCTGTATTTAACGAAGGTTGTTTGTTTAATTATGCGTTATTGAGAACTTCCTTAGGCTGATAATAATTTTATAATATCCTTCATTGACTGGAGTAACTGCAAGCTCAGAAGTACGGCGAGACAGCGATCGAAGGCTGCTGTCATTTGTAGGCCAACAGTACATCTAGGTCTCGGTCATGAGATTTGTTTTTTTGGGTTATCTCTCTCTCTCTCTTTCACGGGCATTACTGACTAACCCGTATCTCCCTACAATCACGGGACTTAGCCTCGAATGGAGAGGATTTGTAAGCAAACATGAATAACATTGTCTGAGTTTTGCTAAGAAGTTTCAATAGAAAAGATTTCTCGCAATCATTTTCATGCTGTTCTACGCAATGTAAACGAATTATAGAGGAATCTAAACGCTGGCAGAGCACTATATCTTATAATGCTCTCATGTTACGAAAGCATAGCCGTATAGAGATAGGAGCATGCAAGTGAGATGGATGATTCTGATGGGAACCGTTTTTCTTCGTAGCAGAAGTTTGTTTCCCTGAAGGGGGACTATATTACGCTATAAGTTTTTCCTACCAAGAAGGAAATAATATGGAGGAACTGTACCGGGTACATGACAGAGGTACACGAGGTTCGGCACATAGTCTAAAAGGAATTAAAGGAAATTAAGGTGACTGATAATTTCTCGAATATAACGAGTTGTTAAACGAAGGGTTCAGCTCAGCCTCTCTAACAGCAGGCTCGTTAACTTCACGATTCGTTCCTGATTCGTTACCCCGTCTTATGGAGGAGGGTTCAATCCCAAGAAGGGACGAAATGAATTTTTGATCATTAGGCCAATTCCACAGCTCTCTCATATCTCGAGGAGCATCGAGTAATTCGTTTTGCCCTGTTCGCGTTAATAAGAGAAAACCTGTTTGCAACACAGGGACACGGACGTAACGATCCTTCAGAGGTTCGACTTCACGATATTGCAGTCCGTGAGAACCGCTGATCGACGATAATGCTATTAAACGTCGTCCAATTTAGTTAGGAAGAGAGTTGTGGAAACCTGTGAGCACGTCGTCTTCTGATCTCTTCGGCAATCGTCGAAGACGAAGAGGCTTCCTCTAGACTGCTTCTTATTCTCGATGCCAAGAGCGGTAGCAAGATACGCCTTCCTTCAGTTTGAAAGGGGAATAAACATTAGTACCTTTTTTTCCAATATAATATGATGTATGTGTATGTGTATATATATATAGATATATATATATATAGTACCTATATAATATATATATATACATATATATATCTATATATATAATATATATATTTATATATCTTAAAAGATACATTAAGATAATTACTGGCTTCAGAGGAAGATAGGATGATGCTTTTCGCTGGATTTCCATAGAAGTCACGTCCTTCGTACAGTCTTTTCTAAGGCTTTCCCAAGAGGAGTCGGTATCTTCTCATCAGCGTCACTAAGAAAGGGACTTAAGAACCTCTCCACTCTAAGTCTGTCTGCCGTACAGACTGACGAGCAGTTGACAGTGAATGAGAGGGTTTTCAAGGTGAATGACAGTGTCATGGCAAGACAAGAAAGTGCGTAATCGTGCTGGTGAATTGAATGAGGCAACTGTCCTCTTCGATTACCTCTGTGATCCACATGACGTTTCTTCCCTTTTGAGAGAAGAATCACCCTTTTTATATCTGCTATCAAAGAATACAGTAGCAGGCCTATACCTGTCTTTGCAAAGGGACTGGAGATAGCAGAGGACTAAGATCTTCGGGATCTTATATGATACCTTGATATGACCAGAGTTGGTATCAGTACGTTGAGTGGGATCTTTTCGGGCCCGCCAGATAGTCCTTGTTCCGACAAGTTGGAAACTTCTTCACAAGCTCGTTTAGAACTTTTATGAGGGAATTCAGAGATGCGACGATGGGCCGAAACGCTTCCCAGAAAGTACTCAGAGGGACCGATAAAGAGCTAAGAAAGCCTGGGTTCGCCACTATTCAGTCGGAGTCTCCTTCGACTTCCAGGGCTCTTTCCCTCTTAGGGCAAAGAGAGGGAGATTTCTGCAACGAGAAACCTCATAAGGTAAGAATAGATTGTTGCAACGAAGTACTCAGGAATGGATCCTCATTCGGAGGAAGACTATTATTCTCTCTTGTTCCAGTTAGATATAGTATCATTACTGGAATGTAATCTGGCTTAACAAACGCCGCCCCTTCGTCTGAGGCCAGAGACCTAAGGTGAAGAGTTCCTTCCACCCTTCTCGTCTCCTGATCAACATTGTGGTTTGTCAGATCGCACGGGCAACGTCGCGACAGCCAGCCGCAAATGAAAAGTGCGAGAAACGCCAGAGGCAGACAGCTAGAATAAAAACGCTTTTATTGTTCAGAGGCGGGAAGGATCGCGGCCTCCAACGGGCGCGCCTTTGAAACAGATCGGACAGATGAGAGTATATGGTGTGGACATCGCCAGCCAGGCGCTGAGGGGCTACCAGCAGGCGCGAGGTGCTAAGCGCCAATTAGGCGCAGGCGCCAGCCAGGTGCGAGGGCCAGCAAGGCGCTTCCATGTTCCAGCCTCTTCCAGGCGCAGGCTCCAATCAGGATAGGATCCATCCAGGTGCGAGGCTGCCTTCCAGTAAGAGGAACCTTAAAACTCTCATGTAAGAGGGATAGTCCCAATTGTATGTACAGGTAAAGGCTCTGCCAATGTTAGTACCTCTCTGACCAAATTGCAACTTCTTACTTTTCTTTAAGCAAGAATGTGCGTCTGGTAGTAATAATTAAGGGATACCGTAGTATGTTGGCGACAGTTTTTAGACACAGACTGCATCAATATATCAGAAGACAAAAACCTGCATGACCTGATAGTCTTTGAAACTACTAAAAAACAGTCATCTAGAACACCCAACTGGAATATGGATGTGGTACTCAGTTTATCAGATCGTCTAAATTTGGAACCCTAATTCGGCTTCGTTCAAGGATCTGCAGGAAGGCTCTTTTCCTTATGGCTTTAGCATACGCAAAGAGGGTGAGTGAGCTACAGTCATTAGGGCAATGTTGGCTTTTAAGAACATTCTCTGGTTTGTTTTTCCTCACCGGATTCCTAGCAAAGAAGAGAACCTTCAAAATCGTTGCCCAGAAGCTTCGAGATTTCGAGGTTTATCGTCTCTTGTAGGGAAGAGCTGAGAGAACTCTTGCACGGTTGAGTATAATTTAAAGATTACTGAAGAGAAAGGAACTTAAAGCCAATCAAGATAGCCTTTGTGCTCTGTAAAGGGACCCCCAACTTGACCACTAGAGAAGAAATGTTCAGTCCGTCTTCTTAAGAAGCCTTTATAAAAGCGCACATGTTTTTGCAATGAAAAATCATTTTAAGCTTCTTAGTGAAGGACAATGAAGTGAGGGCCATTGCCACTTCGCTGGCTTTTAACAGTCAATCTGTCGTTGCGGAACCTTATGGAGGGCTACCTTCTGGAGATGCCACTCGGTTTTGCAAACCACTACTTACGTGATGTGAAAATCTCTACGGGACAATGCTTCGCCTTGGGGCCTTCGTATCGGGGATTCGGGCTGGGACAGGGAGGTGGAAATTATCCTGTTAGGTTATTATAATTTTTTCCCCTTGTTTGTAATTGTTGTTTATGGTTTGAAAGAAGATGCAAGGAAGCATTTTTCTTGTCGTAGTACTAACCCTAGTAGTTTGGTTAGGTGGTCTGATAGGTCTGGCTCATTGCAGTATTATGGTAAGGATCTGTAAGTAAGCGGACGGAGTTCCCTTTAACAGGATCGACTTGGATTCTACGCACAAAGGGAATTCAGATAATCCCGGTGGTAGATCAGAGAGTCTTTCAGCAACAGGTCCACGTTCCCTCGCTGTAGCTCTCTAGGCAATGCAGATCAGAGATCGCTCAGTGAAGTCTTCGCCTGAACAGGTAAGAACCAAGGTTTTGATATACTACAACATAGTGTTTCCCTTTTCTATTTTGTTTTTTTAGCTGTCTTTACCCCACCAAGGGTGCCAATCAGACTAAGTATATATATGACAGGAAAGTCATGTTTTCCCCCCCAAAAAGATATTTTTGTTAAACTACAATAAAGTTTTGTTACATACTTACCTGGGCAGATATATACGCTTAATGGCCCAACCAAGCTCCCCTCAGGAGACAGGTGGAAAAGAAAATCGTCAGAAAATGGGAATGGTTCGATACTGCCACCAGCGGCGGGTAAGGTAGACACCTGGACATACCTGTAGCGTGTGCCGCGCAAATTCGAATTTCTGTCGGGGACGACGGAGTCTATAGCTAAGTATATATCTGCAGGTAAGTATGTACAAAACTGTATTGTAGTTAACATATCATATTGCCTCGAATTTATAAATACATTTATCATCATATAAGTCGCAGTATTTTAGGCTTGGGCCAAATATTGACTTTTAGTGGTGGGTGGGTGTCTAGTAATTGGGATGACACCGCAAAAATATATTTTAACAAATGAATACAAGAATAAAATTAAGAGATAGGGTGATAGTACCACTCGAAGCTCACAGCTACACAACAGGCTACTGAGTTCTGTATTCAAAAGTAGGTAATCTTGGGAGATGGGTTTTGTACTTTATGGTATATGACAAAATCAGTGGAAATATTCAGATTGCACAAGTAGTTTTAAAAGGCAAAAACTGTGGAATAGATGATCATATAACTGGGGTAGCTGGCAATTGGAAAGTTCAGCTTGTGCGGCATAGTGTATAAACATAAGGTACATCGAAATTTTTTATTATATGTAACAATATTTTCTGATTTTACAGATTCTTGTCCTCATTTAAAACGCTTCCAGGGGGAGGGGTAAAAACAGGGACGTGGTCTGCATAAGAGGAATCGTTACCAATGAAAAACGAAAAATGATTATTTCTAGTGGGGCTAAAATGCAAAAATAAGTAGGATTACAAATTGTTTGAAAAATGAAGTCATAATGAAAATGTAGTCACTAAAAGTGTTTTGCAAACATTTTCAGAAGTTTTTGTAAACCCTAACAATAATTTATTCATTGTATACATAAAAGGAAAAGCTTTCTTATTCAAATTGCGTTATTAAGCATACAGGTAACAATATAAAAAAAATGTGTGAGTTGAAAAAAGGGATTTTGACGTGGAAAAAATCTATTTCCTAGGGCGAGGAAGCGTTAATATGCTCGCCCAGTGAAATATGTCTGTTTAGCATATTTCTAGTTACAAATATTGATAATACCAAGAGAACTGCTAAATTGGACATGCAGAAGCTTCCTGACTCGCTCACCTATATAAAAGGTGTCGGTATAAAAATGGGGCGATGTTAAACACTACCACAGCAACCCCTCCAATTAGCCTTTTCCTCATCAAAAGACCCTAATACGGGGAGCCGACCCATAGGGCACACCTAGCTACCCGTTGAAGGCATGTCTGTGAAGTCATACTTATCGATAGCATATCGGTTTGTAAGTTAGAATAAGCTATTTGTCTTTATTTTTATTCTTGATTTAGGATCGTCAATCTACCTCTGCACCCAAGTTAAGTACTGGTTCCTACGCAACTTTTTCAATATTTACAGAGAGTGATTTCCCTCTTTGTTTTGCCTATTTAGGATTTTATTAGGCCGTTCACTTATAAGTAGCGGGCGGGGCGGCAAGTCGCTTTTTACGGAATTATCCTTGAATTGTACCGATTTCGAATGTCTTCCTCTGGATTTGTAAAATGTGATAATCAGTACATATATTTATTTATTTATCTGGGTGGCAGTTTGTAGTCGATCCTATTGTCGTTTATGTTTTGTTATTTTCATTATTTTCATGTTTGTCACGGGGGTTCTTCATTCGAGCACGTATCTTATTTCGTGCTCTCGCAGTTTATCCACCCCCCCCCCCCCCCGTTATTTACGTTTGGTTTATTCTTCAGAATTTTCCCTTTTTTCTTTTCGTCACGCTTGCCGTTTTTTTATCGTTTTGTCAGTAGTGAGGAGTTTTCCTTTTGCGACACCGTATCGAGTGGCCTTCATTGCGGTTCTATTTTACGTAAGTTTATTTTCATTCCCAGTGTTAAAGCATGATTTCTTTTAGCTAGTAAATGCTTTTATTTTCTCTATGATATGTTGGATGTTAGGTCGGTTAGCTAATAGCTATGCCTTCGGTTTTATGTGAATCTTTTATTTGCGTGAGGGTCCGCTGCTCACGTGATTGTACCCCATCAGCCCCCTCCCTCCCCTCACATGGGGCCCCCAGTAGTTGGGCTGCTCCTTCTCGCCTCGGTGTCGCTGACAGACGTTACCCATCAGCGGAGGGGGGATGTACTAGAGGGTCCTCCAGGACCTTAGTAGTGGGTGTCGCTTTCAGGCCGACCGCCTCCGGAGTTGATGATTGCTTGCGTATGCAGCCTAGGCTTCGTGGATTTGTTGCGCTCTGTCTTTCAGCTCCCGGAGAGCTTACATCCATCCGCTAAAAACATTCCCTATCCGCCATAGGCGGATTTAGATTCCGGCTTCTCGTAGTCGTGGAGGGCATTTTAGGAAGTTACTCTAGTAGGCGGAGATAGACAATTTGTTATTTATTCTCTCTTGTTATTTTTATTTTTCTTTCTTTTTGCCACGGAACTTGCGGGTTCATGTGGCGCGTCCTGGTTACTCCGTGTACACCCCAACCCGGGTCATAAAAGCTCAGGGGGGTTTTATTTCTTACACAGTCCCCGGGACGTAAAATATGAAAATATATATATATATATATATATATATGATATATATATATATTATTTTCTTTCTTGTGCACGGAACTTGCGATTAATGTGGCCGGCCCGGGTTATTCGTGTACCCCCACTCGGGTCATACAGTCCGGGTGTTTTTCATATTACAAGTCCGGGACGTAAATATAGATATATCATATAGCTTTTTTTATATATCCTATTTTCAGTCTGAGTGCTCCGGAGTATGACATTATTACATAAAAATCGAATAAGTCTGTGCAAGTGGTTATATATTATTGCACTTACAGGCCCTCAGTGTTGGTTGCGGTTTACAGGACCGTGCAACCATGAGGTTTGCCGGAACCATGCCCTTGTGACGCAGTATGCTTACTTGTTCCGTAATAGTCTGCATTTTCACGAAAAATGCCTTGCCCTGCGACGCTGGACACAGGTACGCATAGGCGTGTTCTGCATCTGTGATGGAATATATTACACTATTTGGTAGTGTAAAAAAAAAATAAATAATAAATAAAATAAAAATAAAACAAAAAAAAAACCAAAAAAAAATAAAGAAATAAATAAATAAAAAATAAATAATAATAAATATTCTTAAATTAAATTACATTAATTAAATCAACATAGTAAGGATAATGTTCAAAGATTTTACTCGAAATTGACACATTCTTGCATTACAGACGGAGCATTTTGTTAAGCATGTGCACTCTCATACATCCAAGATCTGGGTGGAGTTTGGGACAGAACGTAGGGAAAGCTAAGCCTTATATTCTACCTCCAAGGATAGGGCAGCCTTCCCAGCCGGAAAGCTGCCCAAGATCCGTTGACCCAAAAGTCGCAATACCAATTATCAAATCAATTCAAGATCAGTTATGGAACAGAGAGGCAGAGTTCGCTGAGACTGGTTGGAAAGTAGTCTCACTTGTATAGTAAGGATTGGCCCGTTCACTAGATATGGTTACAGGTAACAGTGTTAATGAGTGGCTAGCCTAGTTGGTCACCGGGCGTCTTCCCGGGAGTGACTCTGATCTCCCTCTCCCTTACTCCAATCCTTCATGGTTTCACAGGAGGTTTGCCCCTCCCAGGTGGAGTCTTCTCTGTTGTTCCTAGAGTAAGAGAAAAACCGTCGGGTTAAAACCTGCATTAAAAGCCAATCAGAACACAAAGCCAAGGCCTGGTGCAGTGCCAGAGGATTCATACCAACTATAAAAACTAGGCGAGGTTTTTTTTTCTAAGTCTGCAAAACCAAGGCCTTAAGGAAGAGAACTCTTCCATTGCCCTCTCAAAGTTCCCATCCCTTCAGTCTGAGATCGGATACTCATAAGGTTACCGTAGGGAGGTGGAAGGTTCCCTTAGTAGGACAAAGACCTGTCAACACGAATATTTTTAATCAGGTCAGTGTCGGCTCGCTTAGTCAGTTCAGTATGCCAGCAGCAAGGTTAGGAAAGATTGAAAGGGTGTTTAAAAAGTTAGGTGCACGGACTCCCTGATTGCAGGTCTCGGACAGGAGTCGGCAGTTTCTGGCACCTCCTAGTAACAGGGGCAAGGTCAGAGACGACTGCGGGTCACGCTCCCTCCGTGCCCACCCTGGGATCTTGGAGGGTTAGCGAACTTCGCTCCGTTTGTTAGCGGGATGTTGACTGCAGAAGGTTGTGTGGTTATCACGTAGACTCGAGGATTTCGAGAGTTCTTCCCCGAAGGTTATGACCAATTTAGAGGTTTATGTTAGGCTATAGAGGCACGCTTCGATGGAAGACAAGGTCTCTCCAAAGGGGACTGTGTTATCCTTTCTAGAAATCAGGCTCATCAGTATGGATGATGGAGGGCCTGAAGGGATCTGTTCAAATACTAAGGTAACAGCATTTAAAAGCCCTTTCAAGATGTTAGGCTCTGATCTGGTGACGGGAACTCCTTACCTTTTACATAAAAGGGGCGGACTTCCTTCAGGCAGTGACTCGGGAAGAGCCCCAGCCTAGCAAGACGATCCAAATCATTGCTACCCAGGTTAGGAGAATTTGGGGAAGTTTGCGGTTACATCTCGGTAGCAAGCTTAAGCAAAATCTGGTGCAAATCAATTGTTAGTAAGTGCCTCCGGTCAGAGCAATGATCCAAGCCGAATTTGATGCTAGGGACACGTCTGTGCAAGGTCTCTTAACTCGCTAGTGATGACGGGAGACGGCGCTCTGAGTACGCTCCATGAACCGCTGTTTTAGGTCATTGCGGAAGTAGGTATTAAGATGCAAGTGACCGTAAGGCTTTCCGGTATAAGAGAAATCATGTGCAGGAAGCATGTTTTATCGAGCTACGATCAGGCACGAACCAACGAGCTCTGGCTCCTCAAGCTGGGGTGCAGAACTTTACAGCTTCGGCAGTTAAACAAGGTTCAGAACGAGGCATTATGTTTTAATCAAAGCAAATCAGGATTTGCGTTGGGGCATTCTTCAAGGAAATTCGAGTTCTTCTTCCTTTCAGTTTAGGGACTAGGGAAGGTCAAAGAAGGTACCAACCTTTCCAGTTCCGCAACGCATCCTGTGCTACAAGCTGGTCGAAATTCAGCAAGTTCCCCAACCTTCATCTCTAGGCTCGCCTGCACAGCATCAATTTGTCTCCTTTTGCCAGTCGGCTAGCCAACAGTTCCACCACTGTATTCAGTGTCGCTGCTTTTAAACCCGGTCTATGAGAATCGGGTATTTCAACCTTTACCAAGGTTGCTAGGGGTGCAGGGGCTAGAGGCCCCTTTTCGTCAGCGTGGAGAAAAGGAGCCAAGGGCGAGCTAGCGGGCATGGTCCAGAAAAGGAACCTGACCCTCATCATCTCAATGAAGTGCTCAAATAGGAGGGAGGCTATATCTCTTTTAACACGTTGGGGTGCAGCAGCTGAGCAAAAGAATAGTATCCATCTATCAGCATCCAACCCAAGGGTTGATGGATTTACTCCAGGGTCTTCTCCAGAAGGGAGCAGTCTCCGGGACAAGAACTTGAAATTTCAGAGTCGTCTTCTATTCAGTGTCCCAAAGAACCGGGACCGACCAAAAAGAAGGGTGATCTTAGACTTGTCCCGTTATATTTCACGGGAGCGACATGGCTGAGCCCAGAAATCTGCATTACAAAAAATGACATATTAAAAAATTTCACTCATGATGGTATGGTTAAAGCGTCAAATAAAAAAAAAAAAAACAGTAGTAATTTGTCATCCATTCAATCCTTAGGGGAGTAAATTCAGACTTTTTTTCTTCATGGATAAATAACCTAATGGGAGAAACCAGGTAATACCCAATGAGAGAGAGAGAGAGAAAAAAAAGGAATTATAATTTTGATAGAGAAATAAAAACTGGATTAAGGGAAACTGGGGTTAATTTCTCTTGACGCACCAGTTGTGTCTGTGCTTGTTTTGTTTAATGCGCTTACGATGAACGTTGCCAAATAGCTTCAGGTGTCATTATTATAAACTGTTTGTCTTTTGAAGTATGTTGCAAAACATTTTGAGTACTATTACTGGAATAGGTACTGTACTGTGTCAAAAGCTGGTTTCACCCCCAAAAAATAAAGTGCAGATCCCAGCATAAAATATTTCAAATTATGACATGCATGGAATAATTCACTTTGCTAAAAAAAAAAACTTTATTTTTAATTTACATATTATTCAATGGTTCAAGACCAAGAATCTTCATTCCTGCAGCCAGGGTAAACCTAGCTGCAACAAATAAGGCTAATCTTGCCTTTGCAATCTCTAGGGGAGAAGACTTGACCTGGAGTTGTTTCAGGGCAGAATTGATGCTTCCACTGAAAAATAAATGAATTATTTAGTTCAATTATGTATTTTAATGCTAAAACAGCTTATATGAAATTTTAAATGTGGTTAAGAAAGTTGAACCAACTTACTTTCAAAGGGATTTGAAAAGCATTCCCCCCCCCCCCCCCCCACCACACCACACACACACATACGTTCTAAGCCCTCCAAAAACACCCAGTAAATTACATAATAAAGCTAAATTTGACCTATAAACAATGAAATACTACAACAATCTGGGACCATTCAATACCTAAATTAAGAATAAAAATGCAAAGCCTGTAAATAAAGTGTATATTAGTGTACAAGAAATATTATTACTGTAACGTAAAATGTGGAAGCTTACCTTTCGAGTGAGGCTATCTCCGAAAGTGGCGGCAGAGGAGGAGGACGACAAACGGCAGATACGTACACTTAACTTTACGAAACCACATAAAAAAATGTCAGAAAAAAAAATAAAATTTTACAAACACATTAACAAAACTGTAACACTTAACTTTACAAAAAACTTAAAATAATTTTTTTTTTTTTTTTTTTTTTTTTTTTTTTTTTTTTTTTTTTTTTTTTTTTTTTTTTTTTTTTTTTTTTTTTTTTTTTTTTTTTTAATACTTTACGTAATTTCAATTTCTTCACCACCGAATGGATGCCAGTCCGTTTACGGAATTTTTCGAACCACCCATGAGAAGCCTTGAACTCTGGGGTTGCCGTTGATGTCCCCTCTCTGCCGTCGTCTTCGACTTGGGCAATCAAATCGCCAAAAATAGCGCTGGCCTTCTGGCAGATTGCCATTTCAGTTATCGTATCGCCATTGATTTATTTGTCCTCGATCCATACAAGAAGCAGCCTTTCCATTTCATTATGCACATGGCTCCTCTTGTTGGACAAAATAGTCACGCCCTTGGAAGGTGTAGCTGCTTTGATGGCTTCCTTCTGCTTAAGGATGGTGCCTATCGTCGACAGATTTCGGTCGTATTCCTTAGCGATCACACTCAACCGCAAGCCAGCTTCATACTTTATTATCTCCATCTTTGTCTCCATAGAAAGCATTCTCTTCTTTCTGTGAACTTCAGCAACTTTCTTAGGACCCATGACTATATGTACTGTACGTAATTAAGTTACGTATGTAGTACGTATACTAATTAGGTTCTCAACACGATAAAGTAGCACAACGAAATCACTAACAAATTTACGATACTAAATGAAATCGTTGGACCGAACGAATGCTGCATGTGTACGATAAAGCTTCGGGTGCAAAGTGGCCGAGCGAGCGAAGGAACGCCACCACGTAAAGATGCATGATGGGGGAGGGATGCTGTCCAATAGGAGAGAAGGATCTCATGGCTTGGCTAGCATCAGGAACCAATGGGAGAGCAGGAGGATGGTGGCGAGTTTACTAGAACCAAGATGGCGGCGCGAGTTTCAAAATTGTTATCGGGCGAATCTCGGACTTTCAGAAACCTTTTCGTATCATGAAAACTTTTCATATGTAGAGCAGTAAAATTTTTCGTGTCAGTTTTCGTATCTCAGGGAACGATTTGTTCTCTTTTATTTACGTATGTGCACTAACTACATAATAAACACAAATGAAATAAAATTGCTAAAATAATTTTTATTTTATTAATCAGTTCGTAGTTTAGAAATAATAGTGATGCCTTTGGAAGGTTGCAGCTTCTTTATAGCTTCCTTCTGCTTGATGATCATGGATATTGTAGAAGGATTTCGACCATACTCGTTTGCCAAATCGTTTGCTATAATTTCCATGTTTTGCTTCCATTGAGATAATTTTCTTGGGTTTTTTCTTACCACCTTCTTTGTCTTTAGCTTTGGGACCCATGGTTACTAATAAAATAGACAAAATAACACGAAAAATTAGGCACAAATACAACAAACTAACTCCAACTTGACGTGGATTAACGATGCACAGCACCAACAAACAAACCAGACCGGACGCCATACCTATGGTCCGCCCTATACAACTAACGCTTTGTCGCAAAATCTATCTCAAATATTTTTTGTTGTATAATCAAAAAAACAGGTGATATTTTCGCAAAATTTTCTAAACTTGTATCTCAAAAACATTCAATATATTAGGGCATCATCGTATGTCAAGGTTCAGTGTATATGGTATTATATAACCAAGTCTTGTTGAAAAGGATTGCTGCATCAGCTCCACTAATTTTGCTATCAAAGTCTTCTCTATTTTTCCTTATTAAGGATATCTCAATGTTGCTGAAACTGGCAAGCAACGTACAAAGGGGATCGTCAAATCCGGTGTAGTAATAATGAATTATCTTTATTACTGCTATTACTACAAGTTTCTCTCTCTCTAATATCTCTCTCTCTCTCTCTCTCTGACATTTTGCCCAGATCTGCCATGGCATGGCCACAGCGATGGTTGCTGGAGGACTGAATCTTGGTGGTGACTCTTTATACTCATGGTCATGGGGGGGGGCGCGCTCACGGATGCTCCTGCAAGACCCAGATGCTTGACTTTTCATTGGCTGGCGGCCAGGCGTTAGAAACGCTTGAGGCGCGTTGACCTTCACAGGTGTGTTGCGTCACCTGGTGCTGGGTTTTCATTGGCTGTGACCGTGGTGACGTAACTCCTGGTTTGTTCCGATACGGAATACAAACCTTCGGTCCTTTAACAATAGGAAGGTACTTAGCGGCAGCTGAAACAGTCGTAAGCTTTCGAAGAAGGGGGTTCGGTAGTTAACTACTTGTCCGGCAGTTAGCGGTACGCTTGACTGTGAGGTGAGGGGTCACTTTGCTCTCAGCTGCGCTAGTGGATGGACATACTGCCCTTCGTCTCGCTGCCCGCTTCTGTCGTATGCTTGGTTTGCTTCACTGCATGAAGACTTTTTCGCTTTTTCTTTTACTTGTGTGTATTCGCAAATATAAAAGTAAGTACGTGCCTGATTTTGTTTTCATTTATTATGGAGATAATGCAACAAGAGCCGGAGAAACCCCCTCGCCCCCCCCCCATCAACCGTAAGTGTGGGGCTTTCCGCTCTTCTGTGGAGGTTGATCCTCATGATTTCTATGCTCGGTGTAGAGGGCGTGAATGCTCTCGCACTGAGACTTGTGATACATGTATATTTTAGTTGAAGGCGCAGTGGGAGTGCTACGGGGGGAGGAAGAAGCCGCGGAAGCCGGCTAAGGAGTCGTCGGAGGACTCCCCGGCTATGCCCTTGGTTACTGATATGTCTTCCTCCTTTCTCCCTCCGGCTCAGCTCCCTCACATGGCTCCTTCCCTTTCAGAGGAAGTTTCTCGCTCCCTCTCCTCCCTCGATCAGTCGAGCGTAGAGGAGGGGGTGAGATACCCAGACATCCAGTTACTTGTACTCCGGGTCCTCCGTTCGCTCGGGCTGGGAACTGTCCCCCCCACCCCGGGTGAGTGGAGACCCCCACTAATCTACCCGACTTTTCCTCCCTCAGACTTGCTGGGGCTGCATGGGACACTGACGGTCCAGGGGCTGCTTATTCATCTGGCGAGAGGGGCCATGCCGGTCACGCACGGGCCTACCACCATGACGGTGTCCACGCCGGGCTACGCTGCTCTGACTCGCCTGGTATGTACGCAGCACGTAGCCACGGTGACCTCGACAGCTGCTGTGCAGGTTCCGCTGCCAGAGGTTTCCTTGCCCGTTGCTATGCCGCCACCTGGTTTTCCTGCCCCTGCCGCAGCCCCGGACTTCCGGTGTACCAAGAGCTCTCCACTAGACCTACCTCCTGTGCAGAGGATGCTGCCAGTTCTTGCCCCGCCTCCTGTTCCCGAATTTGTTGCTGCTCCAGCCCTGGTAGCAGTTCCTGCCTGTGGTGTTGCCCTGGCTCCGTCCAGGATGGAAGACTTGACGGTGCTGAGGAAGCTGACGAAGAGGAAGAGAAGGAAGGTGTTGTCTTTGTCTTTATCGTCGTCGTCACCTGCTACCGCTCCCCCCTTCAACTTTTAAGGCCCCAAAGCCGAAGAAGGCTGCTCCACCTCCCCCCCCCCCCCCCCCGCCCCCCCCCGCCCATTTCTCCTTCCGCTAGAAGAGACGTGGACCGGAGGAGTGTCGGCTAGCACTGGCCCCAGGTACCATCTCGGCCTCTCGTTTGCAAGAGTCACAGAGTGTACGGTCACCTGCGGATGACCGGACAGCCAAGACCCAGGCATCCGAGTTCTATCGGCGTCAGGATCCAGACACGAGGCAGAAGACTGGCGGGAGTCACTCGGGCGACGCTCACCAGACCAGCGACGCGCTGCTACCCAGGGTTGACGCGATGGTCCCAGACCGCCCGCGGGCAGAGGTGAGGAAGCGGTCCCCTCGGTCGCCTGAACCAGCCTCGGCTGGTCCAGGCGGCGTGACGCGCCATGAGGATAGGTCTTGCTCCCACCGCGACAGTGGATTCTGCAGGTCCCCTGACCGCCGCTCCTACCGGGACTGAGCGGAGAGGGGGACCAGCAGCAGCTCTTCTGACGCTCGGGACAGTTGCCGGTGTTCTCGGTCCAGCCACTTAACCAGGACTGCAGACTGATCGCCACCGTGGGTTGGCGATTGCCTGCAGGCACCCCCTTAGCACACCGGCTCTGCCGGGGGAGCGTCAGGTCTGCCTCTCTGATCCCTTCCACTTCCTCGGGCATTACCGGGAAGAGCGAGGCAATCAGGAGCAATCACAAGGGTGCACCCTCGCGATGACGCCCTACGAACCTGGCACGGTCCTCGGACCAACCAGATTCCTTGCTTACAATCTTGATTGTTTTAACCAGTTACCAGCTGGCGCTTGGAAAATATCCTTTTGTTAAGACTGAAGGTTTGTTCTGCATATGAACAAAGCATCTTGAAATAGTAACCAGTCTTCAAAGTCAGCCTTGAGAGGAGAATATTATATGGTTCAATTTTTGTCCTCTCCTTTCCTATTCAAAGGGACCTCATGCAATAGTATTCTTTTGTGGGAGAGTTAGAAGGCCACTATCCTTCCCCTGAGATCAGTGATACTTTGAGTTCTGGGAGCGAACAAAATAAGACTACTTTCAGCAAGATACCAGATTGAAAATATGAATTACCACTCCTCCCTTATATACATCTCTGTACACTTTACCAAAGCTTGAAGGCTCCCTTCGTCTTTTCATTTCCCCTTTGGTTATCTTGATTCCACAATAATGTTACGATCTTCCTATAAGCCTTAATTCATGTTGAAGCACTCAATTAGTTTTCTTTGCACCCACTTTGAAGCTGTAAAGACTTCTCAATACTCCATTCTGCTTCATTTTTCAGTTTTAATTCTACTGCCCAGGCTCTTTCTTTGTTCTTTCCGTTACTCACTATAACCTTGTCTCTCCTTGAAATTTATTTTGCTTTAAGCATTGCTCACCTGGGATAATTATGCCAATCTTTTCTTTGGTGCTATCCAGTCTTTCCATAAAAAAAATCCTACTGTTTCAGCTCCTCCTCCTCTCTATGTTATCAGTTTCTCTCTAGGCTTCTGTTGGTTTCAGCTCAATCCTTGTTTTTGGCAAAATTTCAGTACTGCTACTGCCTCCTGATTTCTTTGTCCTAGACTATATTTCTGGGCTCAGCTCGTGTCGCTGCGCGAAATATCCTTTTAATCTATTCTTTCTCAGGGGTAAATGTATCTAACACATTACCAGAGAATAAATAAAATAAAGAAAAAGGTCAGTATAACTGACTCGCTCACCTCCAGGAGGGTGTCGGTATGAAAACCCTAGGCGAGTGAGACCACTACCACGAGCCAAATTGCCAATAGAAATCTCCCACTACAAAAACCCTCCAAGAGGGGAGCCGACCCACAGATGTGAGCAGCTCGTACTACTACTACTCCATCCCATGCTGCCGACTGCTGCGCCTCTGGTGGACATCCTTTCAAGTTAGCGCACACGAGTCGGTTGTGATATTTTTCCTCTCTGTGTTTTTTTGTGCCCTTCATTGGATTTTCTATTATGGAGCGTGCAGCTATCGCAGCAGCTAAGTTAAGTACTCAGTATTTACGGTTAGTTGGTTTTTTCCTTTCGGCCCTGAGACAGTATTTGCCGTTTTTTAGGTATAAATACGATCTCGGGGTCGGAAGCATGGCAGCATGGTTCTGCCTCGTGATGGGTTCGTTCTTGGTCTCCCATACCTAGAACATCCCCTTATTTATCTTCGCTCTATATGATTATCCGCTTTACTTAGGGTACGGTCTACTCAGGTTTGTCATGCATGCATGTATTTACCTTACGTAGGCTCTTCTATCCAGACCCTAGTCCAGGGTTCTTAGTATCGGCCTCTGACTAGCTTTGAGTGGTAGACTTGCCTTGTTCGGGTTAGTCGTACACTCCTGGATTTTTTCTCCTGCTATATTGTTTTCTTTCTTTCATTTATTTATTTATACTGTGTATTTTTTATTGTTAGGTTAGTTAGGCGTCTGGCTTAGCCTAGGTCCTGGCTCTTTGAGCCTATACTACCGCTCATCAGTTCGGTTGCTTCCCTATAGCATCTCTCTGATCAGTTGGTTTGGCCCAGTGGGTCTTATTACTACCGCTTTTCAGTTCAGTATGCTTCCCAATAGCATTTCCCTGATCAGTGGTTGTCCTAGGCTTAGTTGTCGTATTTGGTCTTACCGCCTCGTGGTCACTTCGTGATCACGGGCCAGCCAGACGCCTGTCCAGTCATTCTTCTCCCGCTCTTCCATAGAGTCGGGCGGGGGTGGGTCGGTCTGCCCATGCTCGCTCCTCATACCCGAGCCTGCCTCCCTCTCTCCCCTCAGGCGGAGGGGCTAGGGAGTCGGGACAGACCCAGACTGGTCTCGACCTCTTCGGCTTCTCGGTCCGGCCGGTTGGTGGTCGGAGTGGGGGGTGGTACTGGCCTTGCCCACCTCCGCGATACCTTGTCGCTCCGGGCTAGCTTGAGCCTGTATGTCTTCTCGCTCTTTCCCATCTTACTAGGGCTCCTTCCTGATCGGAGTCCTGGTATCCAGCGGAAAGTTGTTAGTCCACCCAGTAGGGTGGACCGGAGCATACAGTGGGTCTCTACTAACCTTACCGTTTTGCTGAGTTACTACACTCCGCTACGCACTGGACTTAGTCCGGTTTGCTTGTGTGTTAGGTTTAAGTTATCTTTAAGTTTATCTTAAGAACCTTAAACCATCCCCCCTCCCTTACATATCTTACCGGATCTCTCCGGGATTATAGCCTATTTCAGGCGATGCAGGGAGGGGTTATGCCCAAATTTTTTCCGAGCTCCGGCATGCATCGGAGTTCTTCTGTCCTTTAGACTGTAAGTGATGTTTTTTAAGATACTCATGTGTCTCCCCACTTACAGGCCACCAACTGTGAGCATCCGGGATGTTCCGCCACACTTCAGGACCCTTGTGGACACGAAGTTTGCCGTCCCATGCTCCATGCGCGACTCCGCTCGGGGACATCCAGGTCTGGTACCATGAGACGTGTACCATATTACGATCTGGTGAGCCAGCTTTTGGAAGGGGTAAGTTTTCCATCTCCAGTAGCTGCTCCGCTTCTTTTTTAGCGCTTAAGTTTTCATCATTTATTAACTTAAGGCAATTAATTTAAGTTATACTTTAAGTTTTAGTTTTAAGTGATTCTTAAATCTAAACTACGCCCTCTCTTCCAGGCTCCGGCGGTAAGAGATACCGCACTGGCTACCCTGCGGGCCTGGGTCGGCGGTTTTGGGAAAAACGCCGCCAAGGGACAGCCCTACATCCTAGAGAAGCGGTTGGCATTACTAATCTTCCCCGGAGGCAAGGCGACAGGATACGTCGACCCGGTAGAAGCGGATCGACTATCGCCTTCATCCAACAACAGCTGGCTACCTCATTAACTGATCAGGACCAGGATATCTCACGGATGTCGCGACCCTAGATATTAATGTTGAACCTATGGTAGGTATAGACGACCTGTTGGTCGAGGTAGGTACGGTGGACACCCAAGGGTCACCCTTGGGCGTAAACTGTTTCTTCTACTCCTGCAACCTCTCCATCCTTCCAAGGCTTTACGGGTGACGAAATATATTCTCCTCCTGGCGCTTCGGTTAGACCTAAGGTCAAGTCTAAGGTGATGACCTTGACTAAGACGTCGTCGTCGTCTAAGAAGACGACTTCGGCTTCATCCTCCTCCCGTAAGTCTCCGGCTGGGAATCCCGGAGCATCCAGGTCTAAAGCTTCTAGCTCCGGCTCTAAGTCCTCGAGGAGTAAATCCTCCAGAGAGAGATCTCGCACTCCGGCAGAATCACCAGTTCCGCTACCTTTGGTTCCGATTCAGAGCCTCCCTCCACCTCCGCAGCAGCTCCGGCTTTGGACTCCAATGCTGGCCTGTTGCAACAGGTGGGTGACCTGGTTGGGTCCTTAAAGAGTAGCATGGAGCAAATGATCTCTCGTCTGTCGGACAGGATTACTTCCCAGGACTCCATTATAGCCGGGCTGAGAGAAGCTCCTCTAGCCTCTCCTCCACTGTCCAACACGAGTGGATCCCAACTTCCTCCGTATGACTCACTACCTCAGTTCTCTATGAACAATCCGTGGAGAGTAGCGTCATACATCCTAGAGGACGGTCTCATCTCTATACCGGAATTTGGGACTCGAAGAATAGAGGACTTCGAGTTCTTCCCGGAAGACCTCCAGCCTCCGTTCATAGGCTACGCAAGGCTTACGCCTTCGGCTATGGTGCGGGACGATAAGGTACCTAAGGAGACAGTCCTCTACTCACGAGACCAGGCTCAGAGAGAATGGCTCAGGTGTTTAGAGGACATGGATTGTTCTAACACCAAGATACAACCATTTAAGAGTCCCTTTACCATTTTTACAATGGATGAGAGTACCCCGCTCCCGTTCCTAACCAAGATCGCGAGGTCGACCATCCCAGTGGCCCAGAAGGGGGAACCTATACCGCAGTTGAAGGAAGCGGATCCCACATCTCCGTTGCTCCCCTCAGTTGGAGAATTGTGGGAAGACTTGCCGAATACATTCTCAGCTGGCAAACTCAAACCGGACTGTGCTATGGAGCAGTTTGGTGAAAAGCTACCCAGGCTCCCAGATAGCCTTATTCAGGCTGAATTTGATGCAAAATCGCGTCTAGCCAGATCCATCAATTTCTATGGCTATGTCTGAGGTAGCTACCATGGCTTATGGATCAGAACCGATTTTTAAGCTCATGACCAAAGCCCTGACTCAAACGGTACAGTCAGATATGTTTGAGTTGCCACTGGCTCAGACGAATTGTAGGAAGCATGTCCTACAAGAGGCAACCATTCGGCATGAACGAATAGGTTACTCTCGTCTAGCATCTGGGGAGCAGATCTCTTCCCAGAAGCTATGGTTAAGGAGGTCCAGTCAGAGGCTACCAGGTTAACAGAGCCTTAAGGATCGTTGGGGCCTTTCGGCTAAGAGGAGGCAAGACCTGACTCCTAAAGGTAAGGGACAAAGAAACCCAGGCGTTTCCAACCTTACCAGAAGAAGCAACTACGCTTTCCTCAACAAGTTCCAACAGTACCGTTAGTGCAGACAGCCCAACCCTCCACTTCTAAAGGTCAATCACAGCCAATTTATGTGATATCCCCTCAGCCTCAGCCCTCCACCCCTTACGCCATCTCTCCAGCTTACAATCAAGCCTTCGAGAGTCAAGCTTCTCAGAAGTATGACCGCTCGGGTAAGGGAGGTAGAGGTAAGCGTTCCTTTCGTGGGAGAGGATCGGGAGGCCCCTTTAACAGGGGAAAGCACTTCAGAGGAGGCCGAGGCGGTTACCAGAACCAATGAAGAACTTCAGGTAGGAGGGAGGCTGTTTCACTTTCGCCACCGGTGGAACTTCAGCCAATGGGCTCAGAGCATAGTGTCAAAAGGCCTGGGTTGGAGCTGGTTGACGAACCCACCTCCATCCAGACCTTTCCGTCAACTTCCTTCCAAGGAATTGACAGAGTACGCAGACGACCTCCTTCAAAAAGGAGCTATAGCGAGAGTCAAGAGATTAAAATTTCAAGGTCGCTTGTTCAGCGTGCCAAAGAAAGGCTCACAAAAAAGAAGGGTAATCTTAGACTTGTCTTTCGCTTAAACTTGGCCATCCGCTGCGACAAGTTCAAGATGCTCACGATCTCACAGGTGCGGACCCTACTTCCCCGTGGGGCCGTCACCACCTCTATCGATCTTACAGACACTTACTATCATATCCCTATTGCAAGACACTTCCGTCCGTATCTGGGTTTCAAGATAGGAGACCAGACATTCTCCTTCAAGGTAGTTCATTCGGACTCAACGTTGGCACCCAGAGTATTCACGAAGCTAGCGGAAGTGGTAGTGCAACAACTCAGATCGCAAGGGATCATGGTAGTAGCGTATCTCGACGATGGTTGATCTGGGCCCCAACAGTCGAGGAATGCAACAGAGCTACTCTGAAAGTGATTCAGTTCCTGGAATATCTAGGCTTCAAAATAAACAGGACCAAATCAAGACTCACTCCAGAGTCAAACTTTCAGTGGCTGGGCATTCAATGGAATCTATCATCCCACACTCTGTCGATTCCATCAACCAAAAGGAAAAGAAATAGCAAAGTCAGTCAAGCAATTTCTAAGTCACAAACTAGCGTCAAGGAGAGCCCAGGAAAGGATCCTGGGTTCTCTCCAGTTTGCATCAGTGACAAACGTCTTAATGAAAGCCAAACTGAAAGACCTAACAGAACCTGGCGCTCGCGAGCAAACGTCAGGTCCAGGGACAAACTATCCTCAGTGCCTCTGATTCTAAAGAATCGACTTCGGCATGGGCGAGAGTCAAGAATTTATCAATGTCAGTACCCCTTCAGTTCCCTCCACCAGGGATCACCATCCACACAGACGCGTCCTTAAGCGGCTGGGGAGGGTATTCCCAGGTCAAAAAGGTTCAAAGGGACTTGGTCACCTCAGTTCCGTCAGTTCCATATAAACGTACTGGAGGCAATGGCAGTGTTCTTGACTCTAAAAAGGTTACGCCCACCCAAGTACTCCCACATAAAGCTAGTCCTGGACAGCGCAGTGGTATAGTACATTGTATAAACAGAGGAGGCTCCAAGTCACGTCATCTAAATCACGTCATGATAGCCATCTTCTCCCTGGCAGACAAGTTCAGTTGGCATCTTTCCTCCACTCACATACTGGAGTAAGAAACGTCATAGCAGACGCCCTATCCCGATCAGTACCCCTAGAGTCGGAATGGTCACTGGACAACAGTTCGTTCCAATGGATCCTTCAAAGAGTCCCAGGGCTACAGGTGGATCTCTTCGCATCACAAGCGAACCACAAACTACCGTGTTATGTAGCCCCCAACCTGGACCCTCTGGCCTATGCCACGGACGCCCTGGCTATAGACTGGAACAACTGGGAGAAGATTTTATGTCTTCCCTCCAGTGAATCTCCTCATGAAAGTATTGAACAAACTCAGGACATTCAAGGGTCAAGTGGCTCTAGTAGCCCCAGACTGGCCGAAGAGCACAACTGGTATCCTCTAATTTTGGAGCTGGGCCTTCGTCCTCTTCAGATCCCCAGTCCCAAGCTCTCCCAGTCAGTACAAATGAAGACTGTGTTCGACCTTCCTCAGGGATTCTCAAAACCCTAACTTTATGGATTTCATGAAGTTTGCGGCAAAAAGAGATGCGAATATTGACCCTCAGAAATATTTATTCTTGGAATCCGATAAGAGGGATCGACTTTGAGACAGTATGATGCTGCTGTCAAAAAGTTAGCAACCTTCCTGAGAGAATCGGATATTAGAATCATGACAATTAATTCAGCTATATCCTTTTTCAGATCCTTATTTGAAAAAGGTTTAGCAGCTAGCACGATTACGACAAACAAGTCAGCTTTGAAAAAGATATTTCAATTTGGATTTTAACATAGACTTGACGGATTCCTACTTCTCGTCTATTCCTAAGGCATGTGCTAGGCTTAGGCCTTCTGTAAGGCCTACGTCAGTTTCATGGTTCTTAAATGATGTTCTAAAACTGGCTTCCGAAAACGATAATGACACATGCTCTTTATAATGCTCTTAAGGAAAACCCTATTCTTATTAAGCTTAGCTTCAGGAGCAAGAATTTCAGAACTGTCGGCTCTATCCAGAGACCCGGATCATATTCAGTTCCTTCCCACAGGAGAAGTCCTACTTTCTCCGGAAAGTAGCTTTTTAGCAAAGAATGAAGATCCTTTGATGAGGTGGGAACCTTGGAAGGTACTACCCCCCCCTTCCACAAGATATATCTCTTTGCCCAGTTACAACCTTACGAGCCTTTCTGTCTAGGACCTCCTCATCTTCATCGGGTCCCCTCTTTAGGAGGGAAAAAGGTGGAACTTTATCCATTAAAGGCAATCAGGCAACAAATCCTGTACTTTATTAAGCAAGCCAATCCTGACTCTTTTCCGAAAGCACATGATGTCAGAGCAGTAGCCACCTCAATTAATTATTTCCAACATATGAACTTCGATGAGTTGAAAAAAGTATACTGGATGGAAATCACCGACAGTGTTCAAACGTCACTAAGTCCTTGGAAGCTCTGAAATTCCCAGCAGTAGCAGCGGTTACATAGTTTCCCCTGACTCTAGCTAATTTTTAGTAGAAGATTCAGTCCTTCCTTTCTACCTGCCTCACCCATAAGTTCGTCTATTCCTACCTTGTTCATTTGCATTCACCTTGTGTCTTAGCTGCTTTTGTGATAGTGTAGTGGGTGCCCCTTATTGTCTGGTTAGGGACACTCACAAATGATTATAAACATGATCTCATGGATGTTTCCCCTTATTTTTATGCTAGGGATACATCATTTTTATAATAATTACGGGTTTTGTATATTAAGTCATATACATTCCTTTATATATTATTGTTAATTGTTTTTATTAATTGCTAAATATACTTTTTGATACATGCTGTTACACAGATACCATGATACATGTAAATATTTTACCTGTATATATGTAAATACCTTATGTTAACAAACATTATTAGATTTAAGGGTAATTTAAGCATATTTCTATTTTTATACCCCTGTGTATAGTATCAGAAATTATATTCTATTCATATATTTATCTTTTTATTTGAGACCTATTCTAATTTATTTTAAATTTTATTTTTATTTTTATTTTTTTTTACTTTTGTTTACAATCTTGTGTATTTCTCTGGTACGATTTCGCGCAGCGACACGAGCTGAGCCCAGAAAAGGGATTTTGACGTAATGGAAAATCTATTTCTGGGCGATTGGCTCGTGTCGCCAGCGAAATCCCACCCTAACCCATCCCTTCGCCCCAGCCCAAGATTGTCTGCTAACTTCAGGATGGCCACCAGAGGCGCAGCAGTCGGCAGCATGGGATGGAGTAGTGTAGATACGAGCTGCTCACTCTGTGGGTCGGCTCCCCTCTTGGAGGGTTTTTGTAGTGGGAGATTTCTATTGGCCATTTGGCTCGTGGTAGTGGTCTCACTCGCCTAGTGTTCATACCGACACCCTCCTGGAGGTGTGAGCGAGTCAGTTATACTGACCTTTTTTTCTTTATTTTATTTATTCTCTGGTATGTGTTAGTACATTTACCCTAGAAATAATAGATTAAAGGATATTTCGCTGGCGACACGAGCCAATCGCCCAGAAATAGATTTTTTTCTTACGTCAAAATCCCTTTTACATGCAGCATTCTTCAACAAGCAATGTGGCACCTGTGTCCCTACATCTGAAAGCTTTTTCCCCAAAACCCAAAATTCTTTTTTCTTCTGGTCTTTCCAAAGGTGGCAAGGAGGCCAAAAACATATTTTTTGCCTTCTTCCTAATATATTCTTCCCACACCTTTTCTATTGCATATAAAGCCATTTAATTTTTGACAAGTATATGTACTCCAATTCGCTTTCTCATCACCATTCTTCCAGAATTTATATTTCTGCAGGCTACTAACCCTGAAAACAAAAGACCCTAATTCTGATAATCATGTTTGTTATGACATGACAAGCACCTTTAACCCCTTAGGAGGCATGGTTAAAGTCTCAGCAGAGAGATACCTCAACCAATAAGGAAAGAGACACTTCGCAGGGTAAGGCTTCACTTACAAGATAGGCAGCCAACCAGATAGAGGTTTTGTGTATCAGTGTTAAAGTATACTAATTAGTTAGCTTGATATTTTTTAAAGGGTTGGTGTAAAACACTACCAACTCCCTATTGACTTTCATTTTCTGATGAGCCAGACTCCTTGCAGAAATTGCTATCCCTAGTAGGACAATTCCCGATTTCACATTTTCATGTCTCAGTCTCTTCCTGGTAAAACTTTTTTTTCTGAGGCTGACTTATTGTGTACCAAACGCTGATCTTGAAAGAAATGCAAGACTGGATTTCTGGTTGGAAATTAGTAATGCAGCATGGAAAACTTACCAAATGTAACTTTCAGACTAACAACACACTTCTCACTTAACAGGTAAGAAGTATTTCATAGTAGTCCACAGTAGGAGCATTAGTTATGAAAAACAAGTTGCCTGGATATTCCTGATCATAATTTCAATTGTCATCATAATTTCAATTGTCAAATGATACTAATCCTAAGATAACTGACATCTGACTACTTTCTTAATTTCAAAATGTGTGATAAAAAACCTTGAATGTTAAAAAAAGTCCCAACGCAAGAAAAACTATACTAGCAACTTTATCAACATCTTTTCCCTACAACTTCTCTAATATTTGCAGGTTTCAGTTGTTTAGTTTTTATCTTTGAACAGGAAAAAGATATTTTCCAGTTCAAAGGGTATTCCCATAACATTAAGTATGACAAAATGTCTTCTAAATGAACTTACCTTAGTTTAAATAAATAATTGACAAGTATGCAGGGCTCCAGTTCTCTGTAGGTTTCTGTAAGTACTTCATCAAATCTGAAAGTAAACATGCTAGAATTACAATCTTAAGTAATAATTCCATAATGAATTAGAATATCATGATTTTTTCATTCGTTAAATGCACTGACTATGCATTTATGACCAACACCTCACAAAAAAGGGATTTTGACGAAGGAAAAATCTATTTCTGGGCAACGACCTGTGTCGCCCTGTGAAATGGTTCCTTGATACTATTTCTTAGGAATAAATATTGCTATTCATCCTAGAGAAAAAAGAAACAATATAATGCCAAGATAAATGGCTCGCTCACCTCTAATAGAAGTGTCGTATAGTAAGGAGCGAGTGGAATCACTACCGAGGTCCCTTGCCATTTAGCTTCTTCCTTCGACAAAAACCCCGAACTACGGAGGAGCAGTGCTACAGCTCCCTGTCTACTAATACCGTGAGCGCCTCCGACGCCTGAGACGTCATTCCTGAAGATAGCCTCCAAGCTTGGGGTAAGCTGGGTGAGGACAATCTAACTACAGGGTGGGGTTTCACAGGGCGACACAGGTCGTTGCCCAGAAATAGATTTTTCCTTCGTCATAATCCCTTTTCTGGGCTTAACCTGTGTCGCCCTGTGAAATAGTACCAGAGAATGCTAAAACACCAAGCTTGAGGGACAGTACAGATAAATTAAGAAGGTAAAGTTAAACACTTGTAAGGTTAATAGTATAATAATCAACTAAAATTACAGTCTTACAATATGGGAAAGTATAAGCCCTAAAACATGGGTTATAACTTAAAATTAGTTAGCCTAACAACAAGCAATAAATATACAGGTTAGGCAAAGACAGGATTATAAGTTGATATATACAAAAGAATGGAACTGAATCCAACTAGAATGATGAACAATAGCAAAACTCAAGGTAACCCAATACATGGAGGCGACTAAACTAAGTAAGGATGCAATGGGGCAGGTAGAAGGGAAGGCTACAAGAAGTTATAGGAAAAAATTAAGAATCAGGAGAAACTGTTTCCAGCTGCCACTGCTGGAAATTTGAGGGCTTCTAAGGGTTTTAGGTAGTGCCGTTGAAAACTGTCGGAGATTTCCAGCCTGTATATTCTTAAGATCGTCAAAAATTCATGTGTTGGAAATAATTAATAGATGTGGCCACGCCCTAACATCGTGGGCCCGAGGAAAGGACTCTGGGTTGGCCTGTTTAATGAAGTATAAAATTTGTTGCCTGATCCCTTTTAGGGATAATGTACCACCTTCCTTCCTAATGAACAACGGGCCTGAAGATTTCAGAGTTGTTCTGCTTAGGTAGGCTCTTAATGAGTTGACAGGACAAAGGGAAATGTCTTGAGGTAGTGGTAGGATTTTCCCACGAATACCATCTGTCCTGTGGATCTTCATTTTTGGCTAGAAAATGGCGATCTGGGGATAAGATGGGACTTCCCCTGAGGGGAGGAACTCAGTGTGGCCTGGTTCCCTTGATAAGGCTGACAGTTCTGATATTCTAGCTCCGGAGGCTAAACTTATAAAAATACGGTTTTCCTCAGGAGGGTTCTATAATTGCAAGAGTCATTGTTAATGTCCGAGGCCAGTTGAGGACATCATTTAGGAACCAAGAGACTGATTTAGGTTCTCGTTGATGGTCTTAATCTAGCACAAGCTTTTGGTATGGACGTAAAGTAACGAATCCGTAAGGTCTATGCTAAAACCAAATTGGAAGATCTTTTAAGAGCTGATTTGGTCGTAGTGATAGGTGCTTGCTGCTAAACCTTTCTCAAACAATGATCTGAAGAAAGTTATGGCTAGGTTCGTTGTCATGACTTGGGAATTTGACATCTTAAGGAACTCTGCTAGTTTCTTGACAGATGAATCATATTGCCGGAGAGTAGATTCTCTTTTATCTGATTCCAAGAATGAGATATTCTGGGGATCAATTTCTGCATTCCTCATAGTTGCGAATTTCAGGAAATCCATAAAGTTAGGGTTTTCTGAATTCTTGAGGAAGCGGACACAGTCTGAGTTTGCACTAACTGGGTTAGTTTGGGGTTGGGAATCCGTAGTGGTCGGAGTCTCAACTCTAGGAGTAGAGGGAACCAATTGCTCTTGGGCCAGTTGGGATGGGAGCTACTAGAGCTACTTGGCCTTTGAATGTCCTGAGTTTGTCTAAAACTTTCATGAGAAGGTTCACCGGAGGGAAGAGGGAAGGTAAATATTCTTCCATTTGTTCCAATCGAGGATCATTGCATCCGTAGCGTATGCTAGAGGATCGAGGTTGGGTGCCCCGTAACAAGGGAGTTTGTGGTTTGACTCCATGGCGAAGAGGTCTACTTGGAGTCCGGGGACTTGTAGACTGATCCAATTGAATGAACTCCTGTCCAGTGTCCACTCCGATTCCAGCGGAGCGAGATAGAGCGTCTGCTACTACGTTCTTGACTCCTGCCAGGTGAGTGGCTGACAGGTGCCATTTGTTTTTGTTTGCCAGAGAGAAGATGGCTATCATGACATGGTTCAAGTGGCTTGACTTGGATCCGCCCCTGTTGATGCAGTGTACTACTACTGCACTGTCCAGAACTAGTTTGAAATGTGAGTTCTTGGGCGGACGGAGTCGTTTCAGTGTGAGGAATACTGCCATGGCCTCCAGTACATTGATATGTAGCTGGCGGAATGTTAACGACCAAGTTCCTTGAACTTTTTCGTACTGGGAGTATCCTCCCCACCCTGTTAGTGAGGCGTCTGTGTGGATCACTAATGATGGAGGAGGGAACTGTAGAGAAATTGCTTTTGAAAGATTCTTTGTCTCCGTCCATGGCGGAGACGTTTCCGTAAGATCGCTGGGGATAGAGGCTAGTTTGTCCCGTGATCTGCAATTCGCTCTTGAGCGCCATACTCTGTTTATATCTTTGAGTTTGGCTCTGAGCAGAACGTCTGTGACTGATGCAAACTGGAGTGAGCCCAGGATCCTCTCCTGGCACCTCCGGGATGTTTGTTGTTGTTTGAGAAATTGTTTTGTAGCTCTTGCAATTTCTTTCCTTTTCAACGACGGAATTGATAGAGTGTGCGATTGCAAGTCCCACTGAAGGCCTAACCACTGGAATCGAGATTCCGGTGTTAGTCTGGACTTGGTTTTGTTTATTTGGAAACCTAAATGTTCCAGGAATTTGATCACTTTGACCGTTGCTTCCTTGCATTCTTTGGGGTTCTTTGCCCAAATAAGCCAATCGTCCAGATAAGCCACTAACATTATTCCCTGTTTCCTTAGCTCTTGCACTACTGCTTCTGCCAATTTGGTGAAGATCCTGGGGGCTATGTTGAACCCGAATGGCATTACTTTGAAGGAGTAGGATCTGTTGCCTAGTTTGGAGCCTAGGAACGGACGGAAGTGTCCGGCTTTGGGAACATGATAGTAGGCATCTGTAAGATCTATAGAGGTTGAGACGGCCCCACAGGGAAGTAAGGTTCGTACCTGTGTAACGGTCAGCATCCTGAACTTGTCGCAATGAATGTATAAGTTCAGATTGGGACAAGTCTAAATTGATTCTTCGGTTTTCCGAGTCTTTCTTGGCACGCTGAACAAGCGTCCTTGAAATTTTAAATTGTTGACTCTTGAGACTACTCCTTTGAGAAGGAGGTCTTTGGTATACTCTACCAATTCCATTGTTGGTGCTTGATAGAATCTGTTTGTTGGAGGAGGGCCCTCTAGCCTTTTGTCACTATACTTTGAGCCCAAGGGCTGAACCCCCACCGCTGGCAGAAGAGGTACAGCCTCCCTCCTACCTTGGGACTCTCACTGCTGGTTTGCCGATTGGGGCGGCCACCTCTTTGCTCCTCGGAAACCTCTTCCTCTGTTTGCAGCCCTGCCGGACCCTCTGAATCGAGAGGCACCTCTTGCTCTGCTACCTCTCGCAAACCTATTGAAAGCCTGAAAGTTCTGGCTTTCATAGTTGGAGTTGTAGGCTGGCGAGACAGCAAAGGAAGTATAGGGAGGGTTGAGGTTGCTGGGACTGAGGGGTCAGGACAAGGTATGTTGCTGACCCTTCGACGATGGTTGCCCTTGTGATGCTGGGACTGCCTGAACCAATGTCTGCTGAGAAGGCTGGGAAGGGAGAGAACTTCCTTGGTTTCTTCTTGATCTTTGGTTAGGACCAAGAAGATTCCTGCCTCGCTTTGCTACCAGTCCCCACCTGACTTTGAGGCACTGGTTAACCTTGAAAGCCTCATGAAGGACTTCTGCTACCAATGGTGCTGGGAAGAGGTCCGTTCCCCAAATTGAGGAAGCAATCAGTTTGTTTGGTTCATGGCGGATAGTAGCTTCCGCCAGAACGTGCTTCTACAATTCCTCCTGGCTATGAGGAAGTCGTAAAGGTCCACACTGCATGGTGTGCTTGCAGACCTTTAGCCAAAACTTTAAACAACGGCTCTTGTTGTATACAAGACCCGCCTCATCTCCGCCATAGTCATGGAGGAAAGGGATCTCGCGAGCCTAGTCCGGGCGTCGTACTCCGTCTGGATGAGGGAGTCCGACAACCTGGGAGGTGGCACAGTCCGCCTTTAGTTTTCCTACTGAGAAAGTAGGAACTGCCCCCTCGAAGTACGTCTCGGAGCCTGGGACTAAGAGAGAGGTGGGTTCCGTCTCTCGTAGTAGGAGGCAGGGGGCTCGTCTTTCAGGGCGGCCTGAAAGGTTGCTTCCACTACCTTAAGGATCAGTGGTAGCGGAGTCCCTTCCACCGGAGTAAAAATTAAAAAATGGTGAAGGGACTTCTAAAGGCTGTGATGCGGGTATTTTCACACCCCCATTCCTCCAGACTTCTCATTAGAGTCTGCTGTGGCCTGTCCCTTGGAAGGATCACTGTTTCCTTGGGAACTTTGTCTTCTCTCATCATTGCTGCTTCCGTTAGCCGGACGTAGCCAATGAATGGTGGTTGAAAGGTCCCTGGGTGGGAACTCGAAGTCCTCACGCCTTCGAGTTCCTATGCCTTCGATGGTCAACATTCCGTTGACAAACGGGGCATATGAAGCAATCCTCCAAGGGTTGGCCGCCTTGAATTCCAGCAGTTGGCTGGAATCTGGCATTAGAAGAGGAGAAGGTGGCACAGTTAGGGGGGAACCTGCCACGATCGAGGTTTGAATCCCGGCGATGGCATTCTCCTGAGCGGTCAGCCGTTCCGCCAGCGATTGGATCGACTGGCCGGAAGACGTAACAGAACTGGAGAGCTGGGAGAGCACCGCGCCGACCTTGTTGTCAACCAAGGCCCCTACGATCACTCCCACCTGCTCCAGAATGTTTGCCGAAAAGGATTCGGGATCAAAAGGAGGGACTTGAGCCCGATCCTTACGTGATTTACGTTTGGGGGACCTCGACGCAGACGAAGAGGCCACCCTTGACCTAACTGTTCCGGGGTGGTGAGCCGGAGTACAGTGTCTGCCAAGATGACCGATTTCTTGGGGAGAGACTTTTTAAGTTTTCTCCTCGGTCGACTTAGCCTTGGGGATCACTGAAGCAACCTTAGGACGGACAGACCGTGGTCTTTCAGTGAAGCCCCGGAAAGAAGTGGAAGTAGAAGTGATCAGTGGAAGGTGAAGGTGATGGAGAAAGGGAACTCAGGAAAGGGCCCTGAGAACCCACAGAAGCTGCCCCTACTACACCCTTACCTGTACCCACAGAGTCAATAGCCATGGGTTCGACGTCGAGGTTCATTGCCGCAACGTCTTCTGCTACATCCTCTGGGAAATCCCCATCCTGAAGGGAGATCATGACCTGGAGGTCGGCCAGCAAAGGGGCGGCCGCTATCGGGTCCACCACTGATCCTTTCTTGGCTCCTGGGTATACTAGGTCCGCCATGTCCTGGGCGTAGAATGTAGGGGCGTCCCTTCGAATTCCGGCCAAAACCCCCTACCCATGCTTTGAGAGTAGACAAAGCCTTCTTCTTCTCCTCATCAGAACCCTGTAAGAAAGGTCTAGAGTTAGGGAGAGGATAGGGGAGGAATGTCTGTTGTGTTGAGACTATGTGAATATGTGTCCCCATATTGTGAAAGGTATATAATAAAATAAACAAGTATTCCAGGTGATGAATGAATGAAGGAAGTGCTAAGAAACTTACTACTAGTGAGGCATCACCTACTAGCAAGTAGCAGGTTTGGCAGGCTTCGTGGTGCCAAACTATAAAATCCTCCACTTTTACTGCACATCCTGCATGAGAGCGGCATACTATATGGCCGCACGGGTCTTGGAGGATTGCATTGCACCCAATCTCCTGGCAGCACAACATCTGTAAGTCAAAGGATACATGAGTACCAATGACAACCTCCGGTGGTATAATATGCAAAATATCCGTGGGTGCCGGAGTAGGACCGACGGATAGAGTTCTTCGTATAAGTGGCATGCAAAAGAATGCCGGAGTAAGCTCTAATGCTCGCTCCGTATGAATATTACGTAGAAAAGTTACGAGGGGGGAAGAAAGTCTCTGCCTCCGCCTAAGCTCACTTGTTATATGGTTAAAAATAAACTCCGTAGGGCCCGGAGTTCTCCGTATGGCCCAGAGTTAATTAATATTGAGTGAGCAATGTCAAACTTCTAACGAAGCAAGGGATAGTGCAAGAGGCGGAAATAAAAAACCCCCCGGAGATACGCAAAAGGTTCTAAACAATAAATTAGAATAAAAATAAAAACCCATCATATCAGTAAGTGCTCGTGTAAACTATCCTAAGAGGATAGGCACCCAGTGGTTCCCTCCCCCCTCTCTATGTTCGGTAGCGGCGGATAGACACCTGCCGGACTGAACTGGGGGGGAAAGGGTAGGGGAGCCCTCCCCCTGAGCGGCCAGTTAAGGACGGAGAAGTAGGGGGAGGAGGTCCCAAGCCCCCGAGACACATGACGAGTGAGAACACCACTAGGGGGGAGCTCCCCACCAGCCCCGTGAGTCACCCCCTCTCATGCAGACTCGGACGCTAGCTGTGAGAAACGAGTCATCACCCATCGACGTGGATGGCAATGTATGGAGGGGGAAATGGGGGGACGGGTGGGGGACCCCGTAACCGGGTGGCTCACCGCGATCGACCAGTGGTCTTCCCAGCCAGGTGATAAACACGAGGTGGGGAAGAGCCGTCGGAACAACATCAATATCACTGATATATATAGGATTACTTATAATAAATCAATCAAATAATAAAATTAAAGCGATATCTTAAAGCTAGGCTAACACGGGGAACACGAAGCTAAGCAATCAGAAGAATAGGCTAATCGCCGATCCGAAGAAAGGGGTATGTTAGCCTAATCTAACTTCTAGTTCAAGAAAACGGGGGGCAGGCTAATCACCAATCGACAATTGGGGTATGAAAGCCTAACCTAAAGGTAAAAATAGTGATAACAGGGTAAGCTAATCACCATACTGAAGCATGGTGTATGTTAGCCCAACCTAGTACCTACAATATTATTAAATGGTAATCAGGAACTAGAGAAGGTAAGAGGGAACATCAGAATAATAAGATGATATGACTCTCAAAACCATGACTGATAAAAACTCCTAACAACGTAAGGCGTAGCTAGACTAAGGTCCGAAACGTGCGGTCGGAGCGTGCCCCGTGGAGGCCTAACTAATAAGCTAACTGCATAAAAGATATAGAGACTATGTGTAAGTAACCATATCTAAAGTACTATGAGAAGGGAAATCCCTAACGGTATGGAAGACCGAAAGAGAAGAGAACCGTACCGCCATGCTGTCGAGGGGCATACCGGCCGATAAGGCTCCGAATATATAAAAACACGAAGATCATCATAAAATGAGATCAGTAACCCCAAACAGTACTTAACTTAGAAGCAGAAGCTGAAGACATCTTGAAAGAAATGATAAATCCAGAAATAAGCGAATACACAGCACAGAAAAATTTTAACGTGTGATGGTAAAGCGCTCTATCGAAGGAATGACGTCTCAGGCGTTGGAGGCGCTCACGGTAGTAGTAGACCGGGAGCTGTAGCACGGCTCCTCCGTAGTTCGGGGTTTTGTCGAAGGAAGAAGCTAAATGGCAAGGGACCTCTGGTAGTGATTCCACTCGCTCCTTACTATACCGACACTTCTATTAGAGGTGAGCGAGCCATTTATCTTGGCATCATATTGTTTCTTTTTTCTCTAGGATGAATAGCAATATTTATTCCTAAGAAATAGTATCAAGGAACCATTTCACAGGGCGACACAGGTTAAGCCCAGAAATATACGTATAATGAAAACTTCCACATAATATTAATACAAAAATCATTCGATGATGTTAAGTGATCAAGCAGTTACGTAAAACCTAGGAGACAATGTGCTTGCCTCATTCCCAAATCTCTATGATTTATCTATGAGTAACGTCGTTAATATACAATAAGGTGAAGGTTGATTCACAAAGGACAGTACTGACTTTGGTAACATGAGCAATGGTAATATTACTTTATTCTATTGACTTCATTTTGCCATGTCTCAGATCCTTTCTCTTTTACCTTTCAAACTTTTCTGACAACTCTTATATTGCTGTTAATGCAATAAGCACTTGGCAAAAAAGTAAACCTTGTAAGCACTGTAGAGTTGATGGTATATGAAGTGGTCATAATAATTGTTAAAAAATGCAAGTTTTACGAGGTTATAATGAAGGCCTGAACTGTCAGTTAGTGACCGCACTTAATAGTGCTTATCTCCATTGATTCAGTTCCTGCATGCGACTTGTTTTTCTATGGGGAATTGTGTAATCTGCACAGGTTTGCTGGTCATATTTTTTTAATTCAGATGACATTTTTGCACAGAGCAATGTACAATTCTTTACATTAACTTGTTATAATGATTGTTATGTTGCTTTTTCATATCAATTTATTAATTATTAACATTTTGTTAGTTTACTGTCTTCACAGATGTGAGTGTCAGCTCATAACTTTCTGTACCATATATGATCTCAGTGGGATTATCTGTGGGAAAGAGTTAATTTTAGTATTTCTGTGATTGTTATCCGTTACAAAATTTAATCCCAGATCAAGTACCTTATTATCAGGACTGGACATAATTTTACATATCAGACTTACAAAACCGTTTTCTCTACAGAAATGAGTAGCAGACAACCTTTGTATGATGATTTCTACATTTAAATATGAAGCTGAGGAATATTACTGCCAAAGCGTAAAAAATGCACATACAACTGAAATATGTTATAGAATAAAACTTAAAAGCCCAGTTACATTACTCTAATTACGTACCTTGCAATTTCACACACCAGACTAATGGCAACAGGTTCTGTAAGAAAACGAGTATTCACTGTGTGAACAAATTCAATGCCACAGTTTTCCTGCAAGTTCATAAGCCTGCAATGAACATATTGCAGCTTTGCTCCTGTATCACCCCGGCTCTGTAAATCCAAGTAAATTATTACAAGACTAGTTTAAGGAATTAAAGAAATACAGGTATATGCAAAATGGTAAAGCTTAGTTTTCACTGCTATCATTAGTTCATTCCAATAGTACTATGATTTATAACAAAAATACAATAAAAGAGTGGTAGCAAAACTTCATAAGAGAAAAAGACTTGGTTTCTTGGAACTAGATATAGTTGCTAAATATCTGTTACAGTATATTGCAAATTTTCTTTCATGTTTCTTTAAATAAGTTCCTTGACAATCTGCAAGCTTTAAAGTATTCTAATAGAGGTAAAATAAAAAAAAATTATGTAGGAGATATTTCAATTTTTGAAAGTAAATTGTACTTTTCCTACCTATACAAACCTGAGGTCCTTTACTTAAGGAATTACCTTCAGCATAGCTGGAATTACGGCCGTTAAATTCTTGAACAAGGTGGTTAGGCAGTTAACTACCGTGTGGGAGGCGGGTAGGCCAGCCTGCCCGGATGTAAACACTCCACTTTGCCTTTCGGCCCAGGTTCAGATTGATTTGTAACTACATGATATACAAACCCTTGGTCCTTTACATAAGGAAGACTCACTGATTGGTGGGAGGAATATGAGTGAGCCTCTAGAACTGACAGGAATTCTATGCACCTAGGTGGCTACTCCTGGTCATAAGAGCGAGCAGGAGTGCCCTGCCTCTGACAATTTGATCGGAGTATAGGAGCTGCATGATCAAGAGTCAGACTTCTGGGCCTTTTCGACAGAGTCGGAGGCATTAATGCAAAGTTCTGGGAAGGATTTGCATTATTGTCAGTCACCTTCCTCCCCCTGCTAGAGGAAGGAGCGGGATTGCTTCTATGATTCTGACACTCCTGGTCGTAAGAGCGAGGAGGAGTGCCCTGCCTCTCACAACTTGATCGGAGTATAGGAGCTGCATGATCAAGAGTCAGATTCGGGCCTTTTTGAAATGACAGGAATTGTAACTCGTCTAAAAATGGGCATTGAAGAATATTTACAGTCGGAGGCATTAATGCAAAGTTCTGGGAAGGGTTTGCATTATTGCCAGTCTCCTTCCTCCCCTTGCTAGAGGAAGGAGCGGGATTGCTTCTATGATTCTGATAAGAAACAGAAAGGAAGATCTATGTGTAAGCTTACCGCATCAATCGCCCGACCAGCCAGTGTAAATTTTAGTCCTATCCTCAACCCGAAGGAAGAGGAGTGGAAGGATGAGGTGGGTTAGGTGGAGAGGCCAGTCACACTCACATCCTTCTTACCTCTACAACTGCACACCATAGGCGAGATGCAACTTGTCCTCTTGAAGGAGCCAGGTAAACAAATACAACCTGCAAGCATCCACCACCAGTCCAAGGAGATGAAGTTCCAAGCACCTGTGGGCAGGCCTAAAGGAAAAGATAAATATGGTCGCAAATAGACCTTATCTATCATCCTGTCAGACATATTCTTTGGAGTGATGACAAGTACCCAACCACAGGACTATCCAACTGCAGAGAAGTCTCTCACGGTCTCGTATACTCAGAGAAAGACATGTCATCGGACACTTCTGCAATGGCAGTCCGCAGCGGATCAAGACACCGACACTCCATGGTGGGCGTTGATCCTTATGGGTACAGCAACATGCCAATAGGACAAAGTAATGACTGATCTGGATCAACCAATACAAAGTCCACAGTGTAGTTCATGATGACCTCGGACTCTTCAACAGCTGCCGACTGACTGCACTCGGTGAGCGGCAAGCCGTGAGCCGTCATGCATCCAAGACGTAGTCACATCATGACATCCACCTTTTGAAGGGTTATGCCGAGAACAACCATACAAGTCGTCTATCTTGTTCGCCACGATGTTGGGGGACGAGATGATGATTCTCTCAAGGCATGCGCCCATCAGACGATAGTTAATTGCCTTCAAGAGGCCGAGGTCCCTGATGGCAAGACAGAAGTTTTCATGTTGGTTGAATCTCAACTATAGAGAAACAATACTATATGATAGTGAATGACTAAGGTGAATATGGGCCTACGTCTTCACAGTTGAATGGAGAGAAGTAAACTCTCAAGATTCTGAACATAGAAAAAGTCCTGTCGATGACACCAACCAGTAAAGACGGCTTTAATCCCTGTTGTTTTACAGAGGAGTGAAAATGCTAAACCGCTATTTCATTGCTCTTTGGTTAGAAAGTCGGAGTTTGCAATGAAAGCGGAGCATTTTTCAATAATGAAAACACAGGGATTGTACTGCCTGGAGAACTGCTTCTGGTGGGCTGGATCAGGGAGGACATTTCTATTTACCTTGGAAGCAGAGCTGAACAAAGAATAATTACACACCTTATGAATTGCAAAATGTATATTAGAAGACAAAGTCAGATTGTTTGAAGAATATCATTCTGCATCATCGCAGCGGCAGGTGCAATGAAGCGGAAGACTAGGCTACAGACTTCTGTTACCATAAGGTAAACAGAAAGATGATAACAAGTCTAATGAGATATCTCTGTCTGAAAATTCTTGCAACGGCAAAAGGCGATGCAGGAGAGATGGTCATACACGTATGCGAGAATTCCAGCCAACCAGAGACCTAAGTCTGTGATTGCCGGGCAGAAATTCGAATCGGTAGTCAATCCTCGACAGGGACAATACCAACTGAAATATCTCTGAGAGCAAGCCGTACTGGCTGAGGCAGGCTGGCAGCGCCGTACACTGCTAGCTCTTGCTAAACTTGTCATCCTGAGTTGCAAGGTATTCCATTCCATGAAGGAATGCATTTGGCTAGAACCATCGAGCGCAAAAAAGATACGCTCAAGCATTTGCATTTTAACTGAAATGGGAGGGGAGAAAACCCTCCTATTTGGTGAACGCAAGTGCTGTGGTGCTGTTGGTAAACAATACCACTAGTTTCTCAAAATCAAAACTAGTAACTCTTGGGAGGCCTGCAAGGCAGTCCTGAGTTGTGGGTCAATTAAGAGAAGATACTATCTGTCTCGGTCACATACCCGTAGAGTTAACTACAGTTATGTGCCTACTACTCGGACAATTCAACTGGTAACAGAAGCATGTCGCAAGAGAAATATACGTAGTATATTTGTAGGTTCCTGTAAATTGACCTCCAGCCTAAATTCTCTTTTATTCGAGGAACAAAACAAAAAAATGAGGACTGGAAGCAGACCTCCGTCATTCTCTAATGAAGAGAGTGAAGGTGAAGTTTTCCCGAAAGGAGACTTCTACGGTGATAACAGGATACCGAAGATGACTAGTTCAAGCCAAACTGGATGTTCCCAAAACAGTAGGACTGGAGAGGCATTCAAACTCTCGGTGCTATCCATCCTGAATGGATTGACATATGTTCGGTAAAATCCTAGAATTGAACCAAAAACATAGTCTCTCGGATCCGAATTCCTCTTATTTCCTTGTTTCATTCTAGTATAAGGAAGAAGTAAAGGGAAAAAAAAGAGGAGGATTGACTGTTATTGCCCGTTCTTGTCTGTATCCCGGGTGTGACTGCGTACTGAGGCGACGGATCGTCAGGTCCATCCAGGCTGAGCCCCTCCCGAAACACTCTTCGTTCAGCAGCAGCACTTCCTTCAAATGCTAGAAATTCCAGGAATTTAATGGCTTAGCGAGACTCCCGAGTTCGTAATAACAATTACCGGGAATGTGTTTGGAAATTACAGGAAAACCAAAACACTCTGAGATGCCAGAAATTCCAAGGAATTAGAGTATTTGGTGAGATTCCCGATTATCGTAGTAACAATTATCAGGAATTCTTGTCTCGCCCACTCTGGACCGTGGTCTCGCCCAAGTGTTTGCAGATCGTAGAAGACAAAAACACTCAGGAGTGCTAGAAATTCTGAAGAATTTTAAGCGCTTGGCAAAACCCCCCAAATTTGTCAGACAATCATCAGGTGGTGGTCCTCCTCGATTCCTGTGGAAATGGAGGAGGAATGGACAAGATCCTTCCTCAATGATGTGGATGTACGTCCGGTAGGACCCGAAGGTCCCTCCAGGAACGCAGTTCCCCGACGCTGAATCCTACGGAGAGCACTCTGCAGGATCCCTCCCATTCACCTTGCCCCTCCCATAGCCATAGACTGAGAAGCGAGTCATGGGCAGCCATCAACCTGCGGTGACGGCTGCTCTGAGAGTCTAGGAAAACGTTACCGTCTGGAGAAAACGTTTTTCTGGGGAAAGTTACGAAACTCGTACTGCAGGCGAAATGTCTGCCACCACCGAGGCCGGTCGATCACTGTGACAAGAGGGAGACGATACCATCATCCGACGCATCCCAGTCCTCGTCGAGGCTGAAAGCTCTCGAGAACCGAAGGGGAGCCTACGACCACGTCTCTGGCATGGCGTGGAGTCCAGCGGGACCTTCACATGAGCATCGGTGATGGTCACTCCACAAGTCTAGGAAAGCATCATCGTCCTTGCCAGCCCCCCACATGATCTCCTCCAACCACTTGAGCATATGATCTATTCGGTCCCAAGACCGAACCAGGCTCATAGGCTCTCCTCATGGTCACTCCTATTCGCCTCGCTCCTCCCGGTGTAGCCCGTGGAGGCTGAAGGGACAGGTGAGGGAGACCTGACACTCCTACCCTGCCTACCAGCAGAACCGGTAGGCTGGGAGGACTGCAGGCGATCAGCAACCCGTGGTGGTGATCGCCAGTAGGCTGGGAGGACTGCAGGCGATTGTCAACCCGTGGTGGTGATCGAGCTCCAGGTCTGGACCTGCGGTCTCCTTGTGGAGAAGCGTTGGACTGAGGATGGTAGCGTCGGTCTCGTGCATCAGGGGAGCTGCTACCAGCCATGCAAGCCGTCCAGTCGCGATGGGAGCGACGGTCGGGTGACTGGTAGTGTCCACTAACACGGTGAGAGCGACCACCATCCTCACGATGCACCACAGTCCCAGAAGCAGCCGAAGCTGTTCCTGGAGACCAGGGAGACCTCTTCCCAGTCTCGCCACGTGAACGGTCTGGTGGGACTGTCGTGTCAACCCTGGGTACTGGACGATTGCTGGGCGAGTGATTGCCAGACCTGACGGAGCAGCAGTGGAGAGAACACTTCTCTGAGGAGGGTTACGAAACTCTTATGGCAGGCAAAGCGTCTGCTCCCACCGAGACCAGTCAGTCACACAAACGTGGCTGTCGTCTGGGTGGGGCTGAGCGTGCACCTGACTGGAGAGAGCTGATACCGTCCTCCGACTTGTCCAAGTCCTCGTCGAGGCAGAAACCTCTTAAGAGAACTGGATGGGGAGCCTCCACTGGTCTCTGCGTGGACGGTCCCGTGGGGCCGTCACATCAACCCTGGGAACTGAGCAATCACCGCGAGAGCGATCTCCGGCAAGGCACGAGTCACCTGAGCGACTCACTCCTTTCTTCCACCCTGTGCCCGAGTCATGAAAGTGAGTGGACTCAGCGTCAAAGACTCCGGATGCATGCGAATCCGAAGATTACGTGCACTCTGAGACTCGCGAAGGGAGTGCCTGACACGGAACTAGTCTAAAGGGCAGAACCTCCAGGACTAGCAGCAGAAGTGCGAACCGTAGTTTGCGCTTCTACAGCTTCCAACATGCTAGACCCTGGGGACAGTGTGACGGTTTCCGTTCCCAAAGGAACGGAAGAGCCGGCAGAAGACCCAACCGCCTCCTCAGTTGAGGAAACAGACCCTTAGAAGTCCCGTGACGAGACTTCTTGCAGGGGTAGACAACCTTCTCCTTCTATGGCAAAGAGCCTTAGGAGTCGAAGGGGTGGAGACTGATGAAAATATGATGATCTCGAAGAGGAGAATGACGACACTTGATGAGCTCTCTTCCTCTTCGATTCCTCTAAATTCTGCAAGACTTCTACCATCAGGAATAATTAAACATCACAGGGCAGCAGTGAAGCTTCGTCCAGTGACGTTACTCCAGAGTAGTAGTGGTAAATGAATATAATTACCAGCAGGGGATCAGTACACACATTGAGGATCAGTATCATAACATGCTAAGAGTTCACAGGCACAATTCCAAGGTTAGGATAACCAATACGAAGAGCTATCCAACCAATACTGCTGTAAACACAATCACTACTGTTGGTCTAAAATAAAGAAAAAATGATTTAAAGTAATAAGGATACTCCTCTAGCATCCAAGGGCACCGCCCTCTGAAGTGAGAGGAGATCCCCCAACACCAACACCACACGCCCCCTCTTCTGCCTTCGTCTGAGAGTAAATGAAAGGATGAAGGAGAAGAGAAATTACACAGAAAAAACAAAACAAAGGACAAACCTCTGAAGTTCCCCTCGGTAATTCCCGAAGCATAAGCGTAAATTCAGATGAATACATGTCTCGCGGATTAACATCACTCATGTTAAATACATGTCTTGTCCTCACGTTAGTACATATCTCGTCCTCACGTTAAATGGCGAAAGTATGTAAATAATAAAGATGTTGGCATACCTTTGCCGCCAACTCTTAACACAAAGTAGAAAGGCAGCTATAAAGGCTATCACAAAAAGTGGGTTTGCATATTAATTGAATTTAATATTAACCCTCTTACGCCGAAGGGGTATAATAAAAATCGTCTCCCGTATGCAGAGGGGGTCTTGGAGTGAGCGCTGAAGCGGAAAAAATATTTTTTTTCAAAAAATCACAGCACGCTTAGTTTTCAAGATTAAGAGTTCATTTTTCACTCCTTTTTTTGCCATTGCCTGAAGTTTAGTATGCAACCATCAGAAATGGAAAAAAAATCATTATCATATATGAATAATGCGATATATGATAGCGCGAAAACAAAATTTCATATATAATTGTATTCAAATCTCACTGTGAGCAAAACGGTTAAAGCTAACAAGTTAATTTGTTTTTCGTTGTATTGTACACTAAATTGCAATCATTTTGGTATATAACACATTGTAAAACGATCAAAGCAACACAGAGAAAATATTATCACAAAATGATGCATGAATTCGTAACACGAGGACGCAAAAAAATGTTTTTTAAAAAAATTCACCATAAATCTAAATATTGTTCTAGAGACTTCCAATGTGTTTCAAAATGAAGATAAATGATTGAATATCACTATACTGTAAGATTTTTAGCTTACAATTGCGTTTTTCGACTATTTCGGTAGAGTCAAAGTTGACCGAATGTGGTTTTTTTTCTATTTATCGTGATTTATATGCAAATATTTCAAAAATGAGAAAAGCTACAACCTTCAATCATTTTTTTTGTATTCTACAGGAAATTGTGCACATTTTCATATATAAAACTTTATGTAACAGCTAATTTAAAATGGTGCAAACATTACGACAATCGCACGAAAACATTTCTGATTTTTTTGGAAGAGTTACAGCATGGACGTAACGAAAATGCTTTTTTTTTTTTTTTTTCATAAATTCACCATAAATCGAAATATTGTGCTAGAGACTTCCAATTTGTTGCAAAATGAAGGTAAATGATTGAATATTACTAGAATATAAGAGTTTTAGCTTACAATTGCGTTTTTCGACCATTTCGATAGACAAAGTTGACCGAAGGTTGATATTTTGGCACATCGTTATTTATATGAAAATATTTCAAACTGATAAAAGCTACAACCATGGGTTGTTTTTAGTTGTATTGTGCATGAAATTGCGCACATTTCCATATATAAAACTTTATGTAATGGCTAATTTAAAATGGTGCAAACATTACGACAATTGCACGAAAAAATTTATCAGAAGAGTTATCGCTCGGACGAAAGGAAAAAGTTTTTTTCATAAATTCACCTTAAATTGAAATATTGTGCAAGAAACTTCCAATTTGTTGCAAAATGAAGGTAAATGATTGAATATTATTAGAATATAAGAGTTTTAGCTTACGATTAAGTTTTTCGACCATTTCGGTAGAGTCAAAGTTGACCAAAGGTTGAAATTTTGGCACTTATCGTTATTTATATGAAAATATTTAAAAACTGATAAAAGCTACAATCATGAGTATTTTTTGTTGTATTCTACATAAAATTGCGCACATTTTCATATGTAATACTCCATGTAACGGGTAATTCAAAATGGTGCAAAAATTATGTCAAAGTGACAAAATAATTTCTGAGATGCGTCGTCAAAGTGACGAAATAATTTCTGAGATGTGTCACTGATACTTTTTAGTGCGATAAGAAAGAAATTCGTGCTTGTGCGCCTGCGTAACGATAGTAAACAAAACAACGCCTCGATCCGTGAGCTCCCAGCATCCCCCAAGGCGGGTGATTCAAAAGTTTTCGCCTGGTACGCCTATAAGTATTTTTCCGCGAATTTAAGAAAAAAATGATATTGTTATAATACAATAAAGTTTCATACATACTTACCTGGCAGATATATACTTTGCTAAGACTCCGTCGTCCCCGACAGAAATTCAAATTTCGCGCCACTCGCTACTGGTAGGTCAGGTGATCTACCTGCCTGCCCTGGGCGGCAGGACTAGGAACCATTCCCGTTTTCTATCATATTTTCTCTCTTCCACCTGTCTCCTGCGGGGAGGCTGGGTGGGCCATTAATCGTATATATCTGCCAGGTAAGTATGTATGAAACTTTATTGTATTATAACAATATCATTTTCATACAATGAACTTACCTGTCAGATATATACTTAGCTGATTGGCACCCTTTGGTGGAGGGTAAGAGACAGCTAATATGGAATAGACAGGTAAACAACATATGTTGTAGGTATAAAAGAAAAACCTTGGTTCCTACCTGATAGGTGGTAGACTTCGTGGCTGTAGCCCGGTAGTCTGCATCACCTCAAGACTTTAGCGAGATATTAGATCTATGGCTAGAGTTCTTGTGGGTCTGTCGATGGGTATATGAACCGCTTACTCGGCAGAGCCTGAAAGGACTTTGTCAATGGGTACTGGACCACTTCTATGACAACACACCTTGTGAAGGAGCATAACCAATCCCGACCACCTGATCCTAACCACCATGTTAGTATATAGAATTGTTCTGAGTTATCCCCGAACTCATTACAAACAAACCATAACTCGAAACTAAAACGCATTCATACAAAAATTCTCAAAAAAAAAAAAAAAAAATTTTAATACTCCTCTAAAAGATATCACAAGAGTTCCTTACTGAACAACAGTGACTGGCCGCCAGTGCAGCACCGAGCCCTCTTTGTCAGCAGAAATCTAGAACATATCTAATAGAAGGTATGTACAAAGTTAAGGATTGGTTTGTTTGCTCCCGTACCCAGTATCGTATCCGCCGATACAAAAGGCCCCAGAGAAAAACATTTCTCGTAGGTCACGCGAACGTCTTTAAGATAGTGAGATGCAAATACCGAATTGCACCTCCAATATGTCGTATCAATGATTTTCTTTAGCAACATATTCTTCTGAAAAGAGAGAGACGTCGCCACTGCTCTAACTTCATGAGCTTTTACTCTTAAAAGCGGAAAAGAGTCGTCAGGACAGAACTTGTGAGCATCTGTAATGACGCTCCTAATGAAGAAAGCTAATGCGTTCTTAGACATGATTCTTGTGGGGTCCTTAATCGAACACCAAAGACTTTGTCTAGAGCCTCCCATTTGTTTCTTTCTTTGTAAGTAGAACTTCAAGGCTCTTACCGGGCAAAGAGACCTTTCTGTTTCTCTCCCTACTAGACTCGATAAGCCTTTAATCTCAAATCTCTTGGGCCAGGGATTCGATGGGTTCTCATTTTTCGCTAGAAAAGAGTTCTAAACGAGCAGAAGGCCGAGTCTCTGTTAAAGCCGACTTCATCTTCCAGGGCATGAAGTTCACCAACTCTTTTGGCTGTCGCCAAAAGATAGGAGAAACAAGCATTTCCTTGTTATATCCCTGAACGAAGCTAAATGGGGAGGCTCAAATCTGTTAGACGAAAGGAACTTGAGAACTACATCCAGGTTCCAGCTGGGAGGAGTTACTTCCTTAGATTTTGTCGTTTCAAACGATCTAATCAAGTCGTGCAGATCTTTATTATCAGCAATCTCTAGGCCTCTGTTTCTGAAGACTGCCGAAAGCATGCTCCTGTATCCTTTGATCGTCGATACAGACAAGTGAGAGACCTCTCTCAAGAACAAAAGGAAATCAGCGATTTCGGTTATAGAGGTACTGGAGGAGGACAACTTCTTAGACTTACACCACCTTCTGAATACCTCCCACTTCGACTGATAGACTCGTCTAGTGGAAGCTCTGCGGGCTCTAGCGATAGCGCTGCAGCCTTCGCGAGAAAAACCCCTCGCTCTGACAAGTCTTTCGATAGTCGAAAGGCAGTCAGCGCGAGAGCGGGGAGGTTTTGATGAAACCTCTCGAAGTGTGGCTGTCTGAGAAGATCCATCCTTTTTGGAAGGGATCTTGGGAAGTCTACTGTCCGCACTTCCAGCACCAACCTCCTGCAAAAGCCAATCTATTGTGCTGGCCAAAACGGGGCTATCAGGGTCATCCTTGTCCCTGTTGGGACGCTACAAACTTTCTCAACACTTGTCCCAGGATTTTGAAAGGGGGGAAAGCGTACACGTCCACATGAGACCAGTCTAGCAGGAAGGCGTCGACCACGAGAGCTCTTGGGTCTTCCACCACTGAACAAAAGACTTCCAGCCTTTTGGAAAGGAATGTGGCGAACAGATCTACGTGAGGAGTGCCCCAAAGACTCTGACACACCTCTGAATGAAGGGTCCATTCTGTGTGAAGGACCTGGCTTCTCCTGCTCAGTCTGTCCGCCCTGACGTTTCTCGTACCCTGAACAAATCTTGTCAGGAGGGAGATGTTCCTCTGTGAGGTCCAAATTAGCAGATCTCTTGCTATCTCGTATAGAGACACGGAGTGCGTTCCTCCTTGCTTCTGAATGTAGGGACAGGGCGGTAGTGTTGTCCACATTCACTTGGACCACACTGTTTGTCACAAAGGGTTAGAAGAACTTTAGCCCCAAGTGAACTGCTAGAAGTTCTTTGCAATTTATGTGCCAGGACACCTGTGCTGCCTTCCAGGTGCCTGACACTTCTCTCGGTCCTAGTGTTGCTCCCCAACCCTTCTCCGATGCGTCTGAATACAACACTCGGCTTGGGTTCGGAACTTCCTGAGAAATTCCCTTGTTCTCTTTTAGAGGGGACAACCACCATTGCAGGTGTGGTTTCATCTCCATTGGAAGGAGAAAACTGTCGGAGAGAAGTCCCGTCTTCCAGTTCCATGATCTCCTTAGGAAAAACTGAAGAGGACGAAGATGCAGTCTTCCTAGAGGAAAGAACTGTTTCGAGCGAGGAAAGGGGTGCCTAGAAGGCTTAACCATTCCCTCGCCGAAGTCCGTTCTTTCCCTAAGAAGAGAGAGACTTTTTCCAAGCCTCTCACGATTCTCTCTTGCGAAGAAAATACTCGAAAACCCCGAGAATCCATCTGAATCCCCAGATAGACCAAGTTCTGCTGGGAATCAGCTGTGACTTCTCGAGGTTCACGAGTAGTCCCAACGCCTTTATCAGGTCTAGGGTCAAAGAAAGGTCCTCCAAACACTGTCTCTCTGTTCTGGCCCTGATGAGCCAATCGTCCAGATATAGAGAGATGTTGACGCCTTTGAGGTGAAGAAACCTCGCCACATTCTTCATCAGGTTTGTTGAAGAACCTGAGGAGCTGTGGACAGGCCGAAACACAAGGCCCTGAACTGAAAGATCCTTCCCCCCGTCATGAAACGGAGGTACTTCTTCGACGAAGGGTGAATCGGGACATGAAAATAGGCGTCCTGGAGATCCAGCGACACCATCCAATCTCCTTGACGCAAAGCCGCCAGGACTGAGGCCGAAGTCTCCATAGAGAACTTCTCCTTTAGAACCAACTTGTTCAGAGCGCTGACATCTAGTACTTGTCTCCAGCCCCCCCGAGGCTTTCGCAACCAGGAAAAGCCGATTGTAAAACCCCGGAGAGTTTTGCTCTAGAACTAATTCTATAGCTCTTTTGTCCCACATTTGATTCACCATCAGACGAAGAGTATCCCTCAGTACAGGGTCCCTGTATCTGGCTGACAGTTCCCGCGGAATGGTCGTTAGGGGAGGACTGTCCTGGAAGGGGATAAGATATCCCTTCCTGATTATGGACATCAAAGAGGCGTCCGAGTTTATGAGTGACCAGGCGTCTGCAAATTCGAGAAGCCTGGCACCCACTGGTGTTTGGAGGTTGTCTGTCTCACTTCCCTTTCTTAAAGGGACGGAAAGAATCTTTACCTCTCCTCTCAGGACCTCTTCTCTTAGAGGGAGCTCTGGAGGGAGGGCCTCCTCGAAAGGGCTGAACCGTAGAAGTCGGTCCTTTCTTGTCAACCGAAACTAGGGGTCTCTTCTTCCTTGCAGTTTGCAGGAGAAGATCCTGTGTCGCCTTCTCAGTCAGTGAGCGAGAAATGTCCTTCACTAACTGAGAAGGAAACAAGAAGTCCGACATGGGAGCGAAAACCAGGGCTGCTCTCTGTGAGGGAGAAACCGCCTTGGTTAAGAAGGCACTAAAAATACTCCTCTTCTTAAGGAGCACCGCTCCAAAAAGAGAGGAGATTTCTCCCGATCCGTCTTGTACTGCCTTGTCAATACAAGAAAGAATACTCAGAATGACTTCGGGGTCTAGACCTTCCGAGTCATGAGCCTTCTTAGACAACACCCCAAGGGACCAGTCTAGGAAATTAAACACTTCCAAAATATGGAAGAGGCCCTTGAGGAGATGATCCGTCTCAGAAATCGCCCAAGACACACGAGCTCCATTCAAAGCGTGTCTCCACGATGAATCAACCAAGGTTGAAAAGTCCGCTTCGGCTGCCGCTGGGAGAGAAAGGCCCATGTTCTCCCCAGTTCGGTACCAGAAACCTCTCTTGCCAGAAAGTATGGCTGGAGGCATACAGAAGGTGGTTCTGCCCAGATCCTTCTTTGACAACATCCATTTGTCTAGAGACTGTAGCGCTCTCTTCATAGAGATCGTAGGTCTCATCTTCAAGACCGACGAAGACTTTGGTACAACCGCACTCGAAAACAGTGATCGAGGCAAAGGAGGAGCCGCAGGAGTCAAAGAATCTCCGTACTCCTGCAAAAGAAGGTCTGTCAGAAACTCTATAGTTAGAGACTCCTTCTCTACTGTTACCCTCTTCTTCCGAATCTCCTTCTACACCGTGCGGAGAATCGGCCTGAAAAACGAGAGGATCTTCATCCCGTTCTCTCTCTACTGGTGACAAACTCCTACTAGGAGAGGGACTCATAGAGTGAACAGAATCTCTCTCAAGTCTAAAAGAAGTCTCGCGTCTGCTTGACTTCTCACGCCTGGAAAGCTCCTCGCGCTTGGCTGGCGCTTCTCGCTTGGCTGGAGCTTGTTGCCTGGCTGGCATCTCGCGCCTGGCTGACGCCTCGCGCTTGTCTGGCGCCTCACGCAAAGCTGACTCCTGCGCCTGGCTGGCGTTTCGCGCTTGGCGTGAATCCTCGCGCCTGGCTGGCGCCTCGCGCTTGGCTGAATCCTCGCGCCTAACTGGCGCCTCGCGCCTGGCTGGCGCCTCGCGCCTGGCTGGCGCCTCGCGCCTGGCTGGCGCCTCGCGCCTGAGCGTATCCTTATCCAGAGCAACTCGCTCGGATAGCTCCTGACGCTTGCAAGACTCTTCGCGCCTGGAAGACGTCCCATGTCTGGAGGACGCCTCACGTCTGGCCGGTGAAAGAAGACGAGACTTCTTAGCCCTCTTACGCCGATTGGACGTATTAAACGTCGAGTCAAAATGTCTCCCGTATGCCGATTGGACGTATCATACGTCGGCTCAAAAAAGTTTTTTTAAAAATTCGCGGAAAAATACTTTATAGGCCTACCAGCCAAAAACTTTTGTATCACGCGCCTTGGGGATGCTGGGAGTTCACAGATCAAGGCGTTGTTTTGTTTACAATCGCTACGCAGGCGCACAAGCGCGAATTTCTTTCTTATCGCACTAAAAAGTATCAGTGACACATCTCAGAAATTATTTCGTCACTTTGACATAATTTTTGCACCATTTTAAATTATCCTTTACATGAAGTATTATATATGAAAATGTGCGCAATTTTATGTAAAATACAACAAAAAAATACTCATGATTGTAGCTTTTATCAATTTTGAAATATTTTCATATAAATAACGATAAGTGCAAAAATTTCAACCTTCGGTCAACTTTGACTCTACAGAAATGGTCGAGAAACGCAATTGTAAGCTAAAATTCTTATATTATAGTAATATTCAATCATTTGCCTTCATTTTGCAACAAATTGGACGTCTCTAGCACAATATTTCGATTTATGGTGAATTTATGAAAAAACTTTTTCCTTACGTTCGTGCGATAACTCTTCCGATAAATTTTTTCGTGCGATTGTCCTCATGTTTGCACCCTTTTAAATTTGCCGTTACATAAAGTTTTATATATGGAAATGTGCGCAATTTCATGCACAATACAACAAAAAACAACCCATGGTTGTAGCTTTTATCAGTTTTGAAATATTTTCATATAAATAACGTTAAGTGCAAAAATTTCAACTTTCGGTCAACTTTGACTCTACCGAAATGGTCGAAAAACGCAATTGTAAGCTAAAACTCTTATATTCTAGTAATATTCAATCATTTACCTTCATTTTGCAACGACTTGGAAGTCTCTAGCACAATATTTCGATTTATGGTGAATTTATGAAAAAAAAAAACATTACGTTCGTGCGGTAACTCTTCCGAAAAAATCAGAATTTTTTGTGCGATTGTCGAAATGTTTGCACCATTTAAAATTAGCTGTTACATAAAGTTTATATATGAAAATGTGCGCAATTTCATGTAGAATACAACTAAAAATGATTGAAGGGTGTAGCCTTTCTCTTTTTTGAAATATTTGCATATAAATCACGATAAATAGAAAAAAAACCACGTTCGGTCAAATTTGACTACCGAAATAGTTGAAAAACGCAATTGTAAGCTAAAACTCTTACGGCCTAGAATATTCCGTCATTTTTCTTCATTTTGAAACAAATTTGAAGTCTTTAAAACAATATTGTGATTTATGGTGAATTTTTGAAAAATATATTTACCTTCACTAACCGCGCGCCGATTCGCGGCCGCAAGTCTCCGAAATACATACATCGCATTATTCTAATATTTGCTCCTTTTCATATTAGCCTTTTTATAGAGTTTCATATATCAAAATGTGCGCAATTTCATGAAGAATACAATAAAAAATAATTGAAGGTTGTAGCTTTTTTCATCTTTGAAATATGTGCATATAAAAAAATATATATATTAAAATTTCGACATTCGGTCAAATTTAACTCGTCCGAAATGGTCGAAATCTGCAATTCTAATCTAAAACTCTCACAGTATCGTAATATTCAATCATTTGTCTTAATTTTGAAACAAATTGGAAGTCTCTAGAACATTATTTAAAATTACGGTGAATTTTTTGAAAATAAACATTTTTTTACATCCGTGCGTTACGAATTCGTACATCATTTTGTGATAATATTTTTCCGGTGTTGCTTTTTATTGTTTTACTATGTATTATATATCAAAAGGATTGAAATTTAGTGTACAATACAACGAAAAAAAAGTAACTCGTTAGTTTTTTAACCGTTTTTTGCACAGCATGATTTGAATACAATTATCTATGAATATTTTTTTTTCGTTACCATATATCGCATTATTTACATATGATAATGATATTATTTTTCATTTCTGATGATTGCATACTAAACTTCAGGCAATGAAAAAAAAAATGAGACAAAAATGAACTCTTAATCTTCAAAACTAAGCGCGCTGTGATTTTTTGAAAAAATTATTTTTTCCGGTTCCGCGCTCACTCCAAACCGGCGCCGGCATACAGGAGAGGTTTTGATTTTTAGGGCTTCGGCGTAAGAGGGTTAGTAGGAAGTCTAGCGTCCTTCTTGCGAGGGGGATCCCTCGAAAGAACTCCAACCAAAGAGGCTATCTGCTCTTGTACTGCAAGCAATATCCTCTTGGAAGCCACACCAGCGTCCTCTTCAAAAGAAGAAGCAGGAGAACTCGAAGGAGTGTGATCCTCAAATACCGTTCGAGGAGGCGTCGAAACCAGCTTAGCCTTCTTGATAGAAGAAGGAGCTTCCTCCGAGAAGCGTTCCGGGCTCAAGTCGAACGCGCGCTCTTTCCAATGCCTTTTCAGTGGCCTAGAAAGATCCGAGTCCTTCCACCCTCGTTTAGGTGAAAGAGAACCGGACGACGAGAAACAATCTCGTAGGACGCTTCTATTAAAGCGGTCCTGAGCAGACTGTAGCGAAACAGAACCTGCTGAAGGGACGCCTGACCGTTGGGGATTCCCCACAACCTCCGTACGACTTTCGACTTTCCTACTCCTCTGGGTATGTGAGTTTGGAAGAGGTCTAGGCCTGGGAGCATCGCAGGGACGTCAGACGCCCCATCCACAACACTGGGAACACTCACTTCACTAAGTAATTCACTATCACTTCCCTTACCTTGCATGGCCGCCATCTTTGTCTTCATTTTACGAAGAGTAGCCTTCAGATTGGCGATTTCCGAAGCCGAATCCGAATGCAAAGCCTGTGAGGATTCAGATACATAGGGAGAATCAAATTCATTAATAAAAGGAGAGTTAGACTCAGAAAAAGGCTCAATAGGCCTTGTACTCACACTCTTTTGTGCAGCCCGTCTAATTCTATCCCTCTCTAACTTCTTCAAGTAAGAAGTTAGAGTCTCCCATTCATTAGCATTCAACTTTTCACACTCAATACAGGTGTTAGCCAAAGAACAGTCAAACCCCCTACATTTACGACATACAGTGTGAGGATCAACCGAAGCCTTCGGTATCCTCACCTTGCAGCCTACATTCACACACACTCTCACACTAACACTTGAATCAGACATTCTATCAGAAAAATCAAAAGCAAGTCCAAATCCAGTCCACAGTAGCGAATGCCAAAACAACGATCCAGTACGTCACCAAGAAAACCAATATAGAATGATCAAAAAGTCTTGAAAAGCGAATTCCAGTCAGGAGGTAGTAACAACAATGTTGATACCACCGGCGACAGAGAAAATATGATAGAAAACGGGAATGGTTCCTAGTCCTGCCGCCCGCCCAGGGCAGGCAGGTAGATCACCTGACCTACCGGTAGCGAGTGGCGCGAAATTTGAATTTCTGTCGGGGACGACGGAGTCTTAGCAAAGTATATATCTGACAGGTAAGTTCATTGTATGAAAATTTTTTTTATCAACGTTTAATACGTCCAATTGGCACCCGATAGACAATTTGTGTCGACGTTAGAGGGTTAATATCAAAAACTGTATATACATATTTAAAATAAAAAAGAAAGATCCCACCGGGAAAATGATCAACCGCCAGTCAGCAAGGGCTCACAAACACACTTCTTCATTGGAAGACGGCCACAGGCAAAGTGGAGTGTTTACTTCCGGGCAAGGTGGCCTACCTGCCTGCCACACGGTAGTTACTGCCTAACCACCTTGTTCAAGAATTTAACGGCCGTAATTCCAACTACGTCGAAAGTAATTCCTTATGTAAAGGACTGAGGGTTTGTATATCGTGTAGGAACAATACAGTCTTTGAGGAAATTAATTCCAGTTGTACTCTACCCTATCTAATATTATTTCTCATAGCTATTATTACAGACAGTTTCATAAAACATTGGTTTCTGTTACTGTTAAGGTACCATACAGATGGCTTTGTGGTAAGAAACAACGGCACCACATGGTAAAAATAAAAATTAATGCTCACGTTTAGATAAGAAACTTGAAACATGAACAAAATACCTGTAGTACTTTGTCCCATGAAAAAATATAATCCCTTTGACGTCGTTGCTTCATATCCCCAACAAGTATACATGAAACAGCAATTTTGTCGGCAATATCCATACTGCTGTACTGTAAATCTTCTCGGGTGGCTGAAAATGCAATTTGAAAAATTATATTTTAATTATTTCCTAAATTTAGAGGACTCAGCATGCATCATTCATGATTATAAGAGTAATAGAAATGTCCATTAAGTAAAGGCTAGTCAACTGTAAATAACTTCACCAGCCAAAGGAGTTTGACTAACTCCAACCCCAAAGTCAGTGGCTATAAGTCATTTGTTTAACAAAACCAAATCAACAAGAGGAAATGGCCCATCCTACCAATGAATAGTTAGTTAATCATCAGGAAGACAACACATCACCACAAAATGGTCTATCTGCCATATTAAACAGTATTAAGTCTTTACTAAGTATTCATGTATTCCATAATGATATTTCCAATCTCTCTGATAAAGAAAACAGGACTTCTAAAGAAGCTAGGAGAATTTGTTGCAATTTATACCAATACATTTAACATGCTTATTCTTCTTACATTAAAAACAGTTAAAGTCCTGCTGAGCCTCGCACGAAGCTTCTAGGCAGGCACTAATCTCCTGTTTCTTAGGCCGACAACCAGTGGGGTACAAGTCCTGATGCCCAAGACATGTGGCCAGTGTGTTGCTGGGCCCACTGTTTAACACCCCAACCCAAGGGCTGGTACCTATTCTACTAACTCTCCTGAGGTTTCAGACCGCTAGGGCAATGGGTTTTTGCAGTGGTGTCATCCCAAAGTGACCAGTGCGCAACAAGATTTGAAACCTGATCCTCTCGACTGGTAGGCAAGAATTGTACCACTGCACCACCTCAGACATTTTAAACCCCTTACAATAATACAGTCTACATCATACCTTGTCCAGTGCTAAGGTTTTTTGAAGCTTCCCTTTGGTGCTAATTTCCCTTTATTTAAATGCAAATCCTATGGGCAAGCCACTTGAGAGTCTGCAAATGAGGGCTTCTTAACTACTTTAAAATTGAAGTTCTGATTACATACTTCAAAGAAACCCTATAATGATAATTATCACAGGATACTCGAATAAGGGTCTGTTTGCAAGTGCTGGTGATAAATAAGTGAGATCACATTATAAATTTAAGGATGCTACCCGTAATTATTGCAAAAACATCTTGCTAATCCCCTTAACAACTGTCTGACTAACTATTATTAAGTAACAGGTTCCCTTGGATAGCCTAACTTTCCAGCGAGCCTCCACCAATATAAGGTTGAAATTTTAACGAAGCTATTTTTCAAGCCTATTCATCTAACTTCAGCAATGAAACTTATTCTAGCCTAGGCTATGATCTTTTAACAGATATTCACTAGCTTACGTTAAATGAAATGCATTGAATTATTTTTATTCTGTAATTGGTTAGATGTGAATATGCATAGCATAGGTTAAGTCAACTGGTAAACTGCAATGCTGTGCTAAGTTTTTGGGGTAACCTACCTTACGCTAAGCACAAGACTATTTCCCTTGACCAAATTTTTTTTTATTTACAACCTCCCTTTGGATCAATTAGTGCAGTAAAGCGAGCAATCACTGTTCAGTACATACTCAAATTCTCTACAAAGAAAGACAGTTTTTTTGAAAACATGCAAATTACCACAATAGCCATACGTATATACAAAAGATTCATCACTTACTATCAGTTTCCTCTTGCTTTTGCTTCATCACCTTCTGTGCTTCATCTAGTAAGTCTTGCAAGAACACTGCAGTCCCTTTCCTTGTACTCATTCCTCGTATTCTCCCAAATTTTATATGCCTCATATTTTCTGCCCAGTCAAATCCAAGCTGGTTCAAAATAGTAAATAAGGCAATGAAATGATCAGTCTGAGCATTGTCCACAACATAGTAACTCTTGGTAAATTTATATCTTTTATATCTGTCAACAGCACCTGCTATATCCCTGGATAAGTAAATCGATGATCCATCACTTTTAACAACCGTAATCTTATTATTTGGAGTCAAGCAAAACACTTTTCTGCCATCTTCTAGACTTTCCAAGAGGCCCTTTCCTTCCATCATTTCTAAGCTCTCCTGACATTCATCAGCACTATACATACTTTCCCCATGATACTCATCAAACTTCACATTAAGTCTTGAATATACACTTATCAGATCTTCAATTGAAACTTTTCTGAATAAGTTCCATGCCTTTAATACTTCCTCATCTCCCTGTTCCATTTTGCTAAATATCTCTTGAGCTTTGACAAGAACACAAGGATCTTCCTCTGCTTTCTGATTGGCCCAAACGTACACTTCATACAGTTTTCGAATAGCATCATCCTTCAGGTCATTTTCAGTCATATTACAAGCATCAATACTGATACCATGGAAGGTAAAAAGTAAGAATTGTATTACTGTTCGGTAAAAAATTAAGTTCAAATGTTTTATTTATATCCATTACATGTGCTCACTAAATACAAACCACACACTTTACTTTAGCTTACTGCAAGAAAAATGGAAATTGGCCACACACTGTATCAATGCCTATAGATAAGCAAAAGCCACTGCTACTCTCTCAGGGTACTTCATCTTTACTGCTTTTTTTTTTTTTTTTTTTTTTTTTTTTTACGACCTCACCAATCTTAAGCAAACTAAGACTGCCAAGTTGGAGAGAGGAGGGCTGCCCTCTAAGAAATTTATATTTCTGGGCTCAGCTCGTGTCGCTGCGCGAAATATCCTTTAATCTATTATTTCTAGGGTAAATGTACTAACACAATACCAGAGAACATAAAATAAATAAAGAAAAAGGTCAGTATAACTGACTCGCCTCACCCTCCCAGAGAGTGTCGGTATGAACACTATGGCGAGTGAGACCACTACCACGAGCCAAATGCCAATAGAATTCTTCCCACTACAAAATCCCCCAAGAGGGGAGCCGACCCACAGAGTGGGCAGCACCTACTACTACTACTCCATCCCATGCTGCCGACTGCTGCGCCTCTGGTGGCCATCCTTTTCAGTTAGCGCACACGATACACACGTGCCATTTTCTTCTCTGTGTTTTTGTGCCCTTTCTTTTGGATTTTATTACCATGGAGCGTGCAGCCATCGCAGCAGCTAAGTTAAGTACTCAGTGTTTATTGCTATTCGGTTTTTTCCGGCCCTGAACACGTATTTGCCGTTTTTTAGGTATAAATACGATCTCTAGGTCGGAAGCATGGCAGCATGGTTCTGCCTCGTGGGTCGCCCATACCCAGAACATCCCCTGACTTTGTACGCTCTATCTTTTTATCCGCTTTGTTTAGGGTAAGGTCTACACGGTTTTGTCATGCATGCATGTCTTTTACCTTATGTAGGCTCTTCCATCCAGACCCTAGCACGGCTCTTAGTATCGGCCTCGGCTAGCTTTTGAGTGGTAGACGCCTTCGGGTTAGTCGTACACTCCTGGATTTTTTCTCCTACTATTTTGTTTTTCTTTCTTTCATTTTATATTCATTTTATTACCTATGTGTTATTGTTAGGTTAGTTAGGCGTCTGGCTCGCTTAGCCTAGGTCATGGCCCATTGGGCCTTTATGTTACCGCTTGTCAGTTCGGTTGCTTCCCGATAGCATCTCTCTGATCAGTTGGTTATGTTTTAGGCTTAGTTGTTGTTCTTATCGCCCCGTGGTCACTATGTGATCACGAGGCAGCCAGACGCCTGTCCAGTCACCTTTCCCCCCTCCCGCTCTTCCATAGAGTCGGGGGGGTGGCTAGGCCTGCCCTTGCTCGCTCCGCATACCCGAGCCTGCCTCCCTCTCTCCCCCAGGCGGAGGGGGTAGGGAGGGCGGGACAGACCCAGACTGGACTCGACCTCTCCGGCTCCTCGGTCCGGTCGGATGGTAAGGTGGGGGGGACTGGCCTTTCCCCCTCTCCATTACTACTCCGTCGCTCCGTTACTAGCCCGAGTCTGTATGCCCCTTGCTCTTTCCCACCTTACTAGGGCTCCTTTACCACCGGAGACCTGGCATCTAGCGGAAAGGTGCTAAGTCTACCCCACGGGGTGGACCGGAACATACAGTCGGTCCCTTCTAACCTCTCCGTTTCACTGAGTTATCACTCCGCCTCGCACTGGACTTAGTCCGGTACGTTCGAGCTTTTAGGTTTAAGATGTTAAATTTATTTTAAGTACCTTAAACCATTCCCCCTCCCCCCTCTTCTCTTTCACCGGATACCTCCGGGGTTTATAGCCTATTCAGGCGAGTAAGGGATGGGGCTATGCCCGAATTTTTCCGAGCTCCGGCATGCAACGGAGTTCTTCTGTCCTTTAGCCTGTAAGTGATATTCTTTAAGATACTCATGTGTCTTTCCACTTACAGACCACCAACTGTGAGCATCCGGGATGCGCCGCCACACTTCAGGACCCGTGGTGGACACGAAGTTTGCCGGTCCCATGCTCCATGCGCGACTCCGCACGGGGACATCCAGGTCTGGTACCATGAGACGTGTACCATATGTTACGATCTGGTGAGCCAGCTTTTAGACGGGGTAAGTATTCCATCTCCGGTAGCTGGTCCGCATCTGTTATAGTGCTTAAGTTTTCATCAATCACTCTAACTTAAGGAAAATTCAAGGGGCCTTATAGCCCCTATAATTTTAAGTTATGCTCTAAGTTAGCTTTAGTTTTAAGTTATTCTTAAATCTAATCAATACCCTCTCTTCCAGGCGCCGGCAGTGAGGGATACCGCACTGGCAACCCTGCGGGCCTGGGTCGGCGGTTTCGGGAAGAACGCCGCCAAGGGTATGCCCTATATCCTGGAGAAAAGATTGGCGGTACTAATCTTCCCCGGAGGCAAGGCGACAGGATACGTCGACACCCCCCCCCCAGTAGAGGCGGCCCCGACTATCGCCTTCATCCAGCAACAGCTGGCTGCCTCATTAACTGACAACGGCCAGGACATCTCCTCGGAAGTCGCGACGTTGGATATTAATGTAGAACTATGGTAGGTGTAGACGACCTGTTGGTCGAGGTAGGTAAGGTGGACACCCAAGGATACCCTTGAGTGTAACTGTTTCTTCTACTCCTGCAACCTCTCCATCCTTCCAAGGCTTTACGGGTGATGAATTGTATACTCCTCCTGACGCTTCGGTTAGACCCAAGGTCAAGGGTCAAGTAGTGAAATCCTTGACAAAGACGTCGTCGTCGTCTAAGAAGACGGCTTCGGCGTCATCCTCCTCTCGTAAGTCTCCGGCTAGGAATCCCGGAGCAGACAGATCTAAAGCTTCTGGGTCCGGCTCTAAGTCCTCGAGGAGTAAATCCTCCAGAGAGAGATCTCACACTCCGGCAGAGTCGTCAGTTCCGCTACCCTTGGTTCCAATTCAGAGCCACCCCTCCACCTCCGCAGCAGCTCCGGCTTTGGACTCCAATGCTGGCCTGTTACAACAGGTGGGCGACCTGGTTGGGTCTCTGAAGAGTAGCATGGAACAAATGATCTCTCGGTTGTCGGATAGGATTACTTCTCAAGACTCCATTATAGCCGGACTGAGCCAAGCTCCTCTAGCCTCTCCTCCACCTTTCAATACAGGTGGAGCCCAGCTTCCCCCGTATGACTCTCTACCTCCGTTCTCGATGAACAACCCTTGGAGAGTAGCGTCATACGCCCCCTTCCAAGACGGACTCATTTCTATACCGGAATTTGGAACTCGAAGGATCGAGGACTTCGAGTTCTACCCGGAAGACCTTCAGCCTCCGTTCATCGGCTACGCAAGGCTCACCGCCTCAGCCATGATTCGAGATGATAGGGTACCAAAGGAGACAGTCCTCTATTCACGTGACAGGCTCAGAGAGGAATGGCTCAGGTGTTTGGAGGACATGGATTGTTCCAATACGAAAATCCAACCTTTCAAGAGTCCGTTTACGATCTTTACGATGGATGAGAGTACCCCGCTCCCTTTCCTGACAAAGATCGCGACGTCTACCATTCCAGCGGCCCAGAAGGGGGACCCCATGCCTCAACTTAAGGAAGCAGATCCTACATCTCCGTTACTTCCTTCAGCCGGAGAATTGTGGGAAGACTTACCTAACACCTTCTCAGCTGGCAAACTCAAACCGGACTGTGCTATGGAGCAGTTTGGTGAAAAGCTACCCAGGCTTCCAGATAGCCTTATTCAGGCTGAATTTGACGCCAAATCGCGGTTAGCCAGATCGATTAATTCTATTGCTATGACCGAGGTGGCCACCATAGCCTATGGTTCAGAGCCGCTTTTCAAACTTATGACCAAATCCCTGACTCAAACGGTACAGTCAGATATGTTTGAGTTTGCCACTGCTAGGACGAATTGTAGGAAGCATGTCCTACAAGAAGCAACCATTCGGCATGAGCCGAATAGGTTACTTGCGTCGAGCATCTGGGGAGCAGATCTCTTCCCAGAAGCGATGGTGAAGGAAGTCCAGTCAGAGGCTACGAGGTTGAACCAGAGCCTTAAGGACCGTTGGGGTCTTACGGCTAAGAGGAGGCAAGATCTAGCAGCTAGAGGTAAGGGTCAAAGGAAACCCAGGCGTTTCCAGCCCTACCAGAAAAAGCAGCCACGCTTTTCTCAGCAAGTTCCGGCGGTTCCCTTAGTGCAAACAGCCCAACCTTCCACTTCAAAGGCTCAATCACAGCCAATTTACGTGATCTCCCCTCAGCCTCAGCCCTCCACCTCTTACGCCATCTCTCCAGCTTACAATCAAGCCTTCGAGAGTCAATCTTCACAGAAGTATGACCGCTCGGGTAAGGGAGGCAGGGGTAAGCGTTCCTTTCGTGGGAGAGGATCGGGAGGTCCCTTTAATAGGGGAAAACACTTCAGAGGAGGCCGAGGAGGTTACCAGAACCAATGAAGAACTTCAGGTAGGAGGGAGGCTGTTTCACTTTCGCCACCGGTGGAACTTCAGCAAGTGGGCTCAGAGCATTGTGTCAAAAGGCCTGGGTTGGAGCTGGTTAACGAACCCACCCCCAGCCAGGCCTTTCCGTCAACTTCCTTCCAAGGAACTGACGGAGTATGCGGAGGATCTCCTTCAGAAAGGAGCTATAGCGAGAGTCAAAAGGTTAAAATTTCAAGGTCGCTTGTTCAGCGTGCCAAAGAAAGGCTCACAAAAAAGAAGAGTAATCTTAGACTTGTCCCGCTTAAACTTAGCCATTCGCTGCGACAAGTTCAAGATGCTCACGATCTCGCAGGTGCGGACCTTACTTCCTCGTGGGGCCGTCACCACCTCTATCGATCTTACAGACGCTTACTATCATATCCCTATTGCAAGACACTTCCGTCCGTATCTGGGCTTCAAGATAGGAGACCAGACATTCTCCTTCAAGGTAGTTCCTTTCGGGCTCAACGTAGCACCCAGAGTGTTTACGAAGCTGGCGGAAGTAGTTGTTCAACAACTCAGATCGCAAGGGGTTATGGTAGTAGCGTATCTCGACGATTGGTTGATCTGGGCTTCAACAGTCGAGGAATGCAACAAAGCAACACTGAAAGTGATTCCAGTTCCTGGAATATCTAGGCTTCAAGATAAACAGGACCAAGTCAAGACTCACTCCAGAGTCAAACTTTCAGTGGCTAGGCATTCAATGGAATCTATCCTCCCATACTCTGTCGATTCCATCGTCCAAGAGGAAGGAAATAGCGAAGTCAGTCAAGCAATTTCTGAGTCACAAACTGGCTTCAAGAAGATCTCAGGAAAGGATCCTGGGTTCTCTCCAGTTTGCATCAGTGACGAACATCCTAATGAAAGCCAAACTGAAAGACCTAACCAGAATCTGGCGCTCACGAGCAAACGTCAGGTCCAGGGACAAATTGTCCTCAGTCCCTCTGATTCTAAAGAATCGACTTCGGCCGTGGGCGAAAGTCAAGAACCTGTCGGTGTCAGTGCCCCTTCAGTTTCCTCCACCAGGGATCACTATCCACACAGACGCTTCATTAAGCGGTTGGGGAGGATATTCCCAGTTCAAAAAGGTTCAAGGAACGTGGTCACCTCAGTTCCGTCAGTTCCATATAAACGTACTGGAGGCAATGGCACTGTTCTTGACTCTAAAAAGGTTACGTCCGCCAAAGTACTCCCACATAAAGCTAGTCCTGGACAGCGCAGTGGTAGTACATTGTATAAACAGAGGAGGCTCCAAGTCACGTCATCTAAATCATGTCATGGTAGCCATATTCTCCCTGGCGGACAAGTTCAGTTGGCATCTCTCCTCCACCCATATAGCGGGAGTGAGAAACGTCATAGCAGATGCTCTATCCCGATCAGTACCTCTAGAGTCGGAATGGTCACTGGACAACAGTTCGTTCCAATGGATTCTTCAGAGAGTTCCAGGTCTACAGGTAGATCTCTTCGCATCCCAAGCGAACCACAAACTCCCGTGTTATGTGGCCCCCAACCTGGACCCTCTGGCCTATGCCACGGACGCCCTGGCTCTAGACTGGAACAACTGGGAGAAGATTTATGTCTTTCCTCCAGTGAATCTTCTCATGAAAGTGTTAAACAAACTCAGGACATTCAAGGGTCAAGTGGCTCTAGTAGCCCCAGACTGGCCGAAGAGCAATTGGTACCCTCTCATCCTAGAACTGGGTCTCCGCCCTCTTCGGATCCCCAATCCCAAGCTCTCCCAGTCAGTACAAACGAAGACTGTGTTCGCTTCCTCAGGGATTCTCAAAACCCTAACTTTATGGATTTCATGAAGTTTGCAGCGAAGAGAGATGCGAATATTGACCCTCAAAATATTCTCTTCTTGGAATCCGATAAAAGAGATTCAACTTTGAGACAGTATGATGCTGCTGTCAAAAAGTTAGCAACCTTCCTGAAAGAATCAGATATTAGGATCATGACAATCAATTCAGCTATATCCTTTTTCAGATCCTTATTTGAAAAAGGCTTAGCAGCTAGCACAATTACGACAAACAAGTCAGCCTTGAAAAAGATTTTTCAATTTGGGTTCAACATAGACTTGACAGATTCCTACTTCTCGTCTATTCCCAAGGCCTGTGCTAGACTTAGACCTTCTGTAAGGCCTACGTCAGTATCATGGTTCTTAAACGATGTTCTAAAACTGGCTTCAGAAACCAATAATGACACATGCTCGTTTATAATGCTCTTAAGAAAAACCCTATTTTTATTAAGCTTGGCCTCAGGAGCTAGAATTTCAGAACTGTCGGCTTTATCCAGAGATCCGGATCATATTCAGTTCCTTCCCACAGGGGAAGTGCTACTTTCACCGGAACGTAGCTTTTTAGCTAAGAATGAAGATCCTTTGATGAGGTGGGAACCATGGAAGGTACTACCCCTTCCACAAGATATATCTCTTTGCCCAGTTTCAGCTTTACGAGCCTTTCTATCTAGGACCTCCTCATCCTCATCGGGTCCTCTCTTTAGGAGAGAAAAAGGTGGTACTTTATCTATTAAAGGCATCAGGCAACAAATCCTGTACTTCATTAAACAAGCCAATCCTGACTCTTTCCCAAAAGCACATGATGTCAGGGCAGTAGCCACCTCAATTAACTATTTCCAACATATGAACTTCGATGAGTTGAAAAAGTATACTGGATGGAAATCGCCGACAGTGTTCAAACGTCATTACTTAAAGTCTTTGGAAGCCCTGAAATTTTCAGCAGTTGCAGCGGGTAACATAGTTTCCCCTGACTCTGACTAATCCTTAGTAGAAGATCCAGTTCTCCTTTCTACCTGCCTCACCCAACAGTTCGTCTATTCCTGCCTTGTTCATTTACGGTCACCTTGTGTCTTAGCTGCTTTGATGATGATATAGTGGGTGTCCCTTATTTTTTTGCTAGGGACACTCACATTTGTGATAATTACTGATCTCGTGGATGTCATCTCCTTATTTTTATGCTAGGAGATACATCTTATTATATTATTATAATGGTTACGGGTTTTGTATATTAAGTCATATACATTCTTTTATATTTTATTATTGTTGAGTTTGTTTTATTCAACTTTTATGTTAATTGCTTTACATTGTTTTGATACATAGCTTTACACAGATACCATTGTTGTACATATATGTTATTTCTCCTGTATATATGTATATTACCTTAAGTTAAGAAATATTATTAGCATTAAGTATAATTAAGTAATATTTCTATTTGTATCACTGTGTATATGTATCTTTATTAGCAATTATATTGGTTTATTTTTATTTTATCTTTTATTTGAGACCTCTTTATATTTTGTTGAATTTCTTTACAATCTTGTGCTATTTCTCTGGTACGATTTCGCGCAGCGACACGAGCTGAGCCCAGAAAGGGATTTTGACGTAAGGAAAAATCTCTGGGCGATTGGCTCGTGTCGCCAGCGAAATCCCGCCCTACCCATCCCATCGCCAAGATTGTCTGCTAACTTCAGGATGGACCACAGAGGCGCAGCAGTCGGCAGCATGGGATGGAGTAGTAGTAGTAGGTGCTGCCCACTCTGTGGGTCGGCTCCCCTCTTGGGGGATTTTGTAGTGGGAAGAATTCTATTGGCATTTGGCTCGTGGTAGTGGTCTCACTCGCCATAGTGTTCATACCGACACTCTCTGGGAGGGTGAGCGAGTCAGTTATACTGACCTTTTTCTTTATTTATTTATTCTCTGGTATGTGTTAGTACATTTACCCTAGAAATAATAGATTAAAGGATATTTCGTGGCGACACGAGCCAATCGCCCAGAGAGATTTTTCCTTACGTCAAAATCCCTTTTAAGGAACATGGACATTGCTCAAAATTTTATAAATTCATACATATTCTTTTTCCTAATTTTCATCCCCATAATTCTGCAATATAATCTGCTTACTGATTATACAAATGTTAAGGTGATAAAAATCTAGAGTGAGCTAAAGTTTAAGATTATTGAGCCAGCTAACTGCTTACCAGCTGAATATCTATTATACATACACATACTGCAAATGTCAATACTGTTTTTACAGGCAGATTTTGAGATGTCCAATGGCATTTACTAATTTTAATATGACTTGGGTGGCTCTAGACATTACACTTATTCAGACACGTAATAGAATTACTATACAATTTGCACTGCCCGCAATGACGATACATAGGTACAGCATTACAAGAATAAACAGTGCCTATAACTCTTCAAAATGCCTCAATTCAATGATGTTTGTATACCAGGAAAGTAAACAAAGAAAGGCTGAGAATAATGACTGTCTACAAATATATATCCCAAGCAGTTTAACCAAACTATCAAATTGAATTAGACAACAAATTTTAAGTTGAGGTTTACACACATTGTTCTTGAATAAATGTAATACTTTCTTGATTCTTTCCCTAATATTTCTTCTTTGTCTTTTGCACATGGAGTTATTAACAATTTATATGTTACGTATTCCTACTTGAAATACCACAAAAAAATATTTCGAGGTCAAAATGGGTATAAAACTTACCCGTACTTTAACATACCAAACTGTGTACCCCAATCCCCAAGGTAGTTGATTCGGGTTACTTCATGTCCGAACGCTTCATGAAGATTACAAATAAAATTCCCAATAATTGTAGATCGTAGGTGGCCAACATGAAAGGGTTTTGCGATGTTCGGAGAACTGAAATCAATTTACAGTTATTAAGTGACCAAATTACCTATATAAATATCACATATATCAGTTAAGTAATAACTTACTGTCTAATCTGGCAAAACAGAAATACCAGCTATTCATAAGGCTTTTAATTAAGGTTAAATACTTAAAGAAATACAATGACAAAGCCAAAGTTGGTAATATAATCTTATATAAATTTAAACAGTAATGAGACAAAGCACACAAATATAGCATAGAGACCATGAAACTAATAATAAAGTATATACCATATTCATAAAAAGGATCAAAGATCACTTCAATATTAAAACATTACAATTCTGAAGATAACCTTCATGTTTCTTTCCAAACTTTTTATACTCTACTATATGTCAAAGGTTGTCACCATCAAACTGCCCCCATGCAATTAACAGCTGTTGACTAGCAACAATTGGAATCCCTTTAAGAGGAACATCGTTCACTTGATCTGTGAACCTCTACTCTAAGTTGGTCAAATGTCAGTGCTTTTGTAACTGAAAAATTACATGCACATTTTTACAATAAAATACTGAAACAGCATACAGTACACAAATTTTAAGGTTCACATCCAATTAAAACTGTTGTTTTAAAATAAAAATGGCTAACACTTCCAAATGAATGCTATTATTTATCTCTTATGCAACCTATAAAACTTGCTGTGGTTGGAAGGTATCTAGCAGCAAGGCTTGCATATAAAAGCTATCTTATGATTCTGCCTTACATTATGAAAAGGTAGCACACAGTCTCATGAATAGTGATTCTAATAAAAAAAAATGACTGGAAAGGTAATTCAGTATATACACTTACCTAAAATCGGCAACAACTCGTTCCTTGGGTAGGAGGTTTATAAGAGCACTGCTTTGCCAAAATTTATCTGGTCGCATTGTCGTGATTCCAACAACATCAGCCACCAGGTTGTGGCAATTCACTGAAATTCAATCAAATTTTCTATCACATTAGCATTGGAAAACCTGCCTGCTCCCTAGAAAGTTGGTAAAGAAACATTTACCAACTTACCTAATTTACATTAATTTAAAACAACTATAAAGTATTCTCTACATGTATTAGAAAAACTAGATTATTTTTTTTTATTAGCCTTTTATGAATTTAGATCAGCCTTGTTTTTCTAGGTTTAATTACTAGTTTTTAAGAATCATTTTGTGGCAGAATAGCCTTTGTTTTGTATGAGCATTTGTTTATTTTAAGTGTCCGTTGTCTGGTCATTTTAGGTGTTTAGCGTAAAGTGCTTAATTTAATGTTTCTAAGTGTGGTTAGGCGCCTCTTCCCCATTTGTTTATATTACCGAACTATCGTTTTAACGATTGTTTTTTTTTTTTATACGAGTGTTTATGAACGCGTCTTGGTGATGTCTGGACGTTGGTGCTCGGACAGAGTTCAGTTCGGGCTTGAGCACTCCCTTGATATCATACCTTGAGCAGCATACTTATTTGGACTTTGGATGACGATTATTTGGCAGTTTATTTGGTCGACGATTCTTTGGATTACGTTTTTGGATCCTCGCCTTGGTCTGTTGTCTGCAGGTTCTCTTGTCACTTGCGACTCGAGTGTCTCCTGCCTCGACCTGCGGCTCGTGTACTTCGAGTAGAGACTCGCAGGTGCTCCTGTCACCTGCGACTTGAGCCAGTCCTGCCTTTCCCTGAAGAGGAGGAATTCCCAGGGAATTGGTACCGACGCTTTCTTCTAGCACTTTCGTCTCCATTCAGCTGCTGTGGTTTTGGGAGCTTGCTAGCTCGTGAGATGGCCTGTAGGGAGGCTGACGCCAGGTAAGACAGAGTGTCTCTGATTTTCGTTTGGGATCGCCTTCCCTTTATGGTATTACTCTGGCGTTCAGGACCTGCCCTGTTAGCTGATTTGGCGAGTGGATCACGGCCCTAGTTTTGTGTCTCTGATGCATCCACTGATGTGAGAACAACTATACATATAATTTGTATTATTTAATCATATATTTATATATATATTTTCTGTCCTGTTTGTGTCTTGACTACATAACGTCAATCAATGAGTCTATTATAGGCAAGGTTTTGTGTTTAGCGTTGTGTTTGACAGGTAGGATTTATAAGTTTTCCTATTTTATTTACTCTGCCTTCCTTCTTTCTTGAAATTAGAATTAGGGTAGTTTTTGGTCTGGCCAGCAAAATTGTTGGATCCAAACAAGTCTTTTATTAATATAACTGTTATTTCTCCTGTCTTTGTTAGGACTTAGCTTCTTAGTTTTAGGGAATCCAGTGTGATTCTAAGGACTGGTATTTGTCCTTCCTTGTTATCAAGTTATGGTTTTTGTCGTCTGACAAGGTTGATCTAAATTGTATATTTGTTAAGTATTAAATATTGTTAAGTTTTCTTGAGTGTTTGTTTCCACTGACCTTTAGCACTGAGTTACATTTATTACTGATAACAATTATTATAATAAGAACTTTTATAACAACCCCAAGGGTTGTAACAATTCCCAAGGGTTGTAACAACATGTATAGTTTTTAGTAAATAAAATGTTTCCTATATAAAGGCATTACTTTTTCTTAACCTATTTGTGCATCTGCAAAAATCCTGGGAAAAGGGAGGAAATCCCTTACATTCCATGAGGGTTAGTGCATGTTTAACTTGGATCTTTCAAATTCCTTGTGGCAAACCATCTCGCTACTTGCAAAGTCTGACAGCTTCAGTTGTCCTGACTTTAAACCATCACCTGTATGAAAATGCATTGCTCAATGAATCTCAGTTTTCATGGTTTTATACATGGGAAAAACTACACCATAAGCAAACCATCATGTATATGAAAACATATTTTCTGTTTAAAAATGCTAAAAGGAGAAATTGTACCTTGTAATTTATTAGTACGAGTTCCATAGGTCAAGATAAAAAGCAATGGATTTTTTATAGAAAAATATAATTGAAAATGATAACATTTACTTATTTCATTACAAATCCTTCACTTTTACTTGCCTAAATAGCAGCTCACAAGTAAAGGTGAGCTGTTAAGCCCCCTTGGAGCACAAAAGTGACCTAAGGAATCCAGCTGAATGGTGCCGATTTGAACACCATAGCTTCTAAGACTTCAAAGTTGGAATAATCTCTAATAGTTAACTAGGAACTTGTGTGTAGAATTTATACAGTACAGTGGTACCTCGACATACGAAAGTCCCAGCTTACGAAAAATTCAATTTACGAAAGCAAATACGAAGATTTTTTTGGCTCTACATACAAAAATAGTTTAGGTTATACGAAAGGTTGTTGCTGTAAAGTCCAAGGATTCGCCCAGACCACCGAGAACAATTTTAAAACGCGCGCCGCCAACTGAGTAGACTCGCCACCATCCTCCCGCTCTCCCATTGGTTCCTGATGCTAGTCACTGCCGTAAGATCCTGCTCTCCTATTGGTCAGCATCTACCCCATGTGCTCTATGTATTCTATTGGTAAAAGGATGCTGTAAATTGAAAAACTTATTCATGCTATATATTTAATAAAAAAAATATTAGGTAAAGATAGAATAAAGAATAGAAATGAATGGTTATTATACTGTTTGGTAGTTTCAGTAGTGGAAGAGAAATAATGAAAATTTATGATTACGTACTGTACTATGTGCTAGGTAAAAGTGGTTGCTTGGCGATCGTCCGGTACTCGTATAGTGAAAGAAAACAAAAGGTTGGAAGCTTTTTTTTGTTTGTTTGTTTATTATAGTTAATGGTTACTTAATAATTATTTGAAATGAGTACATGCAATACATTTGATAAAAAATTGTGAATTAGATATAAAATATAAAATAAATCAGACAGCTATCATCGAAGCCAACAAATACTTTCTAGAATTCTTCTTCTGTTTTAATATTATATGGTTCATTATAGCTGTCAGTAACTGTATCTCCATTAGGTAAAGATAGAATAAAGAATAGAAATGAATGGCTATTATACTGTTTGGTAGTTTCAGTAGTTGAAGAGAGATAATGAAAATTTATGATTACTACTAAACTGTGTGCTAGGTAAAAGTGGTTGCTTGGTGATCGTTCGGTACTCGTAGTGCTGAATGTAAACAAAAGGTTGGAAGCTTATTTTGTTTGTTTGTGTATTATAGTTAATGATTAGTTAATAATTATTTGAAATGAGTACATACTGATTATTTATACATTTTATTGGCATATTCTAAGCTTTTAGCTTCTTTGGTTTGGATGTCAGAATCATAGATTAGGCTACAGTAGCAACTGCTAACATAGGCTAGGCTTCTTGCAAAGGGACATATGCTAAAGTCCTAATATATGGAGTTAAAATGGGGTTGAACATTACTCAAGTATACAGTGGAACCCCCGTATTCGCGTTCTCCGGATTCGCGGACTCACACATTTGCGGATTTCTCTTGGGAACGTTTCCCTGCATTATTTGCGGAAAATTTGCGCATTCGCGGTATTTTTCTATGAGAAATATCCACAAATTCCTGTTTTTTTTTATCAATTTCATCATAAAATGCACTTTTTGTGATAAAACTATTAAAAAAACCAAGTATGAAAATTTTTAGTGGTTTTTCTTGAGTTTTAACTAACAATATTGTCTGTTTTTAGCGTTTTTATAGGGGTTCCAAACATTCGCGGGTTCTAACTATTCATGGGGGGGTCTGGTACGCATCCCCCGCGAATACGGGGGGACCACTATATATAGAATTTTGCCTCTGGAGCCATATTTCTTCCGTCGGATCGGTGTCGTAACCCTAGAACATGTGCTGTAAGCCTGGAAATATAATTTACTGGGGTGTTTTTGTAGGGCTTAGAACAAATTAGGCAATTTACATGTAAAATGTGGTTCGAGATACGAAAAGTTCAGGTTACGAAGGCCGCCTCAGAACGGATTAATTTTGTATCCTGAGGTACCACTGTAAATGACAAGAAAAGATGCTGATAAGCATAAAAGAAGTTAATTTGGAATATCGCTTATCTAGCAGGATGCCCAATAGTATATGATAAAGATGAAGGTAATTCCCCTAATTTTATGCCTTTAACTTTGTAGTAACAATTCTTTTATAAAATTGCTTTGGCTATGAATCTAAGTCCTCAGGTCTAGCCTTGCCTAAGACATAATCTTGATGCTACACAACTGTACGATACATTTGGTAATTCTTATTATGACAAGAAAAAAAAAAGTTAAAAGTGTAATGGCCTTTCATATCTTTGTAATAATAATAATTTCTGTTTGATATTACTGAACCCTGGGGGCTTTGCCCAACCTAGAAATCCTCTGGTTACCCTGTATCACAACAAACCTATCTAGGGTTCCTTCCATCTGCACAAGTCCAATTAGCAAGGTGTCCTGGTTTACTATTCATGACTACACATTCATGTGGAACATGACAAAAAAAATTCAAAATATCAAAATTCTAAACTGTCCACCAAACAAAAATTAGCAGCATATGGCATCAGTATGGAAAAAGTCAACAGGTGAGGAGCTAACGACACTCGTGGCCTTACAAACAGGAACACTCTGTGGTGTGGGTTATACACCAGAAAAAAAGAATAGGGTCTCAACTTTCCATTTGATAACAGCCCTGATCCTAGGAAGCTGAACAACCAAACCAACCCTGTAGAGGTGACACAGAGGAATGACCAGTGAAGATCAATCTGAGCATGCAGAATGGGTCCTGTCTCTTCCATGTTTTCATAAGTTGGTGTGACTAGATCTATTTCACATGAAATATGACTACTTTAACTATGATTAATGAGGTTGTCTAAAATAACAATTTGTCGAAAATTGTATTTTTCCTAACTATACAAACCTGAGGTCCTTTAACAATAGGAAGGTACTTAGCGACAGCTGAACTGGTTGTAAGCTTCAAACAAGGGGGTTCGGTAGTTAACTACTTGTCCGGCAGTTGGCGGTCAGCTTGACTGCGAGGAGAGGAGTCACTTTGCTTTAGGCCCAGGAAACGCAGAGTGAGGGGTGGCATGAGGTGGGACTATATGTAAAGGACCTCAGGTTTGTATAGTTAGGAAAAATACAATTTTTGTCAAATTGTTATTTGTTCCGATATGCATACAACCCCTCGTCTCCTTTTTAAAAATAGGAAGACTCACTTCTTGGGGGGTGGTGGAATTCTGAGTCTTATGACAGACTGGTGTTCGTCCTACCTTGGTTCCCTCCCTGGTCGTAAGAGCAGAGGGAGGGATCCTAGCCTCTGCTCAGATGATTGGGGTGTGCACCGCAGGATCAGTGGTCAGACTTCTGGACCAAATTTATAAGAGGGAGGCAAGCGTACCTCTAATAAATAGCAAAAGGCAAGAACTAGTTCCTACTTCAAGAGCCAAAATGAAGTCATGGGTTTGTCTCTTGTTGGCTTCCACTCCCCCCCTTGTTGGGGAGTGGCGGATACACACTCCTATCCCTACTGATACTGAAAGGGATAGGATGGAGCTCAGTTGTGTAGCTTACCTGCATCGCCCTCCTGTTCAGCGTAGTGACAACCGTGGCCCTCTGCCCACAGGTAGAGGAGAAGAACGAAATAGGAAGAGAAGCCAGTCACACTCTCTTTCACTTGTCCATTCATGCAGTCACACAAGGATGCGATGCTGTTCTGTCTGCTCGGGTGCTGGGTAGACTACACAACTTGTTGAGCAGCCACCACGGGTCCCAAGGAAAAAGTGTCCAAGGACCTGTGGGTAATATCCTGAAGGTAGAATGAAGTGAAGGTGGTCTGGTTGGCCCAAACCCCTGCCTTCAGAACCTGTGCCAGGGAGAAGTTCTTGCAGAACGCAAGGGTTGGACCAATACCTCTGACTTTGTGGGCTGTCGGACGAAGGGTACGGGTGTCGTCACTACCTTCCGTTTTGTACGCCCTCCTGATCATCTCATGCAGCCAGAAAGAAAGTGTGTTCTTGGAAACTTCTTTCTTGGTAACCCCGGTGCTAACGAAGAGGCGTTGACACTCAGGCCTGAGGTGCCGAGTTCTCTTTAGATAGCGCTGTAGCGCCCTCACAGGACAAAGCAGCATCTCATCCACATCATTATCGGTGAAATCCTTCAGGGAGGGGATCATGAAAGACTTGAACCGGTCGTCAGGGACCAAAGGATTCTGAGTCTTCACTACGATGTTCGGGATGAAATCGAGCGTCACGGATCCCCATCCCCTGGAGTGCTTGATGTCAAAGGAAAGACCATGAAGTTCCCCTACTCTCTTTGCCGATGCCAGGGCCAGCAGGAAGACGGTCTTGAGAGTCAGATCCCTGTCTGACGACTCTCGGAGTGGCTCGAAGGGTCTGCGAGTCAAACTTCTAAGGACGAGAGTCATATCCCACCCCGGGGGCCTGAGTTCCCTGGGTGGGCAAGATCTTTCGAAACTCCTCATAAGCAAGGAAATCTCAAACGAATTCGAGATATCCAGTCATATACTCCTCCGCCCACGTTCCTCCAAGTGGATAAAAAAAGACTGGGAATCGCTTTTTTTAATTAATCTTATTAATATTTGAAAATTAGTTATAAGGTAAATCATTTATTTATACTACAAAACAAATAAACATATGTAAGTAAGAAAGAGCGAGAGAGAGATGGTATTGTAACTGTTTAATCTCACGAAACTAAATATTATTTGTAAACTAGTGCTGTATATTATTATTTTACCATGAAATGTAGTAATGTCCTTAAAGATAACTTATACATACATTTCCAGCCCAAACAGAGGGCAAGAGTTACCACTAAGACACACTATCTCGTGCAAAAGAGAGAGAGAAAGAGAGGTGGGGGGAGGGTTATCCTTATTTAAATGACTGAAATGGATAGATTATTGTACTTCTATAAAATACTATAACATATGAATTTTGAAATTAATTATATTACTATTATTATCATTATGCAAAAATATTAATAAACATACACATGTACCATAGAAATTCTCATCTCAGTAAAAGAGAGAGAGAGAGAGAGAGAATACGTGACCATCGAGAGGGCAACAGTTGTTGGACCCTAGCCAACTCTGCTTGGCTCCCTGGAAATCACAGACGAGGGGTAAAATGCATTTCTTTCATTCCTACATAATTTTATATTTATAAACTAAAATCTTGCTAATTCACTTTAGTATTTTCTTTAATGAATTTATATTATTGCTGTTTACATAATATTGATTTTTGAAAAATTAGTAAATCATCATCCAAAAAAATATACATCTCTGTAATGAGAGAGAGAGAGAGAGAGAGAGAGAGAGAGAGAGAGAGAGAGAGAGAGAGAGAGAGAGAGAGAGAGAGATTATCGTAGCATTTGTAAAATACTTTCACATATGATTTTTGTGTTAATTATTATTATTATTTATTATTATTATTATTATTGATATGAAAATATTAATAAACATATATATACATACGTGTACCATAAAAATCTCTCATCTCAGTAGAGGAGAGAGAGAGAGAGAGAGAGAGAGAGGAGAGACCTGGAGTTCGAAAGAAAGATGCGTGAAGACTGGGATTTCCTTCATTCTTACATAATTTTAGAAATTTAAAACTAAAATCTTACTAATTCAATGTAGTATTTTCTTTCTTGAAGTAATTGCTCTTTACATTAATATTAATATTAGAAAATTAGTAAATCATTTAACACACAAAAAGCATACATCCGGGTAAGGGAGAGAGAGAGAATTATTAGTTATTATGCGGTATCATGTAATCTTATTAAACTTACTAATACAGTATTGATCAATATTATATAAAATTTTCAGTAAATCATTTTTGTATCATAAAAGGGATTTTGACGTAAGGAAAAATCTATTTCTGGGCGATTGGCTCGTGTCGCCAGCGAAATATCCTTTAATCTATTATTTCTAGGGTTAAATGTACTAACACATACCAGAGAATAAATAAAATAAAGAAAAAGGTCAGTATAACTGACTCGCTCACCCTCCAAGAGGGTGTCGGTATGAACACTAGGCGAGTGAGACCACTACCACGAGCCAAAAACCAATAGAAATCTCCCACAACAAAAACCCTCCATGAGGAGAGCCGACCCACAGAGTGAGCAGCTCGTACTACTACTACTCCATCCCATGCTGCCGACTGCTGCGCCTCTGGTGGCCATCCTGAAGTTAGCAGACAATCTTGGCGAAGGGATGGGTAGGATGGGATTTCGCTGGCGACACGAGCCAATCGCCCAGAAATAGATTTTTCCTTACGTCAAAATCCCTTTTTTCCTTTTCTGGGCTCAGCTCGTGTCGCTGCGCGAAATCGTACCAGAGAAATAGCACAAGATTGTAAACAAAAGTAATAAAATAAATCAGAATAGGTCTCAAATAAAATAAAGTAAATATAAAAAAGAATATAATTGCTAAAAAGATACAAATACACAGTGATACAAACTAAAAATATGCTTAAATTACCCTTAATTCTAAACATATTTCTAAACATAAGGTAATTTAACTATGTACAGAGGTAAATAGGCTTACATGTAACAAAATGGTATCTGTGTAAAGGCATGTATCAAAAATACAATAGCAATTAAAACAATCAAATGAACAAATTAATCAACAATGATAATAAATAAGGAATGTATATGACTTAATATACAAAACCCGTAACCATTATGAGATGTATCCCCTAGCATAAAAATAAGGGGTTAACATCCATGAGATCAATATGCATAATCATCTGTGAGTGTCCCTAGCAAAAAATAAGGGGCACCCACTACATCATCAAAAAAGCAGCTAAGGCACAAGGTGAATGTAAATGAACACGGTAGGAATAGACGAACTGTTGGGTGAAGCAGGTAGAAGGAGGACTGAATCTTCTACTACAAATTAACTAGTCAGGGAAACTATGTTTCCCGCTGCTACTGCTGAAAATTTCAGAGCTTCCAAGGACTTAAGGTAATGGCGTTTGAACACTGTCGGCGATTTCCATCCGGTATACTTTTTCAACTCATCGAAGTTCATGTGTTGGAAATAATTAATTGAGGTGGCTACTGCTCTGACATCATGTGCTTTTGGGAAAGAGTCAGGATTGGCTTGTTTAATAAAGTACAGGATTTGTTGCCTTGTATGCCTTTAATGGATAAAGTTCCACCTTTTTCCCTCTGTTAAAGAGGGGCCCCGATGAGATGAGGAGGTCATGGATAGAAAGGCTCGTAAGGTTGAAACTGGACAAAGGGATACATCTTGTGGAAGAGGTAGTACTTTCCAAGGTTCCCACCTCATCAAAGGATCTTCATTCTTTGCCAAAAAGCTACGTTCCGGAGAAAGTAGGACTTCCCCTGTGGGAAGGAATTGAATATGATCCGGATCTCTGGATAAAGCCGACAGTTCTGAAATTCTTGCTCCTGAAGCCAGGCTTAATAAAAATAGGGTTTTCCTTTAGGTAGCATCATAAACGAGCATGTGTCATTATCGGTTTCGGAAGCCAGTTTTAGAACATCGTTTAAGAACCATGAAACTGACGTAGGCCTCACAGAAGGCCTAAGTCTAGCACTGCCTTAGGAATAGACGAGAAGTAGGTATCCGTCAAGTCTATGTTAAATCCAAATTGAAATATCTTTTTCAAGGCTGACTTGTTTGTCGTAATCGTGCTAGCTTGCTAAACCTTTTTCAAATAAGGATCTGAAGAAGGATATAGCTGAATTAACTGTCATGATTCTGATATCTGACTCTCTCAGGAAGGGTTGCTAACTTTTTGACAGCAGCATCATACTGCCTCAAAGTTGAATCCCTTTTATCGGATTCCAAGAAGAGAATATCTGAGGGTCAATATTCGCATCTCTTTTTGCCGCAAACTTCATGAAATCCATAAAGTTAGGGTTTTGAAGAATCCCCTGAGGAAGCGAACACAGTCTTCGTTTGTACTGACTGGGAGAGCTTGGGACTGGGGATCCGAAGAGGACGAAGGCCCAGTTCCAGAATTAGGGGATACCAATTGCTCTTCGGCCAGTCTGGGGCTACTAGAGCCACTTGACCCTTGAATGTCCTAGTTTGTTCAATACTTTCATAAGGAGATTCACTGGAGGGAAGACGTAAATCTTCTCCCAGTTGTTCCAGTCCAGAGCCAGGGCGTCCGTGGCGTAAGCCAGAGGGTCCAGGTTGGGGTCTACATAAACACGGTAGTTTGTGGTTCGCTTGGGATGCGAAGAGATCACCCTGTAGCCCTGGGACTCTTTGAAAGGATCCATTGGAACGAACTGTTGTCCTAGTGACCATTCCGACTCTAGGGTACTGATCGGGATAGGGCGTCTGCTATGACGTTTCTTTTCTACAGCTATGTGAGTGGAGGAAAGATGCCAACTGAACTTGTCTGCCAGGGAGAAGATGGCTACCATGACGTGATTTAGATGACGTGACTTGGAGCCTCCTCTGTTTATACATGTACTACCCACTGGCGCTGTCCCAGGTGACTAACTTTATGTTGGAGTAACTTCGGTGGGTGTAACCTTTTTTAGAGTCAAGAACACTGCCATTGCCTCCAGTACGTTTATATTGGAACTGACGGAACTGGAGTGAAACAAATCCTTGAACCTTTTTGACCTGGGAATACCCTCCCCAGCCGCTTAAGGACGCGTCTGTGTGGATGGTGATCCCTGGTGGAGGGAACTGAAGGGGTACTGACACTGATAGATTCTTGACTTTTGCCCACGGCCGAAGCCGATTCTTTAGAATCAGAGGCACTGAGGATAGCTTGTCCCTGGACCCTGACATTTGCCTCGCGAGCGCCAGATCCTGGTTAGGTCTTTCAGTTTGGCCTTCATTAAGACGTTCGTTACTGATGCAAACTGGAGAGAGCCGAGGATCCTTTCCTGAGCTCTCCTTTGATGCTAGTTTGTGACTTAGAAATTGCTTGACTGACTTCGCTATTTCTTTCCTTTTGGTAGATGGAATCGACAGAGTGTGGGAGGATAGATTCCATTGAATGCCTAGCCACTGAAAGTTTGACTCTGGAGTGAGTCTTGACTTGACTTGTTTATCTTGAATCCTAGATATTCTAGGAACTGGATCACTTTCAGTGTAGCCTTGTTGCATTCCTCGACTGATGGGGCCCAGATCAACCATCGTCGAGATACGCCACTACCATAATCCCTTGCGATCTGAGTTGTTGCACTACACTTCCGCTAGCTTCGTGAACACCCTGGGTGCCACGTTGAGTCCGAATGGAACTACCTTGAAGGAGAATGTCTGGTCTCCTATCTTGAAACCCAGATACGACGGAAGTGTCTTGCAATAGGGATATGATAGTAGGCGTCTGTAAGATCGATAGAGGTGGTGACGGCCCCACACGGGAAGTAAGGTCCGCACTGTGAGATCGTGAGCATCTTGAACTTGTCGCAGCGGATGACTAAGTTTAAGCGGGACAAGTCTAAGATTACCCTTCTTTTTTGTGAGCCTTTCTTTGGCACGCTGAACAAGCGACCTTGAAATTTTAATCTCTTGACTCTCGCTATAGCTCCTTTCTGAAGGAGGTCCTCCGCGTACTCTGTCAATTCTTTGGAAGGAAGTTGACGGAAAGGTCTGGCTGGAGGTGGGTTCGTCAACCAGCTCCAACCCAGCCCTTTTGACACTATGCTCTGAGCCCACTGGCTGAAGTTCCACCGGTGGCGAAAGTGAAACAGCCTCCCTCCTACCTGAAGTTCTTCATTGGTTCTGGTAACCGCCTCGGCCTCCTCTGAAGTGCTTTCCCCTATTAAAGGGGCCTCCCGATCCTCTCCCACGAAAGGACCGCTTACCTCTGCCTCCCTTACCCGAGCGGTCATACTTCTGAGAAGCTTGACTCTCGAAGGCTTGATTGTAAGCTGGATGAGATGGCGTATGAGGTAGTTGGGTTTAGGCTGAGGGGATATCACATAAATGGGCTGTGATTGACCTTTATTAGAAGTGGATGGTTGGGCTGTCTGCACTAACGGCACTGCTGGAACTTGTTGAGGAAAGCGTGGTTGCTTCTTCTGGTAAGGTTGGAAACGCCTGGGTTTCCTCTGTCCCTTACCTTTAGGTGTCAAGTCTTGCCTCCTCCTAGCCGTAAGGCCCCAACGGTCCTTAAGGCTCTGGTTCAACCTCGTAGCCTCTGCCTGGACTTCCTTAACCATAGCCTCTGGGAAGAGATCTGCGCCCCAGATGTTAGAGGAGAGTAACCTATTCGGCTCATGTCGAATGTTGCCTCTAGCAGGACATGCTTCCTACAATTCGTTCTAGCAGTGGCAAACTCGAACATATCTGACTGCACCGTTTGAGTCAGGGCTTTGGTCATAAGCTTAAAAATTGGTTCTGATCCATAGGCCATGGTTGCTACCTCAGACATAGCCATAGATGTTGATTGATCTGGCTAGTCGTGATTTTGCGTCAAATTCAGCTTGAATAAGACTATCTGGGAGCCTGGGTAGCTTTTCACCAAACTGCTCCATAGCACAGTCCGGTTTGAGTTTGCCAGCTGAGAATGTATTCGGCAAGTCTTCCCACAATTCTCCAATTGAAGGGAGTAACGGAGATGTGGGATCTGCTTCTTTCAACTGAGGCATGGTTTCCCCCTTCTGGGCCGCTGAGATGGTCGACCTTGCTATCTTGGTTAGGAACGGGGAGCGGTACTCTCATCCATTGTGAAAATGGTAATGGGACTTTTAAATGGTTGTATCTTGGTGTTAGAACAATCCATGTCCTCTAAACATCTGACCCCATTCTCTCTGAGCCTGGTCTCGTGAATAGAGGACTGTCTCCTTTGGTACCCTATCGTCCCGAACCATAGCCGAAGGTGTGAGCCTTGCGTAGCCTATGAAAGGAGGCTGTAGGCCTTCCGGGTAGAACTCGAAGTCCTCTATTCTTCGAGTTCCAAACTCCGGGATGGAGATGAGACCGTCCTGGAAGGGGGCGTATGACGCTACTCTCCATGGGTTGTTCATAGAGAAAGCAGGAAGTGAGTCATACGGAGGAAGCTGAGTTCCACTTGTGTTGGAAAGTGGGGGAGGGAGGCTAGAGGGGCTTCTCTTAGTCCGGCTATAATAGTATCTTGGGAAGTGATCCTATCCGACAGGCGAGAGATCATCTGTTCCATACTACTCTTTATGGGACCCAACTAGGTCGCCCACCCTGTTGCAACAGGCCAGCATTGGAGTCCAAAGCCGGAGCTGCTGGGGGGGCTGCGGAGGTGGAGGGGAGGGCTCTGATTGGAACCCAATGGTAGCGGAACTGGTGATTCTGCCGGAGTGCGAGATCTCTCCTTGGATTTACTTTTTGAGGACTTAGAGCCGGAGCTAGAAGCTTTAGACCTGTCTGGCCGGGATTGCGAGCCGGAGACTTACGTGAGGAAGAAGACGAGGACGTCTTCTTAGACGACGATGACGTCTTAGTCAAGGTCATCACTTTAGCCTTGACCTTAGGTCTAACCGAAGCCTCAGGAGGAGTATATAATTCATCACCCGTAAAGCCTTGGAAGGATGGAGAGGTTGCAGGGGTAGAAGAAACAGTCACACCCAAGGGCGACCCTTGGGTGCCTACATTACTTACCTCGACCAACAGGTCGTCTATACCTACCATCGGTTCAACATTAATATCCAGGGTTGCGACATCCGTGGATATATCCTGGTCTTGTTCAGTTAAGGAGGCCGCCAGCTGTTGTTGGATAAAGGCGATAGTCGGGTCCGCCTCTACTGGGTCGACGTAACCTGTCGCCTGTTGCCTCCGGGGAAGATTAATAGTGCTAACCGCTTCTCGAGGATGTAGGGCTGCCCCTTGGCGGCGTTCTTGCCAAAACCTCCGACCCAGGCCCGAGGGTAGCCAGTGCGGTATCCCTTACTGCCGAGCCTGTAAGAGAGGGCGTATTTTTAGATTTAAGAATCACTTAAAACTAAAACTTAGAGTATAACTTAAACTAGATGCCTTAAGTTAAAGTAAATGATGAAAACTTAAGCACTAAAAAAGAAGCGGAGCAGCCTACTGGGAGATGGAATACTTACCCCTTCCAAAAGCTGGCTCACCAGAATCGTAACATATGGTACACGTTTTCATGGTACCAGACTGGATGTCCCCGTGCGGAGTCGCGCATGGAGCATGGGACCGGCAAACTTCGTGTCCACAGGGGGTCCTGAAGTGTAGCGGAACATCCCGGATGCTCACAGTTGGTGGCCTGTAGTGGTAAGACACATGAGTATCTTAAATAGTATCACTTACAGACTAAAGGACGCAAAAGAACTCCGTTACATGCCGAGCTCGGAAAAAATTTGGGCATAACCCTCCCTGCTTTGCCTGAATAGGCTATAATCCCGGAGGGAGATCCGTAAGATATGAAAGGGAGGGGGGATGGTTTAAGGTACTTAAGATAAACTTATAGATAACTTAAACCTAAACACAAGCGAACCGACTAGGTCCAGTGTGAAGCGGAGTTTAGAAACTCAGCAATACTGGGGTAAGGTTAGTATGACCTACTGTATGTTTCGGTCCACTCTACTGGGTGGACTAGCCCCTTCCGCTGGATACCAGGACTCCGATCAGGGAGGAGCTCTAGTAAGGAGGGAAAGGGCGAGAGGACATACATGCTCGAGCTAGCCCGGAGCGACAAGGTAGCAACAGAGGGGGGGAATGGCCAGGGCCCCCACAACGTGCCACCCGGCCGGCCGACCGAAAAGCCGGAGAGGTCGAGACCAGTCTGGGTCTGTCCCGACTCCCTAGCCCCTCCGCCTGAGGAGAGAGAGGGAGGCAGGCTCGGGTATGCGGAGCGAGCATGGGCAGACCGACCCACCCCCGCCCGACTCTATGGAAGAGCGGGAGGGGGGGGAAGGGTGACTGGGCAGGCGTCTGGCTGTCCCGTGATCACGAAGTGACCACGAGGCGGTAAACTGAGATACGATCACCCAACCTAGGCCAACCAACTGATCAGAGAGAAGCTATCGGGAAGCAACTTGAACTGAAAAGCGGTAGCAAACGGGCCCACAGGGCTAAAACCAACTGATCAGAGAGATACTATAGGGAAGCAACCGAACTGATCAGCGGTAGTATAGGCTCTATGAGCCAGGACCTAGGCTAAGCCAGACGCCTAACTAACCTAACGATGATAAAATACATATAATAAAATAAAATCAAATGAAAGAGAGAAAGTAATATAGCAGGAGAAAAAATCCAGGAGTGTACGACTAACCCGAAGGCAAGTCTACCACTCAAAGCTAGTCAGAGGCCGATACTAAGAACCTGGACTAGGGTCTGGATAGAAAAAGCCTACATAAGGTGAAATACATGCATGCATGACAACCTGAGTAGACCTTAATCTAAACAGCGGATAATCAAATAGAGCGTACATAAATAAGGGATGTTCTAGGTATGGGAGACCAAGAACGAACCCATCACGCGGCAGAACCATGCTGCCATGCTTCCGACCCCGAGAACGTATTTATACCTAAAAAACGGCAAATACTGTCTCAGGGACGGAAAAAACCAACTAATCGTAAATACTGAGTACTTAACTTAGCTGCTGCGATAGCTGCACGCTCCATTATAATAAAAATCCACGAAAGGGCACAAAAAACACAGAGAGAAAATTAGCACGTGTGGCTCCTGGCGCTAACTTTTAAAGGATGGCCACCAGAGGCGCAGCAGTCGGCAGCATGGGTGGATGGGAGTAGTTAGTAAGTACGAGCTGCTCAACTCTGTGGTGTCGGCTCTCCTTCATGGAGGGTTTTTGTTGTGGGAGATTTCTATTGGTTTTTGGCTCGTGGTAGTGGTCTCACTCGCCTAGTGTTCATACCGACACCCTCTTGAGGGTGAGCGGCGTATTATACTGACCTTTTTCTTTATTTTATTTATTCTCTGGTATGTGTTAGTACATTTACCCTAGAAATAATAGATTAAAGGATATTTTCGCGCAGCGACACGAGCTGAGCCCAGAAAATGTATTTAGACATGAAAAATAACATCAAATACACTAATTAGTGATTATTTATCGTCAGAAAATCCCGTGAATAGGCGAATTCACCGCAAATAATGGTTAGATATGGTCCAGAAAAAATCCGCGAATCAGTGAGTACGCGAATCCGGAAAACGCGAATACAGGGGCCCACTGTAATGATAAACAAAAAAAAAAAAAAAAAAAAATCAACACCAACAGTTGAAACTGGGGATACGAATATAGAAAGAGACACTGACACAACAAAGGTTTATTTACAAGCTTATTAACAAAGATAAATGCAGAATGGTGTCTCCTATTTACATAAAAAGGCAAAATCTTACACTGCATGAATTGGGGGAACAGTGAAGTAATGAAAGTACTTGCCGACCAGTTTTGCAACTCGAATCGATGGCTTCACAAAAGGAGAACTCTAATTGTAGACGCCTTCTTGCCTCCGTATTGCAGGAAATAATGTCTACTCTTGATACTTGAAGGGCAGGAACTCCCCAAAACCACTACCAAAACGTTTCTTCTCTGAAGTCTTGCTCAACGCCGAAATAACTTGGTCGTCCACTCCTGAAGACGACTTGACCAGAATTCGACCAATTCTTGGGCCCCTTTTTCTTTCTGATCCTTCGTTGGTTCCTTCTTCTCTTATCTCTCTCTGACGATCTCTGCTGCTGATCTCTCACTGATAATCTGATCTGTGGCTCTTACTGATGAGCTCTTACTCTGTGACAAACTGATGATCTCTCTTCTCCTACTTCGTCCGTCGTATTTATCAAACGTCACAGACTCCCGAGATTACTAGAACTTCTTAGAAGGATCTAGATGAGGTATTGCATTAGAAATCACTACGTTTCTCACGTCACGTCGGCGCCTGTCAAGTTCCACAAAACTCCTGCCGATTCTAGAACAATCATGAGAACAGGCACCTCCAACACATGTGCAAATGCCCCCTTGCTGCAGAACTTCTCGAAGATGTGTTTTCCTTTCCTTTATCTTTCTTTGCTATAAAGCAATTACCAAAAAGAGAAAAAAATGAAATCAACTGATTTTATTTTTTCTAAAGAGAAAAAAGAATTAAACAGCATGGGAACAATCTGCATAAAGCTTTAATACTTCTCCATTCACTCAACCACTCGTGCCAAAACAGAAAAAGGTCATTAGGCTACTCATTCTGAAAACTCTAGAGAGGCTATTAGCTATCACATTATCCTTTCCTCTTACTTTTTCCATTTTCTGAGCTCTGATTAAAACTTTGAAATGCTAAAACACCTCTTGCGTTTTCTCAAAGCTAATTTCTCTCAGTAACACTGTCACATAGAACACTGGCGGTGGCCATGGTGCGGGGCATTCTTTATAATTCTGAAGCAAATTTACATTCATTGACTTTGC